>NC_069500.1:920470850-921070850 GCF_027579735.1 Bombina bombina
AGATAGATTATAGATAGATACAGATAGAGAGAAAGAGATAGAAAGAAAGATATATATATATAGATAGATAGATAGATAGATAGATAGATAGACAGACAGAGATAGATAGATAGATAGATAGATATACAGACAGAGATAGATAGATAGATAGATAGATAGATAGATAGATGATAGACAGAAATAGATAGATAGATAGATAGATAGATAGACAGACATAGATAGATAGATAGATAGATAGATAGATAGATAGATAGATAGATAGATAGAAAGAGATAGATGATAGATAGATAGATAGATAGATAGATAGATAGATAGATAGATAGATAGATAGATAGAAAGATAGATAGACTAACAGACAGAATTAACAAAATGTGAAAAGCCACAAGGGCACATATAAGATTTTTCAGGTAAGTGGAACTAAAAAACACTGACAATCATCCACAGGTATAAAATAAAAATGACAGTGTTATAACGATTGTAAGGAAATGATAACAGCAAGATTGCTTTTTTTCTTTTTAAATAAAATACTAAACAATTCAGACTGATGGCTGTTCAGAAATAAAGCAATCTGAATCTAGGGTCTTATTCTTTTTCTGAAATATGTGATTCTCATTTTTACGTTGTAGAAAATTGTAACCATTTTAAAGCTGGGACAAACAATAATCTTGTGTTTGTAAGAATGCTACAAAAGCAGAGATGGTTATGCTGAGATTTATTATAAAGATTTATTATAAAGAACATAAGAATATTTTTGTAAATATCTTTGAGTAAGTAAACTAAATAACTGGTTTTAAATAAAAATGGAAAAGTAAACCAACATGTTATCTCTAATAATATGGAGTGAATATTCTTAAGTGGTATCTAAATGTTCTGTTCTGTCTAAAATGAGTATGTTTGCACACAAGAAAAGAAAATGCATAAAAATCTAGTTAGTTAGAGGCATCACTGTCAATCACACTGATTGATATTACTTGCAGTTTTCTAAGTTTAGGTTTGTTTAGGTTACATTTAAGGGCTCCATGTACGAAGCAACAAAAGCTGCTCCAGAGCCCTTGCGGGGCAGGTTCGCATATGCAAGCCTGCTTCCCGCAATGTATCAGAAAGCTGCTTCTTACACCCTACGTCACCTCTGAGGTCGCGAGGGAAAATCACAGAGAGCTTGTGTGAATGAAGGGGTAGGCATTACACACTGTGATGAGCGTGTAATGATATATACGGGCCAGCGGATCAACAGATCCGATGCACTTGTGTAGCAAAGGCGGGCAGACATCTTCGCGAGTTGAGAAGCTGTCCGTCAGCCTGTTAGTACATGGAGCCCTAAGACAAGTTATTTCATAACTGCAAATCAGTATTACAATTTTCCTACAATTAAATTTAAATTCAAAATGACAGAAGGAGTAGCGTGAATAATCAAAAGACAAAAGACTGTGAAACCAAGAAATTTTAATTTCAAACACAATTTTTGTTCTAAATATTCAGAGATATTTGTTTGTCCAAATAATTGGTGGATGCACTCATTGGTATTTGTTTAGTTTAAAACTAAACAAATAAACGGCTAGATTACGAGTCTTGCGTTAGCCTTAAAAAGCAGCGTTGAGAGGTCCCAACGCTGCTTTTTAACGCCCTCTGGTATTACGAGTCTTGCAGGTACAAGTGTACCGCTCACTTTTTTGGCCAGACTCGAAAATACAGCAAATCCACTTACCTCAATTGCGTATCCTATTTTTTCAATTGGACTTGCATAGCGCCGGTATTACGAGTCTTCCAAAAAGTGAGCGGTACATCCTCTCCTGTCAAGCCTGGTACCACATTTAAAAGTCAGTAGTTAAGAGTTTTATGGTCTAACGTTGTAGTATAAAACTCTTAACTAAAGTGCTAAAAAGTACAATAACACCCATAAACTACTTATTAACCCCTAAACCGAGGCCCCCCCCCACATTGCAAACACTATAATACATATTTTAACCCCTAATCTGCCGAACCGGACATCGCCGCCACTATAATAAATATATTAACCCCTAAACCGCCGCACTCCCTTCTCGCAAACATAGTTACATTTTATTAACCACTAATCTGCCGTCCCTAACATCGCCACCACCTACCTACATTTATTAACCCCTAATCTGCCCCCCCAAGATTGCCGCCGCTATATTAAAGTTCTTAAACCTAAACCTAAGTCTAACCCTAACCCCCCTAACTTAAATATAATTTAAATAAATCTAAATAAAATTACTACAATTAACTCAATTATTCCTATTTAAAACTAAATACTTACCTATAAAATAAACCCTAAGATAGCTACAATATAACTAACAGTACATTACGTTGTAGCTATCTTGGGAATTATTTTTATTTTACAGGCAACTTTGTATTTATTTTAACTAGGTAGAATAGTTATTAAATAGTTATTAACTATTTATTAGATACCTAGTTAAAATAAAGACAAATTTACCTGTAAAATAAAACCTAACCTAAGCTACAATATCACCTAACACTACACTACAATTAAATGAATTCCCTAAATTAACTACAATTAAATACAATTAAATAAAATTATCTAAAGTACGAAAAACAAAAAACACTAAATTACAGAAAATAAAAAATAATTACAAGTTTTTTAAACAAGATACACCTAATCTAATCCCCCTAATAAAATAAAAAAGCCCCCCAAAATAATAAAAGGCCCTACCCTATACTAAATTACAAATAGCCCTTAAAAAAGGGCCTTTTGCAGAACATTGCCCCAAAGTAATCAGCTCTTTTACCTGTAAAAAAAAGTACAATACCCCCCAAACATTACAACTTCCACCCACACACCCAACCCTACTCTAAAACCCACCCAATCCCCCCTTAATAAAACCTAACACTAACCCCTTGAAGATCACCCTACCTTGAGAAGTCTTCATCCAACCGGGCCAAAGTCCTCAACGAAGCCAGGCGAAGTGGTCCTCCAGACGGGCAGAAGTCTTCATCCAGACGGCATCTTCTATCTTCATCCATCCAGCATGGAGCGTGTCCTTCTTCAAGACATCCAACGTGGAGAATCCTTCCTGGCTGATGACTACCCGACAAATGAAGGTTCCTTTAAGTGAAGCCATCCAAGATGGCGTCCCTTCAATTCCGATTGGCTGATAGAATTCTATCAGCCAATCGGAATTAAGGTAGAAAAAATCCTATTGGCTGATGCAATCAGCCAATAGGATTAAACTTCAATCCTATTGGCTGATTAGAACAGCCAATAGGATTGATCTTGCATTCTATTGGCTGTTCCAATCATTCGTTGGGTAGTCGTCGGCCAGGAAGGATGCTCCATGTCCGATGTCTTGAAGATGGACCCGCTGCCGGATGGATGAAGATAGAAGATGCTGTCCGGATGAAGAATCTTCTTTCCGGCTTGGATGAAGACCTCTGCCCGTCTGGAGGACCACTTCGTCCGGCTTTGTTGAGGACTTCGGCCTGGTTGGGTGAAGACTTCTCAAGGAAGGGTGATCTTCAAGGGGTTAGTGTTAGGTTTTATTAAGCGGGGATTGGGTGGGTTTTAGAGTAGGGTTGGGTGTGTGGGTGATGGGTTTTAATGTTGGGGGGGATATTGTACTTTTTTTACAGATAAAAGTGCTGATTACTTTGGGGCAATGCCCCGCAAAAGGCCCTTTTAAGGGCTATTTGTAATTTAGTATAGGGTAGGGATTTTTATTATTTTGGGGGGCTTTTTTATTTTATTAGGGTGAATAGATTAGGTGTAATTAGTTTAAAAAAACTCGTAATTATTTTATAATTTTCTGTAATTTAGTGGGGGGGTTTTGTACTTTAGATAATTTTATTTAATTGTATTTAATTGTAGTTAATTTAGGGAATTAATTTAATTTGTAGTGAAGTGTGAGGTGTTATTGTAACTTAGGTTAGGTTTTATTTTACAGGTAAATTTGTCTTTATTTTAACTAGGTAGCTATTAAATAGTTAATAACTATTTAATAACTATTCTACCTAGTTAAAATAAATACAAAGTTGCCTGTAAAATAAAAATAAATCTTAAGCTAGCTAAAATGTAACTATTAGTTATATTGTAGCTATCTTAGGGTTTATTTTATAGGTAAGTATTTAGTTTTAAATAGGAATAATTTAATTAATTATATTAATTTTATTTAGATTTATTTAAATTATATTTAAGTTAGGGGGTTAGGGTTAGACTTAGGTTTAGGGGTTAAGAACTTTAATATAGTGGCGGCGACATTGGTGACGGAAGATTAGGGGTTAATAAGTATAGGTAGGTGGAAGTGACATTGGGGGCGGCAGAGTAGGGCTTAATAAATAAAATGTAGGGTTCGGCGATATTGGGGGCGGCAGATTAGGGGTTAATAAGTGTAAGATTAGGGGTGTTTATACTCAGGGTTCATGTTAGGGTGTTAGGTGTAGACATAAAAAGTATTTCCCCATAGGAATCAATGGGGCTGCGTTAGGAGCTTTATGCTGCTTTTTTTTTCAGCCGTCTCTCCCCCATTGATTCCTATGGGAAATCGTGCACAAGCACGTTTAGCCAGCTCACCGCTACCGTAAGCAGCGCTGGTATTGAGGTGAGATGTGGAGCTAAATTTTCTCCACTCACTTGTCTGCAGTTTGTAAAAACCTGTAATACCAGCGTTGTCTGCAAGTGAGCGGTGAGCATAAACTGCTCGTTAGCACCGCACCCCTGTTAACGCAAAACTTGTAATCTAGGTGAAAGACTTTTAGTTAAATATTTAAATTCATTTTCGTTAAAACAAATGTTAACGTTTTAAATCTACAGGTGAAAAGTTCACCTGTAGCGACAATACATACCTCAAAGTGCTCTGGAGAGCACGCTATACCGATCTTAACTTTAGCGCAGGTCCTAGGAGCCAAGTGCGATATTCTTCTGTTAGCTCAACGGAGGCTCTGGCAACAAGAGAATTGGGTTAGTGCACTGATGATTTTCAACAGAAATTTTTAATTTTCTTTGAATATTGATTCGTATTTTCGTTTAGTTAACATATGCACATCCCTATAAGTATCTACATGAGAAAACCAACAACGTAGTTTGGAAGTTCTAGGCAAAATGCAAGTTTTATTCTGAATCCACCCTTTGAATCAAGAGTAATATAGTGGTTCTCGAAAGGGAAGGAATATTATGTCATAATAAATCATACAGCTCTCCTTGTAGAGCTAATATCCTTAGAAGAACAGTTGGAAAATATTCCCCATTTTTCTATTTGCATTGACTATTATTTGAAGTAAAGCTTTATATATATACCTGTATATACAAAACTATAAACTTCCCCTACACACATATTTTTTAAGTATGCAGGACAACATGAGAATCTCATATAAACCTATGGATTTCGGATTTAGGGCATCCTTATGGGTTAAAGGGATACTAAATCCAAATGTTTTCTTTCATGATTCAGATAGAGCATGCAATCTTATGCAACTTTCTAATTTACTCCTTTTATCAATTTTTCTTTGTGCTCTTGCTATCTTTTTCCTAATGTAAAGCTTAGGAACTAGCCCATTTTTAGTTCAGAACATGGGTTACACTTGCTTATTGGTTAGTCACCAATAAGCAAGCGCTATCCAGGGTGCTGAACTAAAAATGGGTCAGCTTCTAAGCTTTACATTCCTGCTTTTTAAATAAAGATAGCAAGAGAACTAAGGAAAATTGATAATAGTAAATTAGAAAGTTGCTTAAAATTGCATGCTTTTTCTGAATAATGAAAGAAAGAAATTGGGTTCAGTATCCCTTTAAAGGGTTTCAAATTACGACCAGAGGTCTCTCAAAGCAGCAAGAACTTGGTGGTTAGAAGATGCATTCTCAGTATTGCTCATAGAAGGTCAAGTTAAGCGCACTGTATAAACTACAATATATATATATATATATATATATTTTTTTTTTTAAACACGTCGGTTACATGATAAACACTTTGTCTTCAATCTTATCAAGGCTCACAGATTCATCAGCTTCAGTTATATTTCTCTATAAATACTGTAGCAATATGCAGGTAATACTGATAAATACTGATAAAAATTAACTCCCTGAAACACTGACTAGTTATTTGCACTGGAAGATGAACATACAGATAAACATGGAGAACTACATTTTTATAGCATACAACTGCATAGGTAACTGCTCAAATACCCCTTTATAAATGGCATCAGCCTTTTCAACACCTTTTAAAATCTAGTTTGCCTTTCTGGATCAGCCTTTTCAAAGCCTGTCCATTAAATCGACAGACAGTTCTGTGTTTCAAAGTGGCCCTGACTATTATTGTGTCTTTCTAGCTAATGGATGCAAAGCTATCAATACAGACCTGTGTAGTAGTTGTATGCGAGTATATAAGTGCGTGTACTTTTTATATTCACATTTAAAAAGTCAGCTATGAATACATTGTGTCTTTTTTTTTCAGACATCTGAAATACATTTATTTTACATTATAACACATTAAGAAGTTAGTAATTAACTATAATGAAATACAATTTTTTATCTGTAATTTAAATTATAATAGGAGGTAGATGTATAGTATTTTGCAGGAGAAAAGAGAGTAACTATTTTTTTAAGAGACTTGCAATAGCTAATTATACGCTTGGGTTGCATTTTTTTTTCACCAGTAGAAATAAAAAATACTATGACCATAAATGATCAGCAATTGAGATTTCAGACTTTAAGGTCCCAGTTCTTAAAAACTCACTGGCACAGGGAGAAATTATCCATTTACTTTACTGAGAACTATATTGTAAAGTAAGTGTCTCTTCTTCACATAAAGAATAATAGTAAACTCCCCTTAATTAAATACACAGTTCCCATGGTAACAATTGCCTTTTAAACGATCCCTAAGGAACCTTGAAATACTGACATGACATCTTATAGTATTTTGCTGAACAGAGAGCCTTAGAGAAGCGGCGCTATGTCTTTTAGCATTCTATATGATAACAAATAGGGGATACATTTAAAGGGTCAAGAAATATAATTTTTTTTCATGATTTAGATAGAGCACGCAATTTTAAACAACTTTTTAACTTATTTCTATTATCTAATTTGCTTCATTCTCTTGATATCCTTTGCTGGAAAGCATATCTAATTAGGCTCAGTAGCTGCTGATTGGTGGCTGCACATAAATGCGTGATTGGCTCACCCATGTGTATTGTTATTTCTTCAACAAAGGATATCCAAAGAATGAAGCAAATTAGATAATGGAAGTAAATTGGAATGTTGTTTAAAATTGTATTCCCTGAATCAAAATAGAAAACTTTTAGTTGTTCATGTCCCTTGAAATAGAAACAATAATCAAGAAGCTATTTCATATTACAGGGATTTAGATGCAGTATAAATCATTATTTCACCACAGTATAAGTAAGCAAAATGAGCCCACACCTGGGAATAATAAATAGAATGTAAACTATATCCATGGTAACTATAGAAAAGTAGATGCATCTTGTACTACATAACATAGAGGGTACTTATACTTCTTCTACACTTTTATTAGGTCATAAAGCAAACAATGTAATACATTTCATTTTAACAGGCTCGGCTCCCAGTACCTGTACTAAAGTTGGAGCAGGTTAGGCTTGTGCAGCTAAGAAAGTTTTAGTTTGTCTGAAATATTTGTGCTTATTATTCAGGGAAATTAGTTTCTCTGAATATTCGTTGGGCTGCACTATTTGGTATTTTTTTTTTTTTTTTTTTAAACCGAAGCAAATACTGAATTTTAGTTAAATGTTTACATTTTCATTAAAACAAATCTAAATTTTCAAAGCTACAGGTGAAAAGTTCACTTGTAACTGGAATACTTACCTTTACGCGCTCAGGAGATCGCACTAACCCGATATTCTTCTTGCCAGAGCCCGGCCGCGCTAACAGCGGGCTTAACAGTCTCGGTTCCCAGTTCCTAAACTAACTTTCGCCTAGATTACGATTTTTTGTCGGTAATGGTGTGCAGGGCTATCAAGCATTTTTTTCTCACCGCTCACTTAAGACAACGCTGGTATTACAGGTTTTTACAAACCCTGCGTTAGCCTCAGAAAAGTGAGCGGAGAGCAAAATTTTGCTCCACATCTCACTGTAATACCAGCTCTGCTTACGGTAGTGGTGAGCTGGCTAAACGTGCTAGTGCACGATTTCCCCATAGGAATCAATGGGGGAGAGCCGGCTGAAAAAAAACCTAACACCTGCAAAAAAGCTGCGTTCGCCTTCTAACGCAGCCCCATTGATTCCTATGGGGAAATACATTATATGTCTACACCAAACACCCTAACATGAACCCGAGTCTAAACACCCCTAATATTACATTTATTAACCCCTAATCTGCCGTCCCCGACATCGCCGACACCTGCTTTATATTATTAACCCCTATTCTGCCGCTCCATACACCGCCGCCACCTACATTATCCCTATGAACCCCTAATCTGCTGCCCCCAACATCGCAAACACCTACTTTTTATTTATTAACCCCTACTCTGCCGTCCCCAATGTCGCAACCACCTTACTACACTTATTAACCCCTAATCTGCCGCCGCCAACGTCGCCACCACTATAATAAATATATTAACCCCTAAATCTAAGTCTAACCCTAACACCCCCTAACTTAAATATAATTTAAATACATCTAAATAAAATTACTATTATTAACTAAATTATCCCTATTCGAAACTAAATACTTACCTACAAAATAAACCCTAAGCTAGCTACAATATAACTAATAGTTACATTGTAGCTATCTCAGGGTTTATTTTTATTTTACAGGCAACTTTGTATTTATTTTAACTAGGTACAATAGTTATTAAATAGTTATTAAATATTTAATAACTTCCTAGTTAAAATAAATACAAATGTACCTGTAAAATAAATCCTAACCTAAGTTACAATTACACCTAACACTACTCTATCATTAAATAAATTACCTAAACTAACTACAATGAATTACAATTAAATTAAATAAACTAAAGTACGAAAAAAACAAACACTAAATTACAGAAAATAATAAAATAATTACAAGAATTTTAAACTAATTACACCAAATCTAACCCCCCTAATAAAGTAAAAAAGCCCCTCAAAATAATAAAAATCCCTACCCTACACTAAATTACAAATAGCCCTTAAAAGGGCTTTTTGCAGGGCATTGCCCCAAAGTAATCAGCACTTTTACCTGTAAAAAAATACAATACCCCCCAACATTAAAACCCACCACCCACACAACCAATCCTACTCTAAAACCTACCCAATCCCCCCTTAATAAAACCTAACACTAACCCCTTGAAGATCACCCTACCTTGAGACGTCTTCACCCAACCGGGAAGAAGTGGTCCTCCAGACGAGCAGAAGTCTTCATCTGATCTGGGCAGAAGAGGTCCTCCAAACAGGCAGAAGTCTTCATACAGGCAGCATCTTCTATCTTCATCCATCCGGAGCGGAGTGGGTCCATCTTCAAGCCATCCGATGCGGAGCATCCGCTTCCATCCGATGACTAACACTAAATGACGGTACCTTTAAGTGACGTCATCCAAGATGGCGTCCCTTCAATTCCAATTGGCTAATAGAATTCTATCAGCCAATCGGAATTAAGGTAGAAAAAATCCTATTGGCTGATCCAATCAGCCAATAGGATTGAGCTTGCATTCTATTGGCTGTTCCAATCAGCCAATAGAATGCAAGCTCAATCCTATTGGCTGATTGGATCAACCAATAGGATTGAACTTCAATCCTATTGGCTGATTGCATCCGCCAATAGGAATTTTTCTACCTTAATTCCGATTGGCTGATAGAATTCTATCAGCCAATCGGAATTGAAGGGACGCCATCTTGGATGACGTCACTTAAAGGTACCGTCATTTAGTGTTAGTCAACGGATGGAAGAGGATGCTCCACGTCGGATGGCTTGAAGATGGACCCGCTCCGCTCCAGATAGATGAAGATAGAAGATGCCGTCTGGATGAAGACTTCTGGCCGTCTGGAGGTCCTCTTCTGCCCGGATCGGATGAAGACTTCTGCCCGTCTGGAGGACCACTTTTGCCCGGTTGGGTGAAGACGTCTCAAGGTAGGGTGATCTTCAAGGGGGTAGTGTTAGGTTTTATTAAGGGGGGATTGGGTGGGTTTTAGAGTAGGGTTGGGTGTGTGGGTGGAGCGTTTTAATGTTGGGGGGGTATTGTATTTTTTATTACAGGTAAAAGAGCTGATTATTTTGGGGCAATGCCCCGCAAAAAGCCCTTTTAAGGGCTATTTTTTATTTAGTATAGGGTAGGGATTTTTTATTATTTTGGGGGGCTTTTTTATTTTATTAGGGGGATTAGATTAGGTGTAATTAGTTTAAAATTATTTTATTATTTTCTGTAATTTAGTGGGGTTTTTTTTGTACTTTAACTTAGTTTAGGGTTTATTTTACAGGTAAATTTGTACTTATTTTAACTAGGAAGTTATGAAATAGTTAATAACTATTTAATAACTATTGTACCTAGTTAAAATAAATACAAAGTTGCCTGTAAAATAAAAATAAACCCTGAGATTGCTACAATGTAACTATTAGTTATATTGTAGCTAGTTTAGGGTTTATTTTATAGGTAAGTATTTAGTTTTAAATATGAATTATTTAGTTAATTGTAGTAATTTTCTTTTGATTATTTTAAATTATATTTTAAGTTAGGGGGTTAGGGTTAGGGTTAGACTTAGGTTTAGGGGTTAATACATTTAGTATAGTGGCGGCGACATTGGGGTCAGCAGATTAGGGGTTAATAAATGTAGGTAGGTGTCGGCGATGTTAGGGACGGCAGATTAGGGGTTAATAAAATTAAACTAGTATTTGCGATGTGGGAGTGCGGTGGTTTAGGGGTTAATATATTTATTACAGTGGCGGCGATGTCCGGTCGGCAGATTAGGGGTTAAAATTTTTATTCAACTGTTTGCGATGTGCGGGGGGAGCTCGGTTTAGGGGTTAATAGGTAGTTTATGGGTGTTAGTGTATTTTTAATCACTTTAGTCAAGAGTTTTATGTTACGGCGTTAGCCCATAAAACTCTTAACTACTGACTTTCAAATGCGATAGGAGTCTTGACAGGAGAGGGTCTACCGCTCACTTTTTCCAAGACTTGTAATACCGGCGTTAGGCAAATCACATGGAAAAGATAGGATACGCAATTGACGTAAGGGGATTTGCGGTATGCTCGAGTCGCAGAAAAAAAGTGAGCGGTACACCTGTACCTGCCAGACTCGTAATACCAGCGGGCGTTGGAACCTCTCAACGCTGCTTTTTAACCCTAACGCAAGACTCGTAATCTAGCCATTTATTTGTCTCACTATGTATTTAATGTAAATATTTTACATTCCAATCTCATTCACTTAGAAATATATTTAAAATAGTACTAAGAACATTTTCTTATATATATATATATATATATATATATATATATATATATATATATATATATATATATATCTTCATTAAAGTGGCAGCTTAAAAACAGAGAGTGCCTCCTGCCTGCAATTTTTATATATAGAGGTAGATGTATAGGTATAGCTATATATTATATATATATATATATATATATATATATATATTAGAAATATAATTTTCAAACATATATGAAGAACTTTGGAATGTAAAATATTCATAACTAGCTTCAGGTTTAGTCCGCCAATTATAATATGGCCCACTGACATTACCCATATACCATATTTGATAGTGCTAGGAACCACATCATCATAAAGAATCATACAAATGCTTCCTGCTCAATTAATTAAAGTTTAAAAATAAATAATAAGCATGTTTATACTATAAATAGCAAAATCACTAACAGCCAAAAAATGCAATACAGGCCAACATTCAGAAATTGGTAGCTGTATTTAATTTGATAATAGAAACAAATTATCTGCTCTATCTGAATCATAACATACGTTTTGTTTTTTTTGTTTCATGTCCCTCTAAACACATCTCTGATCTGCCACTACACTTCAGTCAGCTATTATATCCACTGATAAAACAAAGAACTATTTAACTATTATGTTATTTTGTAAAGCTGATTCCTGAAATTTGGAGAACTTACTCAGCAAAGACAAATAGAGGCTTTTAAGTACTTTGTCTCAGTACAGAGTTTATCAAATTCTTTGTGAGTAGAGAGTTATTTAACCCCTTGTGTCATTTGGACGTAGATACAACATCACGCAGTACTATGTACAGCGTACTGTGTTGACATAGTACCTACCTCCACCACCCAGGTGCCTATTGCGGTACCCACAATAAGCTTAGACAGCGGAAGCCACAAGCAGGGGGCAGAAGGCATTATCCTTCACATGATGAGGGAGCACTGATCATGCTCTCTTGCCATATAAAGCCAGATCACTGATCATTACAGAGAGTAACAAATTGTATCACTCTCTGTATTGATCCTCTATTGGTGTAGCGGTGAGAGAGGGAGGTGTGAGAGGGAGGTGAGTGGGCGGACCAGCTGAGAAGGATGAAGAAAGGGGTGGAGTTCCCTACACTACATAATAATTTATAAAGGAAGAGGGAGGCTTGGGGCCCTATGCAGGAAAATATGTGCTGGAGTGATAATATGCAAACTAAATAATATATATATATATATATATATATATATATATATATATATATATATATATATTAAATCATAGTTTGTTACTAGCAAACTGGCTCACTTCATTGAGGTGGACTGTGGAAGGGGGAAGGGAAGGTGGGAGAGGTATGAGGAGGGACCACTACACTACAGAAATAAATAAATAAATATATCTAAATGTATCTAAAAAAAAATAAACTGCATACTGGCAGACTTCCAGTACCTAAGATGGTGGTGACAAGTTGGTGAGTGAGGAGGGAAGAGAGCTGATTGGGAGGGTTCAGGTAGGGTGTCAGGTGGAGGTTAATATCTACACTACAGCAAAAATTAATCTTACAAGCTAACTGATTAATCCCTTCACTGCCAGTAATTTCAAAAGTGTGCTACACAGCTGCAATTTGCGGCCTTCTTACCACCAAAACCAATGTCAAAGCCATGTATGTCTGATATTTCTGAACAAAAGAGATCCCAGATAATATTTTACAGCCCTTTGGCTTATGACTGCAGTAGTTGTGTGCAAATAATTTCGGTGATAAACCCAAAATTTGTGAAATATTTTTTTTTATATGATCATATTTGGCGGCCAAATAGTTGTATGAAATATACCAAAATGAGCCTAAATCAAAACCTTGGGTTTTCTACTTTTAGGTTTAATATGTTTAAACTGGGTAATAGCAAAAATGCTAAAAAATATCTAGTAATATGGGCATGTTTTTCGCTGAAATTCCCAACAGCGAAGGGGTTAAATTATTAACACATTGTAGTCACTTACTTGAAGCTGATAAGTCTTGTACTGTAGTTATGCAGCAATAATTCATTATTCATGTTATTTAATCACACTACTGTTATTATTAAAGGGACACTGAACCCAATTTTTTTTCTTTCATGAATCAGATAGAGCATGCAATTTTAAGCAACTTTCTATTTACTCCTATTATCAATTTTTCTTCATTCTCTTGCTATCAAGCTGTTAAGTCACTCTATAGAACACATTTAAAAAACTCCAGATGGACAAAGGCTTGCTTCCACAAACCTGCCCGTCTCTAATCACGACCAGCGAGCAGCAATGCCCTGCCCACATTTAACATTACACAAGCAGCTGCATGTGTAACACCGACCCTTGATTGCTCACGGCCAATCACATGCGAGCAGGGGCTTTCAATCACCCTGGTTGGAGTAGTTCAGGGTGATTATAATTTACCAGCTCAGAGCTGACTTATAAGTTAGGAAGGTCTAATGACTGCTGATATTTAATTATCAGCTGCAGGCTTGCTCATGCTAGCCTACGCTGAAGGTGATCAAAGCTGCATTCACAGCTTGTTAAATTGAGCCACATGAGACACTGACAAACAATCTGAAGTCTGTCCTCCAGATCACACACACAGGCCCATTTATCAAGCTCCGTACGGAGCTTGAAGGGCCGTGTTTCTGGCGAGTCTTCAGACTCGCCAGAAACACAAGTTATGAAGCAGCGGTCTAAAGACCGCTGCTTCATAACCCTGTCCGCCTGCTCTGAGCAGGCGGACAGGAATCGCCGGAAATCAACCCGATCGAATACGATCGGGTTGATTGACACCCCCCTGCTGGCGGCCGATTGGCCGCGAGTCAGCAGGGGGCGGCGTTGCACCAGCAGCTCTTGTGAGCTGCTGGTGCAATGTTAAATGCGGAGAGCGTATTGCTCTCCGTATTTAGCGAGGTCTTGCGGACCTGATCCGCAGTGTCGGATCAGGTCCGCAAGCCCTTTGATAAATGGGCCCCTATGGATCAGCAAAATGCCACTATAAATTGAAAATTCTAATTGTACAGAACTTTCAGACATTTATCTGTATAACTTCCTCTGTGCATGCACACTGTTTATAATAAAGGTGTAAACATACAACCAGCCACACATAGGTATAAGTAAAAACATGTCACAGTCACATACATACAATTAAACACATGTTGTGACTGGCAATTACAAACACAGTCACACACACACATGACCACTCACTTACTTATATCTAATCCCACACACATTCACATCATATATTTCCCCACAGTCACACATTCATGCTAACACATATTAATCCCTTAATGGCCAATGATGGAATTAGTCCTTCACGGAACAATTAAGCTATTTGAAGCATTTGTCCTTGAGGGGTTAAACGTGCAAACTAATAGCTCAAAAGTTTCACCTGCTAAACTGAACCACAGGGGGCCAATCATAGGTACACAGCAGGCAGAAAATAAGCATTTTTAAAGGTGAGCAATTGTATTTCTGTGAGCACTTTTAGGGCCAGATTAGGAGTTGAGCACTAACAGTTATGCGTGAGTGATAAGGGGCTTATTGTGGGTGTTTGTGCTCCTCGGCTTTCCGCTGGTATTACAAGTTAAAATTAAACACGATCGCTTGAGCGCAATCGTGATTTACGCTAGAATGATTACTGTATCTTTAGAGCTCTGGTTAACTGTTTCATGAAACAAAAAGGTTCCACAAAACATCAAAAACACATTATAAAGTGCAGTAACACCATCTAATAAAAAAACAATACCGCCCACAAAAGTTATAAGGGCTCAAAGATATGCAATCTCAGGTGTTAGAAAAAAAAGGCAGATATCATATACATGTGTTTCTATATTTATACATATCTATACTATAATTGCATTTGTAATGTCCGTCACCGTCGGCAGTTGCGCAAGCATCCTCAATGGAATGTTGGCAGAGTGATGCAGCCAACAGAATGTTGGCTGCGCGCGCAGCCAAAAGAATCCAATGGGATGCAGCGAAGCAAAACGGAGCATTACAAAAAAAAAACCGCTTGCAATAATTATTATAAAAAATGCAATAAGTATGAAAATAACACCTAACCGCCCGCAATAAGTATTTTTTAAAAAAGCTAAGCGCCTGCAATAAGTATTTAAAAAAAACAACTAACCGCCAGTACGAAGTATTAAGAAAAAAATAAACTAACCGCCTGCACGAAGTATTAAGAAAAAAAAATAAAATTATTAACGCCTAAATCTGCAAAACCCAACATCGCAAACTACTTAATACATCTATTAACCCCTAATCTGCCAACCCCTCAGAACGCATTAAACCTAATTTACCTATTAACTCCTACACCGCCAACCCCCACAACGCAAAAAACTAATTTAAAGAGTAAGCCCCATAACCAAACACCCCTAAAGTAACCCCTTAATTACAATAAAAAATAAATTACTATATTACAATAACAAAAAAAAAATTTATATGACATTAATCTAATTACAGAAAATAAAAAACACTAACATTACAAAAAATAATAAGCAATACTATCCAAAATAAAAAAATAAACCTAATCCCTATGAAAATAAAATATCTAATGCTAAACTACCAATAGCCCTTAAAAGGGCTTTTTGTAGGGCATTGCCCTAAGTGTAACAGCTCTTTTACATTACAAATAAACCAAGTCCCCCCTAACAGTAAAACCTCCTACCCATCAAAACCCCCCAATATAAAAAAAAACTAACACCAATAAACCTAATATACCCATTGCCCTGAAAAAGGCATTTGTATGGGGATTGCCCTTTAAAGGGCATTCAGCTTTTTTTCACTGCCCTTAAAAGGGCATTCAGCTCTTTTTCACTGCCTTTAAAAGGGCATTCAGCTTTTTTTCACTGCCCTTAAAAGGGCATTCAGCTCTTTTTCACTGCCCTTGAAAGGGCATTCAGCTCTTTTGAGATATTTTGATCCGACAGATTATGGCTATTATAGAAAAAATAGGATTTTAACCAAGAATGCTGGTAGTTGATATCATGCAATGTATCTACTGTACCACAGACTTCTTTAGATTCCTGTAGCTTTTCTACTTCCATTGCCTTGTCATATGGATAATCAAAGGTTTGCAGTGGAACTGTGTTTGCAGACAGATCCTCTATGCCTTGGACTTTTCTTGGCTATTTCTTACCCTGAAGTTACATACGTATACAAATGCACATACAAAAAAATAATTTAAATCTTTGATTTACATAAGCTAATTCTGAAATTCTTAACCGAAGTTAAAAGCTCTGGTAAATTCATTATAACAACTCATAAAGGACTTCATAAACCCTAATCTTGGCAAACTAGGTTTTATTTTCATTTTTTTAATTTCAATATGTTTTAAAAAGGAACCTTGGTTTTGTGCATAGACAAATACACTGATGCTATTTTAGATTTACTTAGTAAACTTCATGGTCTAGAAAGTGAGTCCTCAAACTGCAACAGGAAACCAAGTGTAGAAAAACATAAAGCATAAGCAAATATAAACACAGTGATCTGCAAATGGAACTTTTGTTTTAAGGTTTTACAAGCAAAAAGTAGACATCAGAGAGAGAAAAAAATAATACACATGTGCACAAACACATGCATGCACACATAAATACATACCAGCATGCCCACATACATACACACACATGCATGCACACATACATACACACCTGCATGCACACATACATACACACATACATATACACACATGCATGCACACATACATACACACACACATGCATGCACACATACATACACACACATACATACACACATACATATACACACATGCATGCACACATACATACACACACATGCATGCACACATACATACACACACACATGCATGCACACATACATGCACACATACATACACACCCGCCTGCACACATACATACACACACATACATACACACATACATATACACACATGCATGCACACATACATACATACCCACATGCACACATACATACACACACATGCATGCACACATACATACACACACACATGCATGCACACATACATACACACACACATACATACACACCCGCCTGCACACATACATACACACACATACATACACACATACATATACACACATGCATGCACACATACATACATACCCACATGCACACATACATACACACACATGCATGCACACATACACACACATGCATGCACACATACATACACATACACACATGCAAGCAGACACACACACATACACACACATGCATGCACACATACATACACACACACACACATGCAAGCAGACATACACACACATGCATGCACACATACATATACACACATGCATGCACACATACACACACATGCATGCACACATACACACACATGCATGCACACACATGCATGCACATATACACATACACATGCATGCACACGTTCATGCATACACATATACTTAAATGCACACACACACATAGATACATAAATGTACGCACACACGGACACACAAATTCACACACATGCGCGCACTCACATACACACACAAATGCACATGTACATACTGTACATAACTACACACAAGCACAAAAAAGTGTCAACAATTGTTACTAGGTAACCAGACCAACACCAAAACAGTGCCAAATCAGGCAGACAGCAACAAAGAGGCAAACATCAAATGAATGTTGAAGAAAAAAAAATATGACAGAGAAAACAGGGACAGAACTGAATATCAGGGGTATTTCCTATCCCCACTAACAGTAGCAGTCCAAAATAAAGTGCACAAATGTGAGAGCAATACAGTAGCTAGACTGCAGACATCACCTTTTGAGAGACTTCCTGCAGCATTTCTGTACTTAGACTTGTATGCCACTGCAGAGGCTTTTGCATGCCATCTGTGGCACATATGCTATACGTTTGCCAATAATGGTGTAGATTAATTGTGTAAATTAATTAAGGCTATATTCATGTTTTTGTTATAATTCTTGGCCATTGTTTAGTCATAAAACTTACATATTTAAATATGTGAATGGCCAATTATATGTAATGTCGCACAGCATATCAGAATCAATAGAAACAAGAGAACACAATAACAATTCAGCATGGAAAAAACCCCACTGCAAACGCTGTCATAGATTAATGTATTTCATTTTCATATTACTGTAATTTTAATTTACAGTATTGTGATTTTTCATAGCAATCGGTATATTATACTTTATGTCAAAGGATTCATTGTATGAGTTTTTAAACCTATCAAGATGCAATATGTGAGTATGTAATATATGCCATTTTAAAAATACAGTATTTCGTATAACAAATATATTTGGAAAACGTTCTAACTGGATCATATTCTGTACAGTGAATTTACAGTTTTGAAAGAATGAAGCGTGTGAGAACAGTTTAAAGCCAACAATTATAAACATATGTACTGTTAATCTTGATTCTAGCAATAAACAAAGTTAGAAAAAAAGGTATAATCAATTTTACAGTTTAATGCATATAAATAACACATCCTACACACAGCTCTAACTTAAATAAATAAATGAATGCGAGAAATCTTGCACAAAATAGCACTTCACTTGCAAACTAGGCATAGGTATATATATATATATATATATATATATATATATAAATCAGGTCTCAAAATTTCAAGTCCTACTACTAGCCAGGCCAAAATCTTACTCGTGACTGATCTCACCCAACACCTGCCAACACCACACCCACTACCCAACCTTCTCTTTGCGTATATTTAACTGTTGTGAAACACCTTATTGTTTAGTAAATTTTATATTTATTATTTTAAACCATAACAAATTAATTTATTTTAATACAATTATTAAAAATATAAACATTTGCTGTCCATTTAACAGTGTATAGAAGTAGATTTATCATTTACTAACTATCGCTCACTAGTTGCCACAGGGCAATTTCTATTCGCCAATGGCTAGTGGGCGAGTGGAACTTTTGACATCGCTGAGACCAACTAAATCACTAAATAAAGCTATTAACCCTTAAAATGCTGTTCCCCGACATTGCCAACACTAACGAACCATATTAACCCCTAAACCACAGCTCCCCGAAATCGCTGACACTAACTAAACCTATTCACCCCTAAACTGCCGTTCCCAAACATTGCCGACACTAACTAAACCTATTAATTCCTACACCGCAGTTCCCCGACTTCACCAACACTAACTAAAACACTAAATAAACCTATAAACCCCTAAACCGCCATTCCCAAACATCGCCAACACTAACTAAACCTATTAACCCCTAAACCACTGGGTCCCACATCGCAACAACCTAAATTAAACCACCTGGAGGAAGATGCTTCGCTGCTGGGATCAAGATCGTTCGCCAGACTTCAGCAACTGTGAATACCGATTTTGGGGTTAGTGATAGGTATTATTTTTAGAATGCGAGCTCAATCTGATTGGCTGATTGGATCAGCCAATCGGATTGAACTTGAATTTGATTGGCTGATTCAATCAGCCAATCAGATTTTTCCTACCTTAATTCCGATTGGCTGATAGAATCCATCTTGGATGACGTCATTTAAAGGAACCTTCATTTAGCGAGTAGGCGTCGGGGAAGAAGGATGGATCCGCGTCGGCTAGAAGAAGATGGCTCCGCTCCGGATGGATGAAGATAGAAGATGCTGCTTGGATGAAGATGTCTGCCGGTCCGGATGTCCTCTTCTGCCCGGATAGGTTTGGGTTAGAGTAGGGGTATGTGGGTGGTGGGTTGTAATGTTGGGGGGTGGTATTGTGTTTTTTTTTTACAGGCAAAAGAGCTGATTTCTTTGGGGCATGCCCCGCAAAAAGCTCTTTTAAGGGCTGGTAATAGAGCTGTTAACTTTTTTTCATTTAGATTAGGGTAGGGAATTTTTTTTTTATTTTGGGGGCTTTGTTATTTTATTAGGGGGCTTAGAGTAGGTGTAATTAGCTTAAAAATCTTGTAATCTTTTTTATTTTTTGTAATTTAGTTTTGTTTGTTTTTTGTAATTTAGTTTAGTTTATTTAATTGTAGGTAATTGTAGGTAATTTATTTAATTTATTTATTGATAGTGTAGTGTTAGGTTTAATTATAACTTAGGTTAGGATTTATTTTACAGGTAATTGTGTAATTATTTTAACTAGGTAGCTATTAAATAGTAAATAACTATTTAATAGCTATTGCACATAGTTAAAATAAATACAAAGTTGCCTGTAAAATAAATATAAATCCTAAAATAGCTACAATATAATTATTTGTTATATTGTAGCTATATTAGGGTTTATTTAACAGGTAAGTATTTAGTTTTAAATAGGAATACTTAAGTTAATAATATTTAATTTATTTCGTTAGATTAAAATTATTTTTAACTTAGGGGGGTGTTAGGGTTAGGGTAAGACTTAGCTTTAGGGGTTAATACATTTATTAGAGTAGCGGCGAGGTCCGGTCGGCAGATTAGGGATTAATAAAAGTAGGTAGGTAGCGGCGACGTTAGGGGGGGAAGATTAGGGGTTAATAAATATTATGTAGGTGTCGGCGATGTTAGGGGCAGCAGATTAGGGGTTCATAGGGATAATGAAGGTGCCGGCAGTGTGCGGTCGGCAGATTAGGGGTTAAAAATATTTATTATAGTGGCGGCGATGTGGGGGGACCTCGGTTTAGGGGTACATAGTTAGTTTATGGGTGTTAGTGTACTTTAGAGCACAGTAGTTAAGAGCTTTATAAACCAGCGTTAGCCCAGAAAGCTCTTAACTACTGACTTTTTTCTGCGGATGGAGTCTTGTCGGTAGAGGCTCTACTGCTCACTTCAGCCAAGACTCTAAATACCAGTGTTAGGAAGAGCCCATTGAAAGATAGGATACGCAATTGGCATAAGGGGATCTGCGGTATGGAAAAGTCGCGGCTTGGAAGTGAGCGTTAGACCCTTTCCTGGCTGACTCTAAATACCAGCGGGTGGCCAAAAGCAGCGTTAGGAGCCCTTAACGCTGCTTTTGACGGCTAACGCCAAACTCTAAATCTAGGCGTTAGTTTGTTTCATCTTTAGTAATGTTAGGTTTTTTATTTTTAGTAATGTTAGGTTTTATTAGTGTAAACTTAGATTTGTATTTATTTTAACTAGGTTGTTAGTAAATAATTATATTGTAGCTAGCTTAGGTTTTATTTTTATTTCACAGGTAAGTTTGTATTTATTTTTAAATAGGTAGTTAGTTAATAATTGTAACTTTAATTTAGGTCTATTTTAATTATGTTAAAGTCAAAGGGACAGTATACACTCATTTTCATATAACTGCATGTAATAGACACTACTATAAATAATAAGATGCAATGATACTGATATAAAAATCCAGTATAAAACTATTTAAAAACTTACTCAGAAGCTCTCAGTTTACCTCTGTTGAAGAGATAGCTGGAAAGCCCACTGCAAATGGGAAATAAGACACTCCCCCTTCCTCTTTCTTTTGCATATGAAAAGACCCTTTACACAAACAGGAGCAAGCTGGAGAAGGTAACTGACGGTATTCACATAAAACTGTGGGGCTTGGTTAGGAGTCTGAAAATCAGAGCAATGTTATTTAAAAATAAGCAAAACTATGCATTTAAAAAAAACACAACTTTATGGGCTATATAAATAGATCATCTACAAAACATTTAAGCAAAGAAAAAATGAGTGTATAATGGCCCTTTAAGGGGTGTTAGGTTTTGTGGTTAATATAGTTTAATTTAGGTTGTTGCGATGTGGGGGTCGATGGTTTAGGAGTTAATAGGTTTAGTTAGAGTTGGTCTTGTGGGTGTACGGCAGTTTAGGGGTTAATAGGTTTAGTTAGTGTTTCAGTTAGTGTCGGCGATGTCGGAGAACTGCGGTTTAGGGGTTAATAGGTTTAGTTAGTGTTAGGTTTAGGGGTTAATATAGTTTAATTTAGGTTGTTGCGATGTAGGGGTCAGTGGTTTAGGGGTTAATAGGTTTAGTTAGTGTTGGCAACGTTTGGGAATGGCGGTTTAAGGGTTTATTGATTTAGTTAGTGTCGGCGATGTCTGGGAACTGCAGTTTAGGGGTTAATAGGTTTAGATAGTGTCGGTTTAAGGGTTAATAGGTTTAGTTAGTGTCGGAGATGTTTGGGAACTGCAGTTTAGGGGTTAATAGATTTAGTTAGTGTTAACGATGTTTGGGATCGGCGGTTTAGGGGTTAATAGGTTTAGTTAGTGTCGGAGATGTTGGGGAACTGTGGTTTAGGGGTTAATAGGTTTAGGTAGTGTTGGCGATGTGGAGGGGTGGCGGTTTAGGGGTCAATAGGTTTAGTGAGTGTCGACTATGTGTGGGATGGCGGTTTAGGGGTAAATAGCTTTATTTAATGTCGGCGATGTGGGTGGTGGCGGCGGCGGTTTTAAATAATTTTGTTTCGGCAATCGTCTGCATATAAGTTATGATTAGTTAAATCGTTTTTTCAGATCCTTTAATTTTCCGATCTATTCTTTATTCATATGTATTATTCTATTCTGAAGTTTAGAATAAAATAATGTATATGAATAAAGAATGGATCCGAAAAAACGAACGGATCAGAAAAATAAAGAATGGATCCGAAAAAACGAACGGATCAGAAAAAAATGATTTAAAGGATTATTTTCTGTTGTAATTTTTAAGCTAAACAACTAACATATTAAAGTTAATAAACATTAATTAAAACCTACTGACCTATATTTTCTCCAAAAAGAAGTTTCATAACGTTCTAAAAGTTATATCTTTTATTCGCCGATGATGTCACGTTATCCTGCCCACTATTTTCAGCACTGCATGTTCAAAATACTTAAACCAATAACTCTGTGTTTAAAGCGCCATTTTGAAACCTAGGTATTGTAAACGGATTGGTACAGAGCAAAGGATACCGACGGAGTGGGTTTGGAAAACAATTACATTTGCAGACAAGATTTCTGATATACGGTAGAGATATGTTAATGAAATGCTATTGATAAAAAGCGTATTTGGGGTAGTTAGTTAGTAACAGGCACAGAAAATATTTACTTACAGTGGCCCTTTAACTTAACATAGCTAAATTGCCAAAACAATTTTTTTTTTGAAAATTAACTAAACTTATTTGCCCAAACGAAATGATTTATTTAACTAATGAAAACTAAACAAAACAAATTGTTTAGCGTTGCACATGTCTAATACATTGTTTTTTTTCATCTGTTTGACCTCTACGTAACATTTGCAAATAAATCACTCTATGACCTACATTTACAAAAAAACTGGAATAGTATATTTAGATTGTATTTCACTGCAAATATGTTCTGGTATTTCAACCCAGAATGTTGTGAGATTATCATTTGTAAAAATTAAAAAAAAAATTCTCATGTAGTGTGCATCAAAAGAATCGTCATTACAGCCATTTTCATTCCTCAGACTCCACAGGAAGATACAAGACACATTGGTCATTACTAATTAGTCACTAGTTAAATATTAAGGGTTCTTTCCCTATATGGAGTCAAAGTAGTAATACCAAATTTTAAAACACCTCCATTCCCATTAAGTAGTAAGCCCCTGCTGTTTTCAACAACGTGTGGTTTCAAAACTGTGCTTGAAATGAAATGGATCTGCATTTTTTCTTTTTGAGCATGTAAAATTCTTGACTTAGAGCTTAAAAGTGTATTATGAATAGCATTTTACTGGCACTATCCTAGGATGTATCTCATTGTAAACCGTGTTTGTAATATTTTACTGTGTTAATTCTTACTATATAAATCCTATTTCCTATTCTACAAAACAAATATCAAGTCACATGTAATTCCTTCATAAATTAAAATGAGTTATTAAAGGGACACTGAACCCAAATGTTTTCTTTCGTGATTCAGATAGAGCATTACATTTTAAGCAACTTTCTAATTTACTCTTATTATCAATTTCTCTCCATTCTCTTGCTATCTGTATTTTAAAAGCAGGAATGTAAATCTTAGTAGCCAGCCCATTTTAGGTGCTTGCTTATTGGAAGTTTATATTTACCCACCAATAAGCAAGCATAACCCAGGTTCTCAACCAAAAATAGGCCGGCTCGATATGGGGGCGGAGCTAGCTAGAGACACGAGTAGACACAAAGTTACAGAGCTCCTGCATATTTATAATTAATCTAGGATTTAAAAGTTATTCTCTCCCAATTTTGCATTGTCTTATCCCCTTATGTCTTCTTAATGCACCTAAGCTACGGATGAGACTGAGGATCTACTTTAGTTATATACCGGTGGCACACAGCTTTTATACCCTGCTGGAGGTCCCTACGTGAGCGGACTAAATACTACATTGACCCGGTTTCAGGACGCACTGTCTGCCTCTGGCAGCTTGGGAGACACTGCCTGCTTGACGGAGCTAACCGGAGAAGTGGAGAAAACTGAGGGTACCTTCTCTTCATCTCCGCACTTTCTGCAGAGGAGCTGGCCGGAGCTGTAAGGGCGCGAAGGAGCGCCATCGCAAAGTGACGTCATCAGACAGCAGCGGACAAGAAGAAGCTGCTGGGCTCGTGGACGCAGTGCTGTCCGACACACACAACCAAGACCAGTGATCCTCTTAGTAGGCTGACGCCACTCCAGGTTAGTCAGTGTCACTTGGCCTTAGAGATTGGACTTCACGGGTCCACAGGCAGAGCACAGCACATTCTGTTCCGGAGGGTCGGGGCTCCGCTCCCGAACACCACACCCACGTGGCCATTAGGCAGGGAGCTGCCTAACTGTTAAGAGACAGTCCGGACCATATAAATAATAAGAAGCTACCAGTCTCCCAGCCATATCTGTTGGAGCTTCACTCCGGACCATTACACCCACGTGGCCAATAAATAGGGAGCTGCTTTGCTGCTACAAGACAGCTTAGAGGGAACATGCAATAAGAGACTTCTAATTCCCTAGACATAGCAACGCTAATACAGCCCACAGTTCAGGGTCTCGCTACACCTATATCAATAGATACATACTAGTAAGCTGCTGGGATCTTTTACTACTAGTGCCCTGTTAACCATCCCGGCCTGACACCTGGACATTTATACTGGCTTTTAGCACCTCACTGTCTAGTGTGATATAGGACTTGAATTACGGGCCCTCATTAAATTGCCCATATCTGGCATACTTTGATAACTGAAAGTG
The DNA here is from genome assembly GCF_027579735.1 of Bombina bombina. Lineage (NCBI taxonomy): Eukaryota > Metazoa > Chordata > Amphibia > Anura > Bombinatoridae > Bombina > Bombina bombina. The sequence goes on from NC_069500.1 coordinate 920,496,268, forward strand.
GTGTGGGGTTTCACCCTGTCTGGCTCAGAACTGTGCTTTCAAATTCCCTAAAGTTACAGGGGATCAACAACACTACTACATACTACTATATCATCCCTGACTCCTTCTGCAAACTATAATCTCTGCACCTTCCAGCTGCACAGGGGAGGGTAGTGAAACTGTGTCTCTCCCCCTCCTTTCCTGCTCCACCCTAGAGCAGGTCATACCCCAGCTCCCTTTTCCGGCTGAGCCCAGTGGTGGCACTTTCCCTGGGGAGAGACACCTCTAACATTGGATTATCAGCTCAAGGAGCTATTCATCACCCACACCCCAACTGGATTGACTTATAACCATAATTACAACTACCAGTCACTTCAGACTTTTTTTTGTTTGTCTTGCATGCTCAGCCTGGCAATGAGGTGCTAGATGCTGCGGCACCCCTCCCCACCGGTGCGAAATAGCTGTGCCTATTGGGCCCCCCCAGTTGAGATCCTGCTCCTGCTTTTCTCCTCTAAAAGGTCTCTGCTACCCAATACATTTATAGTCAAAGACCCTGCTATACAATGTCGCAACAATCCAAAAGAAAGTCTAAGGGTCCTCATCTCTCAAAGCACATGGTTCGTGACCATTTCCAGCCCATCAGAGACCCCATTCCGGATATCTCAGATGACAACAGATCAATCTCTCCTCCTTTATCTGAAGGGAGGGCTAGTGTGAGGAGCTCACCACCCTCTTGAAAGCAGTCTGAAACAGTCACCATTGACTCTATAAAACTGCTACTAGATCAACAAACCCAATCTTTTGCAAAAAGATTCAACAAACTTGAGAGGTCTTTTGATGATCTAAGGAAAAACATTGTTACAGTCAACGAGAGAACAGATATAATTGAGCGCAAGCAAGAAGATCTGCTAGTAGACCACACGAACTGGGTTAGCTATACCCAAAATCTGGCAGACCAGGTATCTTCCCTAGAGGCGAAACTGGCAGACCTGGAGGACCGTTCCAGATGGAACAATATTAGAATACGTGGAATTCCTGAGTCCGTGGGTCCGCAGGAGTTAGAAAAATATGCCCAGGCGCTCTTCAGAGCTATCTTAGGCTCTACAGGAGAGCATGATGTGAGAATTGATAGAATTCATAGAGCGGCCAGACCACAGAATCTCCCTATGGATAAACCCCAAGACACCATAGCCAGACTTCATTACTACTCCTCCAAAGATAGACTTATGAAAGTGACCCTTAGACAACCTCAACTGCCCGACCAATTTCAGGATATTGCACTATATCCTGATCTATCCTCCTTTACCCTGCAACAAAGAAGAAGCTTTAACGAATCCACCAGAACCCTACGTCTGCACCAAATCCAGTACAGGTGGGGGTATCCTACAAAATTGATCATTAGCAAAGATGGAGCTCAACACACAGCCCTGACTCCGCGACAAGCTCAAGATCTGCTGAGGGTTTGGAACTTACCCTCCGGAAATGTGGAGGGTGACCCTCCCTGCTCAAATGGAGCGGGTCCTCTGCTGAGGCCAAGGGCCCAGGCCTGGAACTAGCTCGATAAAATCCGGTCCGATGATTCAGTCTTCTCACCCATGAGTAATTGACTATCCCTGATCTGGGGCTGGGGCCCTGCTGGACATGCCCCAGGCTAATCCTGGTTGACCAGCTCTCTCTGAAAACTGAGACTGTTTCCAATTCCTTAGCATTGCCAGAGGACTGGTAATGTACCAATGATGGAGCTCCTTGTTAATTGTTAATTGTTTGCTGTTTGTTGTTTATTGTGCTTACAGATGCCATACATAGTACAGGTATTTAATCAAGGGTTCTACATTATTCTCTCATTGAATGTTACCAATGTTGGCCAAACTTTCATCTGGCCACTTGTTTTCTCCTCTCTCTTTCTCCTCTCACCTTCTCCCTTCCTGCTGGTTTCACCCTTCCTTCTTTCCTCCGCCCATTTATCTGTTGCTCTTCTGATAACTCCAACACCCTTGCCACGCGCAGTGGTATATCTCCCCCACTTCTTAACTATTTGTTATGTGATGTTTATTGCTCTTAAGAGGGTCATACATAAAGCAAATGTTTAATCCAAGGTACTACTCCAATCCCTCAGTAATCGGTGTTACTATAGCTCAAATCTCCCCACTAGCTATGTGCTCCCTTTTCCCCACCTTTTTTCCCCTCCCATTCCTCCCTGCCTGTGGGTTTCCTCTCCCTCTCATCCTGCCTGTCTTCCTTGCCCTCACCCTTACCCCTACTGCTTCCCTTTCTCCCTGAGCCCCTCTCCCCTTACCAAGGGCCTCCCCTTGTCTTTTCCCATCTCCCACTAGAACTATTTTCCCGCTCTGTCCTTCCTGCTAAACCCCAACTCCTTTTCTCCCTATCTCAGTCCTGCTTCCTACCTCATCCCCTAGGTCCTGATTTCTGAATCGGACTTGTACTCCCCCCAGCAGTTGGCTGCGGAGGCCAATGGGTTGCGGTATACCCCTTCCCCTGACACTATAGCCTGATATGTGGACCTCTCATGTTGGAAATGTATGCTGCTGTGCCTAAAATTTTACATACTGTGTGCCTCTCTACATACCCATTGTTTTAAATGTTCATATTAATGTTTCTATCTGTTTATTTATTAAGACCTATATGCACTATCTGATGTATAGCCTAATTATGCTGACCAGTTTCTTTAGAGACTACAACTACCCCAAATACTTTGATGATGTCTGAGGTTTGGTAAGATGCTGCAGTGTAGGCATGTTGTTAACTGACAATTGCTAGATGTTTATAGTTATCTATTAGGGCGTTTTCACTGTACTTGCTCTCCTCAAGATTTTAGATTATTTTCTAACCCCAGGCTTGTTACTGAGAATTACTGTTATTTGTTTTATCTTGCAGAAGCTTATATTAGTATGTGTAGTTATACATTCAACATGACTTATAGGTACCATCTGCTCTCACCACTTCCCCTAAAAAAAAAATAATATATATATATCGGCCCATTTCCTACCTAACATGACCAAGAAGCTAAAGCGTAATACAGGGCTACCCACTTTACCCCCCTCCCCAGCCTAATACCCTTTGTCCCAACCCTTCCCGCATCTTCTTCTGCTCCCTTTCTTCCCTCCCATTAGCCTTCTGGACTACCTGGCCACAGCTCCTCCAACAAGAATTTAAATACTCACACTCCATGCACTGGTGGTGGAGGGGAGAGCTTTTGACTCCCCCTCTTCACTAACCTTCCCCTTCCCCAGCCGGGGACTATCTTACTTGGTGTGGTTAGGGATCGACAACTCTATCCTCCGCACTCCTTATTTGGCAGAGTGAAGTAGTCTCTGCCCAGTCCGAAGAACCTAACATACTGCAGCGTTCCTCTTCTCTAACTTCTCCTATCTAGACCACTCCCTCCTCTCCCTCTCCTCACTTCCCCCCCCCCTTTTCTTTTTTCTTTTTTCTCTCCCCCCCCTTCCATTTAACTATGAGAATCGCCATGCTAAACGTTTGGGGTCTTAATTCCCCTACTAAGCGGAGCCTTCTTCTCAAATTTTTAAAAACTCAACGACTAGATGTCGTGTTTATACAGGAGACCCACTGGACGGGGTCGAGAGCCGACATGTTTCGCCCTAGGGACTTAGAACGGACAAGTGAAGGGGAGCTAGGTTTCAATTAAAAAAATAATTGAAAAATAATAGCAAAGTGCTTTTAATAGTGTTGCAGCGTGGTTGGTGAACAAATATCAAAAACATAAAATTTATATGTGATAACTAATTTGTGTGATAATAAGATGATAAGAATGTGGAAATCAATGTAAATAATAAAAAGAAAACTGAGGTATTGTACAAAATGTGACAATTTATATTGTAAAAATGTAGCGAATACAAGTTGTAACAAATACAAGAAGGATAGGATCAAATACAATTTGGTTTATATTTAAATTTAAATACAATGTGGTATATATTTAAAATAGGCAGATTAAAAAGACATTAAATACATATTTGCACAATATATATGTTATATGTGTATCGCACTGCAGTGGATAAAAATAAAGATCTAAAAATTGTATAAAACAACCTAAGATAGGGTAATTTTTGATAAAAGCGGTTGATTGTCAAAAAGTGCCTTGTGACACCTTTTAAAAGTACCTTAGAAAGTAGTGATTCTCAAAACTACTTAGTTGTTTAGTGGGATCCGTTGGAAGACAATCATATGGATAAGCTATTAGTAATAGCTAAAAAAAGAACTTAGAAGTTTTGTAGATGGCGGTTGTCTCAATACTATTTATCAGTATGGACTCCGGTCTGATAGCAGGTATCTGGTTCCAAATGGAGAAAAGTTTTCTTTGTTTAGGGTCCTGTAGAATTTCCTGGAAATTGCGGTGTCCCAATACTCTCTGTCAGTATGGACTTATGTTCGCAAGTGAAGGAGAAATTTCTTGGAAATTGCGGTATCCCAATACTCTCTGTCAGTATGGACTTTTGGATCCTAGGGACTTCCCAATCTCCTTGTCCTCTACCTTCCATAAAAAAGCCAGGGGAGTTACTATTCTAATTGGTAGGCATGTTTCCTACGAACCTATATACCTGGAATCGGACCCCTCAGGCAGGTATATAATCTGTGTCTGTCGGCTGGACAATATTCTGCTTACTTTGGTAGCTCTGTACTCCCCTAATGTCAACCAGACCAGATTCCTCAACCACCTCCTAAGTAAGGTGAACCGACTTGGGGAGGGGCAGGTTATCATAGGTGGAGACTGTAACCTGGTTTGGGACCCGAGCAGAGATAGAAGGTCACAGAGAGGGAACCTTCCACAACGGGGAGAGGAACACTATTCTCATCTCTTTAGAAGCGCCATATCACAACACTCGTATCAGGACGTCTGGAGAGCTCTGCACCCTGACGTGGATGACTATACCTACTATTCGGCCTCTTCCCGGTCTTTCTCAAGGCTTGACTATTTTTTTTGTCACTCGCAGACGTTACAAGCAGTGGCGGAGGCGAGGATCGTGCCTTGCGCATGGTCAGACCACGACGCAGTGGTTGTGGACATCACTTTGTCTCCCTCCGGAAAACGCAGATGCTCTTGGCGTCTACCGGAATATCTTCTCGCGGACTCACTGGTTCCTCTCTGGCAGCAGGAAATTGAGGAGTTCCTCTGTGTAAACGACACGGGATCCATATCGGCACTAACTTTGTGGGCGACGCTTAAGGCCTATCTCCGCGGACTCTTTATGCAAAAGTCGTCGGAATCCAAACGGCTCAAGGGTGCTAGCTTAGCTCAACTCTATCATGATAACACTCTCTCCAGAACTCGACTTAGAGTGTCTAGATCGGACTCCCTGATAAGGAAAGTCCAGGCTCTTAAAAAGCAGATAGAGACCCGGGAATTGGAGAAGGTCCAGAGAGGGCTCTATTTTCTGAAACAGAGGTACTACCACAAAGGTGACAGGGCGGATAAGCTTCTAGCCCATAAACTTCAACAAAGAACTTTACTAAGCAAAATAGCATTCATCACGAAAGAAAATAGAAAATTCTACTCCCCCAGTGACATTGGAGAAGCTTTTGCGGACTACTATACTGGTCTTTACCAGATCTCTGATGACCCTTGCGCGAATTACGCACCGGTGCTGGCCATCTCTGAGTTTCTTAACGAACTTCAGCTGCCGCAGGTCCCTGAGGATATGATGGACTCTCTCACTGCTCCCATTTCGGCGGAAGAGATCACGGCGACGATAAAGAGTCTTAAGGCACACAAATCTCCAGGGCCTGACGGGTTTGATGCCATGTTCTACAAAGAGTTTGTAGTTCAGCTCTGTCCCCTTCTTACCCGGATGTTTGGGGAAGCAAGGGCTGCTGGCAAGTTCCCCCGAGAGTTTTTGGAGGAGTCAATTATAACCATACCTAAACCTGGGAAGAACCCTGAGTTCTGCGAGAGTTATCGCCCAATATCTCTCATAAATGGAGATGTGAAATTATATGCAAAAATCTTGGCCTCCAGATTAAACAAAATCCTTCCGGTTTTGGTCCACCCAGATCAAGTGGGGTTCACCCCGGGCCGCCAGGGCTCAGACAACACCAGGTGCCTATTGAATATCTTTTTTGAGTCTGCTGCACTCGAGATCCCACTGGTTACCCTGTCGCTTGATGCTGAAAAAGCGTTCAACAGGGTCCGGTGGGAGTACATGGTGGAGGTCTTGCGATCCTTCGGTTTCCCTTGTGCCTTCACAAAGGCGGTCATGGCTCTTTATTCAGACCCATCCGCTAGAGTGAGAGGACTGGGATTTGTATCTAAAACCTTCGAGATCAGGAATGGCACGCGGCAGTGGTGTCCTCTGTCCCCACTTCTATTCGCTCTGATGATGGAGCCTCTGGCCACCAGGCTGCAGGAGACCCCCGCTATCCAACCCCTGGTACTACATGACACCCCACAAGTCTTGGCACTATTTGCGGATGACTTGAAGATCTTCCTGGCTGAGCCGGAGGAATCGCTCCCTGAACTATTTTGCCAACCTGACGTATTACAAACTTAATTATACCAAGACTGAGGCTTATGCCCTAGGCTTATCTGACTCTACATTTAAGACTTTGAAGGGGACTTACCCATTCAAGTGGTCTAGGGAGGGTCTGAAGCACTTGGGGGTTGTCCTTTCTCATAACCCCAAATGAATTGTGACCGCTAATTATGGGTCTCTCCTCACTGAATTTCAGCAGAGGATTGCTAGTTGGAGGGTCGTGGAGGTTTCCTGGACGGGTAGGGTCGCGGCTGTGAAAATGCTTCTGTTACCCAAACTGATTTACTTTTTTCAGATGCCTTCCGGTCCCCGTCCCAGCGTATTTACTTAATCATTTTCAGTCCATTTTTACAAAGTACGTATGGAAAGGAGGTAATGTGAGACTCCCATTGACCCAGCTACAGAAGCCTAAGAGGTACGGAGGCATGTCAGTCCCCAATGTCTCACTATATTACAAAGCCGCCATGCTCTCGCATATAACGGCCTGGGGAGTCAAAGAATGCTCCTCAAGGTGGTTCCAGCTAGAACAAGGATCGTTACCAGCGGGTGTAGCCCTAGCCGAACTTATCTGGATCCCAGATCACGCCGAAGTGTTGAGTGGAATCCACAACCGCATAATTAAGACCTGTCTGAAACTCTGGAGAGAGCTGAGGTCGTCTGAGCAGGTTGCTCCACATCCCTCTCCAATACATTCTATTCGAGCCCTTCTATGCTGTCTCCCTGATTCCCATCCTAGGAGATGGGAGGTTTTGGAGATCCGGCTACTCTCAGATTTATACCGAGGAGACGCATTAGCTATTCCCCCTCACACTTACCGGTCAGATGATTTTCCTCGGGAGTTACGCTTTGAATACCTTCGTTTGGTATAACTTCTCCTGTCCTGGGGATTCCGGAGATCGAATTTGCGAACCCTGACCAAGTGGGAGAGGAGATGGCTGGGGGTAAACCCCTACGGTGTACCTTGTCATTTCACTATAGAACTCTTCTTAACTCTCCTCATTTCACGAAAACTCAGTCTGTAGTGGCTTGGGAGAGAGACTTGGGGGCAGTGGCCCCAGATGGGAGGTGGCAACGTGCTCTCCAAGATGTTATTGTAGCAGTTCGATGCTCTAATTTGTTTGAACTTTACCTCAAATTTCTGCTCCGGTGGCACTGGGTCCTGACCAGGTTACACAGTATATACCCCTCTCGGTCGGCAGACTGTTGGAGGGGCTGCGCGTGGCGTGGCACTCACCTACACATCTGGTGGGAATGCCCCAAATTAGGACATTTCTGGACCCAGGTGGCAGATCTATTGCAGAGGCTAGGCCTCCTTAATACTCTCACTAGTGAAACGGCGCTTTTCCACCTTGGGCTACAGAACCTTCCAAAACCATCCCGACTACTTGGTGTTATTATCCTTTTAACAGCGAAGCTTACTATCGCCAGACAGTGGGCGAAGCACACCCCTGTCCTGCTAGCCCCAGTCCTGGAGTCCCTAGATTACATCCAAAAAATGGAAGAGTATGCGCTAAGGGTTGAAGGCCGTTACGATCTTTACTGCTCAATCTGGTTCCCTTGGGAGGAATATAGGGGGACAAGAGACCCTAACGATTAGGTTAAAAACTGGGTTGGAGAGCAGTTCCTATGGCGAAACTTGACTGACGGCGATCTGGCTGCTCCTTTGGGGCGGCTGGGTTACCTTCCTTCCTTCCCCCCCCCCCTTTTTTTTTTCTCTCTTTCTTCCCCCTCTCTTCTTCGCTATCTCCCTCTCCCTCCCCTTTTACCCTTCTCCCATCCTCATCCTTAACAATAGTTCTTCGGACCACTTAACTTCCCCCCCATTATCAAGCTGTGTTCATTGGGTGGTCTACACTCTGCAGTTCATAAACTTAACTCAAACATATCTTAGACATTTTCATGTGCACAATATTTACTTCCTATTCTATGTGAAGCCCAATGAGCATTTATGAATATAAGAATTAAGTCTTCTGCTGGAACCTGTCTCCAGATCCCATGAGTGGATCTATTTTGTATCGTTGACATTTGTATGTTTCGTTATTTAACAATCTAAATGAGGCAGCATTAGGGTCAACACCCCGGCCCCATCGCTAATTAGAGAATATATGTTATTGCGGGGAGTTAATGACTTGTATTATTACCTATGATACTGTCTTTATTGCAATATTTGTAAACCTGACTTTGTTATTGCCTCAATAAAAAAATGTATTTAAAAAAAAAAATGGGCCGGCTCCTATGCATCACATTCCTGCTTTTTAAATAAATAAAGCAAGAGAACTGAGAAAAATTGATAATAGGAGTAAATTAGAAAGTTGCTTAAAATTGCATGCTCTATTTGAATCATGAAAGCAAACATTTGGGTTTAGTGCCCATTTAAAGTAGCAATTTAATTGCATAAACAAAGAAAAAAATATAACTGTATGTTTAATATAATTTTAAAACGAATATCAATTAATGAGAATTTTTAATTTATGGGCCTTTAATCACATATTGCCAGCAGGACATTCTTATTGTGGGCAGGGCCGTCTTTAACACAGGGCAAAAGGGGCAGCTGCCCAAAGCCCAGTTTCTGTTGAGGGGCCCAAGAGTCCTAAAAACAAATAAAAAAAAAATAAAAAAAATGTATGGTTCATACCAGACTGCTGATGTGACTACTGTCACAGTCAAAAGTACTCTGTTTATATATATATATATATATAAATATATATATATATATATATTATTTTTTTTTAAACTGTGCCAGACCGTTCCGGTGTCATGTGACATGCCAAGCTACTGCAATGTGCTGTTTTAGATGTGCACTGTGCAGCACTGAATGCAAAGCCCTAACTTGGTATTCAGCCATTCCCACTGCATCAGAAAAGGTCCTACTGGGGTTACCACTGTTACCAGGTCACTGCTCTGGTGGTGGGGACTGTTTCTGGGTAGGGCTGACTGTAGGCACATGCAGCAGAAAGCTGGAGCGGCAAGGGCGTGAGGATTTGAGCATCTGTGCAGCTGCATACACTGCTCTCTTCAGTCTTGAGGCTGTGTGACTCATCTCACACTGTATCTATGCAGCCTTGGACAGACAGCATCCAGTCTGCTAGTCCCCTTAGCCCTGCTCTTTCTGCTGTGGCCCTAAGATCAACTAACTGAAGTTTATTAGGGGAACAGTGCTTTGTAGAAAGGTGTCAGTGGGAAGAATAAGTGAGTGCACACACACCCCTCCCCATGCAGCATTGTCTAGTGCAGGGTGAGAGGGAACTTGTTCCTAGCAAAGAAGTGACATGTGCTGCTGTGGCTGATGTATAGTGTCATGCTGATACTTCACACATTAATGTAAGGTTTATTTTTATAGTTTTTGTTTTCTCTCTGTCTCAGATTTTACAGCTTCCCATAGTAGTACTGCTGTTCCAGTCAGTAAACTTATATTTGTCTGCACCTCAATGCTTCCTCCTCATTCTTTACCTTGCTTTGCTCCTGTTGGCTGCCCTAAATGTATATATTTATTTACTTATCAGTACTGCTTAGGTCCAGTTTCACATATTGCAATTTATTTCATTTTTTTTTAAATGATTATCTCAGCAGTGGATGATCCACTGCTGGGCTAATAATTAAAAAAAAAAATTGATTTAGTTTTTTTTTTTAGGATGTTGTGGTGGAGAACGAAATTGCATGGGGGAGGGGCAAGACAACAGGTTCCAATCAATATTAAAGATGGCCCTGAAGAAAAATGTTACATTTGAACTTTAAACAGGGGTATAATTTGTACTCTTCCTGTTTACGCTCATTTGCTGATAAGTACCTCCTGCTAATGCATTGGCTGATAGGTATGTACTGATAATGGTCATTGGCTAATAGTTACGTCCTACAAAGCTAACCAAAGCATTATTAAAAAGTACCTATAAGCTTATTAGAATTACTATGAACTACAATTCATAATTCGAAGGACGCCATCTTGGATGACGTCATTTAAAGGAACTGTCATTCGGCGAGTAGGCGTCGGTAGAAGAGGATGGATCCACGTCGGCTGGAAAAAGATGGCTCGGCTCCGCTCCGGATGGATGAAGATAGAAGATGCCGCTTGGATGAAGAAGTCTACCGGTCCGGATGTCCTCTTCTGCCCGGATAGGATGAAGACTTCTGCCGCTCCGGATGTCTTCTTTTGCTCCATCGGTGCCCGGTTGGGTGAAGACGACTCAAGGTAGGGAGATCTTCAGGGGCTTAGTGTTAGGTTTATTTAAGGGGGTTTGGGTTAGATTAGGGGTATGTGGGTGGTGGGTTGTAATGTTGGGGGGGTATTGTATGTTTTTTTTTACAGGCAAAAGAGCTGAATTCTTTGGGGCATGCCCCGCAAAAGGCACTTTTAAGGGCTGGTAAGGTAATAGAGCTTTTCTATTTTTATTTTAGAATAGGGTAGGGCATTTTTTTATTTTGGGGGCTTTGTTATTTTATTAGGGGGCTTAGAGTAGGCGTAATTAGCTTAAAATTGTTGTAATCTTTTTCTAATGTTTGTAAATTATTTTTTTATTTTTTGTAACTTTTTTTTATTTTTTGTACTTTAGTTAGTTTATTTAATTGTATTTATTTGTAGGTATTTTATGTAATTAATTTATTGATAGTGTAGTGTTAGTTTTAATTGTAGATAATTGTAGGTATTTTATTTAATTCATTTATTGATAGTGTAGTGTTAGGTTTAATCGTAACTTAGGTTAGGATTTATTTTACAGGTGATTTTAAAATTATTTTAACTAGGTAGCTATTAAATAGTTATTAACTATTTAATAGCTATTGTACCTGGTTAAAATAAATACAAAGTTGCCTGTAAAATAAATATTAATCCTAAAATAGCTACAATATAATTATAATTTATATTGTAGCTATATTAGGGTTTATTTTACAGGTAAGTATTTAGCTTTAATTAGGATTAATTTATTTAATACGAGTTAATTTATTTCGTTAGATAAAAATGATATTTAACTTAGGGGGGTGTTAGTGTTAGGGTTAGACTTAGCTTTAGGGGTTAATAAATGTAATAGAGTAGCGGTGAGGTCCGGTCGGCAGATTAGGGGTTAATACTTGAAGTTAGGTGTTGGTGATGTTAGGGAGGGCAGATTAGGGGTTAATACTATTTATTATAGGGTTAGTGAGGCGGATTAGGGGTTAATAACTTTATTATAGTAGCAGTGAGGTCCGGTCGGCAGATTAGGGGTTAATAAGTGTAGTTAGGTAGCGGCGACGTTGGGGGGGCAGATTAGTGGTTAATAAATATTATGTAGGTGTCGGCGGTGTTAGGGGCAGCAGATTAGGGGTACATAGGGATAATGTAGGTTGCGGCAGTGTGCGGTCGGCAGATTAGGGGTTAAAATTTTTTATTAGAGTGGCGGCAATGTGGGGGGACCTCGGTTTAGGGGTACATAGGTAGTTTATGGGTGTTAGTGTACTTTAGAGCACAGTAGTTAAGAGCTTTATGAACCGGCGTTAGCCCAGAAAGCTCTTAACTCCTGGCTTTTTCTCTGCGGCTGGAGTCTTGTCGTTAGATTTCTAATGCTCACTTCAGCCAAGACTCTAAATACCGGTGTTAGAAAGATCCCATTGAAAAGATAGGATACGCAAATGGCGTAGGGGGATCTGCGGTATGGAAAAGTCGTGGCTGCAAAGTGAGCGTTAGACCCTTTCCTGACTGACTCTAAATACCAGCGGGCGGCCAAAACCAGCTGGTTTTGACGGCTAATGCAGAACTCTAAATCTAGCGGTAAGTTAAACTATTAACTCCTAAACCTAACACCACCTAACTTTAAATTAAAAGTTAAAATATAACTATCTTAAAATAATTAAAAACTTACCTGTGAAATAAGAAAAAATCCTAAAATTAAACTATAAATTAACCTAACATAACTATTCTAATAAAATAAAATAAACTACAAATTAAATTTAAAATTAAATGTTTAAAAAAATAAAAATCTAACATTACAAAAAATAATAAACACTAAATTATAAAAAATAAAAAAACTCTAAGATTACAAAATAATAATAAACAAAATGATCAAAAATAAAAACAATTACACCTAATCTAATAGCCCTATAAAAATAAAAAGCCCCCCAAAATACAAATACCCCCTAAGCTACAATAAACTACCAATAGCCCTTAAAAGGGCCTTTTGTAGGGCATTGTCCTTAACCCCTTAATGACCAAGGACGTACGCCACACGTCCTCAAAAAAAATACAGTTAATGACAAAGGACGTGTGGCGTACGTCCTTGGTCTGGAAAGCAGCTGGAAGCGATCCTGCTCGCTTCCAGCTGCTTTCCGGTTATTGCAGTGATGCCTCGATATCGAGGAATCCTGCAATAACCCCCCTTGGCCATCTGATGCAGAGAGAGCCACTCTGTGGCCCTCTCTGCACCGGACATCGGTGGCCGGTATCGTTGGTGGGTGGGAGCAAGTCTGGGAGGCGGGTGGGCGGCCATCGATGCGCCAATTGGAGGGGGCGGGATCGGGGGCGGGACGGGAGGGAGCGCGCATGGGAGCGCGCGCGTGCACGGGGTGCGGCGGGCGGGTGCGTGCACGGGGCGGGAGTGGGAGGGAACCGCTACACTACAGAAAAATAATTGTAAAAAAAGTAAAAAATAAAAAGTTTTATAAGCTGTAAATAAACAGCTAAGGGATCTGGAAGGGGTGGGGGGTTGATCTTGGGGGGGGGAAGCTACACTACAGAAAAGGGCATTTTTTAAAAAAAAAAAGGCACATTTTTTTACTGAACTGGGTACTGGCAGACAGCTGCCAGTACCCAAGATGGCACCCATTAAGGCAGAGGGGGAGGGTTAGAGAGCTGTTTGGTGGGGGATCAGTGAGGCTGGGAGCTAAGGGGGGATCCTACACAGCAGCATATGTAAATATGCTAAAAAAAAAACACAAGAAAAGCCCAAATATAGCTTTTATTTTAGTACTGGCAGAGTTTCTGCCAGTACTTAAGATGGCGGGGACAATTTTGGGGTGGGGGAGGGAAGAGAGCTGTTTGGGAGGGATCAGGGGGTCTCATGTTTCAGGTGGGAGAATGAGCTCTACACTAAAGCTAAAATTAACCCTGCAAGCTCCCTACAAGTTACATAATTAACCCCTTCACTGCTAGCCATAATACACGTGTGAAATGCAGCGGCATTTGGCGGCCTTTTAATTACCAAAAAGCAACGCCAAAGCCATATATGTCTGCTATTTATGAACAAAGGGGATCCCAGAGAAGCATTTACAACCATTTGTGCCATAATTGCACAAGCTGTTTGTAAATGATTTCAGTGAGAAACCTAAAATTGTGTAAAATTTTACGTTTTTTTTAATTTGATCGCATTTGGCAGTGAAATGGTGGCGTGAAATATACCAATTGGCCTAGATCAATACTTGGGGTTGTCTACTACACTACACTAAAGCTAAAATTATCCCTAAAAGCTCCCTACATTCTCCATAATTAACCCCTTCACTGCTGGGCATAATACACGTGTAGTGCGCAGTGGCATTTAGCAGCCTTCTAATTACTAAAAAGCAACGCCAAAGCCATATATGTCTGCTATTTCTGAACAAAGGGGATCCCAGAGAAGAATTTACAACCATTTAAGCCATAATTGCACAAGCTGTTTGTAAATAACTTCAGTGAGAAACCAAAAGTTTGTGAAAAAATTCGTAAAAAAGTGAACGATTTTTTGTATTTAATCGCATTTGGCGGTGAAATGGTGGCATGAAATATACCAAAATGGGCCTAGATGAATACTTTGGGATGTCTACTAAAAAAAAAATATATACATGTCAATGGATATTCAGAGATTCCTGAAAGATATTAGTGTTCTAATGTAACTAGCGCTAATTTTGAAAAATAATGGTTTGGAAATAGCAAAGTGCTACTTGTATTTATGGCCCTATAACTTACAAAAAAAGCAAAGAACATGTAAACATTGGGTATTTCTAAACTCAGGACAAAATTTAGAAACTATTTAGCATGGGTGTTTTTTGGTGGTTGTAGATGTGTAACAGATTTTGGGGGTCATAGTTAGAAAAAGTGTGTTTTTTTCCATTTTTTCCTCATATTTTATAATTTTTTTTATAGTATATTATAAGATATGATGAAAATAATGGTATCTTTAGAAATTCCATTTAATGGCGAGAAAAACGGTATATAATATGTGTGGGTACAGTAAATGAGTAAGAGGAAAATTACAGCTTAACACAAACACAGCAGAAATGTAAAAATAGCCTTGGTCCCAAACGGACAGAAAATGGAAAAGTGCTGTGGTCATTAAGGGGTTAAAGGAACACTGAAACCATTTTATTTTTCTTTCGTGATTCAGACAGAGCATGACATTTTAAGCAACTTTCTAATTTACTCCTATTATCACATTTTCTTCATTCTCTAAGTATCTTTATTTGAAATGGAAGAATTTAAGCTTAGATGCCCATTTTTGGTGAACAACCTGGGTTGTTCTTGCTGATTTGTGGATAAATTCATCCACCAATAAAAAAGTGCTGTCCAAAGTCCTGAACCAAACAAAAAGCTTAGATGCCTTCTTTTTCAAATAAATATTGCAAGAGAACAAAGAAAAATTGATTAAAGGAGTAAATTAGAAAGTTGCTTAAAACTGCATGCTCTATCTGAATCACAAAAGAAAAAATTTGGGTTCAGTGTCCTTTTAAGTTAAATAGCTCCTTTACCTAGAAAAAAAAATACAAAGTCCCCCCAACAGTAAAACCCACCACCTAACCAACCCCCCAAAATAAAAAACCTAAGTCTAAAAAAACCTAAGCTACCCACTGTCCCTAAAGGGACATTTGTATGGGCATTGCCCTTAAAAGGGCATTCAGCTCTTTTTCACTGCCCTTAAAAGGACATTCAGCTTTTTTACACTGTAATCTTAAAGGTTTTTTTTTTTGTAATTTAGTGTTTATTATTTTTGTAATGTTAGATTTTTTAATTTATTTCGTAGTATTAGATTTTTAAAAAAGTTTAATTTGTAGTTTATTTTATTTTAATAGTTTAATTTAGTGTTTTGCAATGTGGGGGGCCGGCAGTTTAGGGGTTAATATGTTTATTTTAGTAGTTACGATGCGGGGGGCTGGAGGTTTAGGGGTTAATACTTTATTATAGTGTTGGCAATGTGGGGGGCGGCGGTTTAGAAATTAATAGATTTTTTTAGTGTCTGCGATGTCTGGGGCGCGGATTAAGGGTTAATATGTTTATTTAATAGTCGCAATGTGGGTGGGCGGCAGGGGTTAATACATTTAATATAGTGTTTGTGTTGCGGGAGGGTGGCGGTTTATGGGTTAATAGGTAGTTTATAGGTGTTAGTGTACTTTGTAACATTTTAGTTATGAGTTTTGTGAAACATATTTGTTTTGCAAAATCTATAACTACTGCTCTCAGATGGCGGAATGGATCATATCGGTATAGGCTGTAATGCAAGCATTTTAGCCGGAACGCACAACCTGTAATACGGCACTATAGAAAATCCCGCACTCAAACATCATTGTTCTGAGTCAGGAATGGACGTTGCGTTACAGGGTAAAATGCCTGCGGTATAGCTATATCGCTGTGATTCGTAATATGCGTTCCTGGCCATTCCACTCGCAATGGCCAATTTTTCAGCGGTATAGCCGTACCGCAAAACTCGTAATCTAGTCGAATTTTCTTAAGGGTCACTTAGATTAGACAATTATATAATGAATAACATTTTACTTATCATCCAAGAAAAAGTACAGTGTCCTAGGAAGTATCTAATTGTAAACCAGGTTTGTTATATATTACTCCATATTATGAACCTTATTAAGGCAATTGTGTTAATTCTTTAAATATGAATCTTATTCTTCAAAACAAATAGAAATTGGATTTATGCAATTAATTAATAAATTACATTTAGTTATGAAAGCAGTAATTTAATTGTATAATTTACAAACAAAAAATATAACTGCATGTGCAATATAATTGTTAATATTAATATAATATATGAGAATTTTGATTTGTGTTTTTTTTTTTTAAAGCTTTATTAGGTTATTCAAAAGCAATACATGAACAACAGAAGTACAGAGTCATTAATATTATACAGGGAATGTACAGTATTCTTCCGCTTGTCCTCTAGACCCCTCCCAGAGGGCACTTAGACCAGTGTCCCGGAGGAAAAGTAATCTTAGATACATATAAAACTGTATATTTTTTATTTCGATTTAGCAGTGCATAATCCTACTGTCCATTAATTTCCTTTAAGTTGTTCTGAATTCAGCTACATAGTGACTCTTGCTCTTAGTACATAACCATAAAACCAGCAAACTTGAGCAACTGTGGGTGTTATAGCGTACACCTCGGTAGAACTTAAATATTGGCATACATTGAAACCATCAAAGTATGGTAGCTATAATTAAGAATAGAAAGAGAAAAGGAAGGGAAAACAGAAGAGAAGGCAAGTTCTAAGGGCAAGTAGAAGGATATGTGGGGAAAAAAAAAAAACGGAATTAATGGGGGGGAGGAGGGAAAACCAGATGTGTTTCATGCAGGTTTAGTAATGTTAAAGGTAAAGAGCACCAACTATTCCCTTGTGAGGGGCTTCCAATATTCCATCATGTATCCATAAATCTCTATCTTATCATCTCTTAAGTACCGGTATCTCTCTAGAGATAAATATCTATCTACCTCATTCTCCCAGTCTGAGATCTGAGGGACATTGACAGACTTCCAATTTTTAGGGATGAGAGACTTAGCAGCGTTAAGCATGAGAAAAAGTAGGTATTTTTTAGGCTTTTCCACTAATTTGGGTAGTCCGTGGAAAAGCAAAAGAGTAGGATTCCAGCTTAGAGTAGAGTTAAGTTTAGAGTCCATAATATCTAATATGGATTGCCAGAATGGCTTTATTAGATCGCAGGTCCACCAGAAATGTAGGACCGTACCGGGTTCCCCACAGCCTCTCCAGCACCTCCCATCTGTTTTCTTGTAATTTTTTTTTAATTCTGATAGGTGTTAAATACCAGCGTGACAAAAACTTGTAGTTGGTTTCCAAAATCCTAGCGGATATGGATGCTTTGTTATGGTTGCTGAGTATTTTCTGCCACTCTGCTTCAGTAAGGGTCTGGTCTAGCTCGTGATGTCACTGTCTTATAAATGTAGGTGTGTGAGTCTCTTTGTGGGATGTTAAAAGTTTGTACATAATTGAGATTAAATGTTTTGGGGAACGGGGTAGTAAACTTATGGCTAGATTTAGAGTTTTGTCGGTAACGACCCGCGTAGCTAACGCTGGCTTTTTTTCTCCCTCACCTTTTAAATACCGCTGGTATTGAGAGTTCACAGAAGGGCTGCGTTAGGCTCCAAAAAGGGAGCGTAGAGCATAATTTACCGCCACTGCAACTCTCAATACCAGCGGTGCTTACGGACGTGGCCAGCTTCAAAAACGTGCTCGTGCACGATTCCCCCATAGGAAACAATGGGGCAGTTTGAACTGAAAAAAAACCTAACACCTGCAAAAAAGCAGCGTTCAGCTCCTAACGCAGCCCCATTGTTTCCTATAGAATCCGATCAGCCAATCGGAATTCGAGGGACGCCATCTTGGGCTGGTAAGGTAAAAGAGCTTTTCTATTTTAATTTTAGAATAGGGTAGGGCATTTTTTTATTTTGGGGGTCTTTGTTATTTTATTAGGGGGCTTAGAGTAGGTGTAATTAGTTTAAAATTGTTGTAATATTTTTCTAATGTTTGTAAATATTTTTTTATTTTTTGTAACTTAGTTCTTTTTTATTTTTTGTACTTTAGTTAGTTTATTTAATTGTATTTATTTGTAGGTATTGTATTTAATTAATTTATTGATAGTGTAGTGTTAGGTTTAATTGTAGGTAATTGTAGGTATTTTATTTAATTAATTTATTGATAGTGTAGTCTTAGGTTTAATTGTAACTTAGGTTAGGATTTATTTTACAGGTAATTTTGTAATTATTTTAACTAGGTAACTATTAAATAGTTATTAACTATTTAATAGCTATTGTACCTGGTTAAAATAAATACAAAGTTGCCTGTAAAATAAATATTAATCCTAAAATAGCTACAATATAATTATAATTTATATTGTAGCTATATTAGGGTTTATTTTACAGGTAAGTATTTCGCTTTAAATAGGAATAATTTATTTAATAAGAGTTAATTTATTTCGTTAGATTTAAATGATATTTAACTTAGGGGGTTGTTAGTGTTAAGGTTAGACTTAGCTTTAGGGGTTAATAAATGTATTAGAGTAGCGGTGAGGTCCGGTCGGCAGATTAGGGGTTAATACTTGAAGTTAGGTGTCGGCGATGTTAGGGAGGGCAGATTAGGGGTTAATACTATTTATTATAGGCTTATTGAGGCGGGAGTGAGGCGGATTAGGGGTTAATACATTTATTATAGTAGTGGTGAGGTCCAATCGGCAGATTAGGGGTTAATAATTGTAGGTAGGTGGAGGCGACGTTGGGGGCGGCAGATTAGGGGTTAATAAATATAATATAGGGGTCAGCGGTGTTAGGGGCAGCAGATTAGAGGTTCATAGGGATAACGTAGGTTGCGGCGGTGTACGGAGAAGCAGATTAGGGGTTAAAAAAAATTAATAGAGTGGCGGCGATGTGGGGGACCTCGGTTTAGGGGTACATTGGTAGTTTATGGGTGTTAGTGTACGTTAGAGCACATTAGTTAAGAGCTTTATAAACCGGCATTAGCCCAGAAAGCTCTTAACTCCTGACTTTTTTCTGCGGCTGGAGTTTTGTCGTTAGATTTCTAACACTCACTTCAGCCACGACTCTAAATACCGGCGTTAGAAAGATCCCATTGAAAAGATAGGATACGCAAATGGCGTAGGGGGATCTGCAGTATGGAAAAGTTGCGGCTGGAAAGTGAGCGTTAGACCCTTTCCTGACTGACTCTAAATACTAGCGGTAGCCCAAAACCAGCGTTAGGAGCCTCTAACGCTGGTTTTGACGGCTAACGCCAAACTCTAAATCTAGCCGAAAGTGTTTCCAGTAGGGTAAACTGTCTGGTTATGTTCTCTACTTTTGTGTGTGTTAATAGGTAGTGTTGCAGTTGTGTATGAAAATACCAAGAAATATTTAAACCTGAGCTGTTAAATTCCTCAACAGTCTTAAGTTTCTTGTTTGTCAGAAGCCTGTGAAACATAGTTTGGTCTATTTGTGCTTTGTTCAAGTTCATCTGATGAGTATTAGTAAATAAAATGTCAGGGTTATGTGTGAATGGCATTAGTGGGGAAGGGCTAGTGGAGATATAAGGGTGGTCAACAAGTGTTTTGTCCCATTGTTGGAAAAATTCCCTTAGGAAAGGGTATTGGCAAATTGTGTTAGGCCTATTTTTGTTTGAGATCCACCCCAAAGAGCCTATATTATGTACTCCCAAGATTGATTTACCCACCTGGACCCATGTTTTGTCCTGTGGGTTGGTGCTGAACTCTACCTGGTGTTGGAGGTTGATGGCCTTTTTATACAGTAGGAGGTTTGGGATACACAACCCTCCTATGTCTTTGGATAGATAGAGAGTCTTTTTTGCAATTCAGGGTCGTGTTCCCCCCCAGTTATATTCTTCCATGAGTCCCTGAAGCTTTAGTAGATATTGGGCAGGAAATGGGATGGGGAGAGTTTGTAAATAATATAGAATTCGGGGGAGAACATTCATTTTTACGACTCCAATCCTACCCAGCCAGGAGATTCTCTTATTTTTCCATGAAGAAAGATCTCCCGAAATTGATGCTAATAAATGTATATAATTTGCTTCGTAAAGGTTATGTATTTTTGGCATTAGGTGAATCCCTAAATATTTAAGTGTGCTAGTTTTAATATGTAGATAGATTTATGTTCAATATTTCAGATTTTGTTTGGTTTAAGTGAAAATTGGATACCCTACTATACTCCTCAAATTCCTTAAGGATTTCAGGAAGCGAGATCAGGGGGTTTGTCACTGAGAGAAGAACGTCATCTGCATATAGCGATAACTTATGTTCATGGGCGCCTATTTTTATCCCCGCAATTTTTTGGTTATCACGTATTTCTTTTTGCTAGCGTTTCAATCGTGAGGGCGAACAACAGCGGCGACAGGGGACACCCCTGTCGAGTACCGTTTGTTATCTTGAAGGGGTCAGATAATAAATTGTTTATTTTAACCTTTGATTTGTGTTTTAAGCATTTTACCATGACACATTAAATGAACATTCTAATGCAAAAATAAATTAATTAAAGCATGTCATTTTTCACTATTGTCACATTTTAATTATAGGATTAAACACATAGCTAAAGTACCCAAAGGTGTCACAACATGCTAT
The DNA here is from genome assembly GCF_027579735.1 of Bombina bombina. NCBI lineage: Eukaryota > Metazoa > Chordata > Amphibia > Anura > Bombinatoridae > Bombina > Bombina bombina. The sequence goes on from NC_069500.1 coordinate 920,517,051, forward strand.
GCCAAATCATGGCTGGTGATTGATGACAATATGAGTATATTGCTCCTAATTGGTTTATTGGCTGTATTCTGCGCAGGAATAATAATAATAATAATAAAATATTTTTTTTACCCACAAGCGTGACACCAAAGTGTGTATACACCAACCAACTGCTGTCTATGCTTGAAGATCCGCACCAGGAAGCATAAAATGTGTGGATTTAAGGGTTTTGTGTTTTTTTTTAAATTAAAAGCAGCCTTTATATTAAGGCTATAAATGACCATTTATAATCAAATTCCATTTCAGAGATAAAAAAAGGTTTTTCATAGTGACACTAAAAATGAATGCGTATAATAGCTTGATAACGCAATTACGATCTGCCTGGTCCAGCAGACTGGGACTAACACTCGAAGACTCTCAGATTTTGAGAAGCTTTAATATGGTTAGAAAAACAACACTTTTGATGGAGTTGAGAGAATCACATACTAAGCACCTGAACAACACATAAATCACTCCTTAAGCCTATCAGAAATGGGGTCCTGATTAACCACACTCAAAAACTAAATGTCAACACCCAGAAGCAGATCTCATACATATGATATGACATTGCCCATACATACAGAAATACTGGGGTATGATCCAACACTGGATAAACAACAAAAGTAAAATCAAAATGACACTCTCACTAGAGAAGGTAATACTTCTAACATCAAAGAACCCTAAAGACAGACTAAGCCAATTTAGAGGAAATGTTATCTTGTCAGCTTTGAAACTCTTACTTAAACATTGGTTAGAGAAAAAACCTCCAACACTTACAATACTAAAATATACATTGACACAACATGTATTTTGTGAATTAGCAGACACTCTGGGAGATGCAAGACAACGTACTAACGAATTCATAAAAAAATGGGAGCCATACATACGTACCCTACCGGTCTCCACACAAAAAACAAATCATATTTCCTATCAAAGATACAGAATACATATTAACAGAACAGCTTAGAAGCGCATGGCAGTTTCAATTTTAACACTACCTTAGTTAGGTAAAAGTAATAGTGGTTAGAGACCTCTCCCCAGAATATCGCCCACCTACAAGATTTACCCAGGGATCCGGAGTTGCTGAAATTTAATGTGAAATGCTCTTATGTTGTTTTAGTTTAGATGGAACTGTGTTTATTTTACTTTATTTTTAATTTAATTTTAATTTATGTTATTGTATTATCCATTTTCTTTAAAAATAAGAAAATGTATGCCTATGTTGCCTTGTTTGCACTAAATAGCAAGACTTCTTTGATATCAACAAACAAGATAAACCACAAAAGGGAAAATGGCAGAGAAGGACTTATATAGACCTGGGTTATGGTCATCCCGGAATCCACAAATGATGTGACTAATCATTATCATTCTATACAGAACTCTGAACAACACTACCGGACTGTAATCTCATAACCTGCTGTTTTCTAACTAACATCTATTTTATACCATGTACACCGTTTTCCAATCAAATGTTTGTAAAATGAAGCAACTATGCAATAAAAAATGATGTTAAAATAAAAAAATGAATGCGTATAGACAATCTTGTATGAGGCATAATTTAAGAATGTAAATCAAATTTTCCTATTTGGGATCAGGTACTATAAAATATATAAAACATATTAGTGACACATTTATTCCAACAATTAACTTGCACTCCTTACGCATAAATTATCCTGTATGTGGACCCAATAGATGTACAATAATTAACAATTAATTATATAATATAGTTTTATTCAAAGAAACAAATGCAACTGATATATTTTCATGTTCAAGTGAAAAGTAACTCACTACTTTGTAAAATGAATTAGAGGTTAGTGGAAATGGTTCTTGTTATGGCTGATAAACTTGATACTCATTTGGGAAAAGCAGACTGGGAATATTCTAATTTCTGGCATTTAGATTTACTGAATTAGACCCAGCTCTCCTGATACCAGGTGCTGCTTTTAATGCTTGCTGCATAGATCATTTACTAGGTAATGTTCAGTTTACATCTGCAGCTGGGCTCTTTCCTCTGTACAGGACAAGACAGACACATGATTAAAGCTTAAAGTATTTAATAGCTTGCATTATCTTCTCTATTAGTCATCTTGTTTATGATGGGCAGAGCAGAGGGAGGGCTAATACCCACATTCCAATCCATTAGAGTCTATAGTGCATATACTTGGTATTCAGCTGAGATTTTTTTTATGGCATCCCATTAAAGGGACATAATACTCATATGCTAAATCACTTGAAAGTTATGCAACATAACTGAAAAGCTAACAAGAAAATATCCCCATAGCATCTGTATATAAAAAGGGAAGACATTTTACCTCAAAATGTCTTCAGCTTACCAGAGTAAGTGCTGTGTAGACAGTTATACTGCAGCTGCTGTCCAGTTGAAAGGTGAAAAAAACAAAACAAATAAAAAACAATAGCCAATCAGCCTCAGCTGTGCTGAGATAATGTTTTGCTTTGCTTTGCTGTGATCATGAGATTTCATAGAATTTACTTAAACTTAATAGGAAAATAACATGACTGTGCCTGCACATGACAGATAAAAACTCCCTAGCAAGTCCTGGGACAAAAATCCTAACTGGCTGCTTAAATCTTCTTTTCTTACATAGAGATGTTTAGGTGATATTTTCTAGTTTGCTTTTTACAGCTATACTGCATCACTTTCATGTGCTTCAACAGTTGGTTATCATGTCCATTTAAAGGGACAGTCAACACCAGAATTTTTGTTGTTTTAAAAGATAGATAATCCCTTAATTACCAATTCCCCAGCTTTGCATAACCAAACACAGTTATAATTATACATGTTTTACCTCTGTAATTACCTTGTATCTAAGCCTTAGCAGACTGCCCCCTTATTTCAGTTCTTTTGACAGACTTGAACCTTATTTTAGTTCTTTTGACAGACTTGATTTTTAGCCAATCAGAGCTGTCTCCATGGTAAATTCACGTGCATGAGCTCAATGTTATCTATATGAAATATGTGAACTAATAATAGTTCACCTGTAGTGGTGAAAAACTATCAAAATGTATTTAGATTAGAGGCGACCTTCAAGGTCTAAGAAATTAGCATATGAACCTCCTAGGTTTAGCTTTCAACTAAGAATACCAAGAGAACAAAGCTAAATTGGTGATACAAGTAAATTGGAAAGTTGTTTAAAATTACATGTCCTATAAGTTTTTTTTGGACTTGACTGTCCCTTTAAGATGTAAAAATGCAGCTATGATATAAAAGTAAACTTTGTAAAATTGTAATAAATGTGATTTTCTGTTTTTTTTCAAGACATTTTTTTCTTATGGGTTAAAGCAAAATATACATCATAAATACTAAAGCCAAATATTTATGATGACCAACTAAAGTGTTTGCAGTTTTTTCCACGTTCCAGTAATATAAATTCATGCTAAGCAACAGACAATTTTATATTGTTTTGTCTAGTTGTATTATTTATAATAGTTGTGCTAAATATATACTTGTCAAATTCTGTAAGGCTGCAGATAATAACTATTATAGTTATGTCTGTTCCTGGTTGAAAGATTCTCTCTTTCTTTGTTTGCAAATATCTGCCCCTTTGGGATTAGTCTTACTAAGGGTGGAGACACATTGCCCAATATGTCTAGAAGGAGAGACATGGCTACACCTTACAGATGAGGCCTACATAAGGTCAAAATGTATGTTTCGGGTATTTGCCATGTCTCTGTGTCAGAGGGGACTTCCCGGTAGTTCGGACTGAACTGTTAGATTGTTTGGTAGACCGGGGCTGGACTGTTTTTAAGTAGGAGCAGACTAAATACTAAATTGCAGGAATGTTCCTATCTGTGAAAGACACATTCTGGGTATGACAAAGCTGTTCCTGGGGAGGTGAACAGCTATAAAACAAGCCATGATGCTTTTATTTGTTCCCTGATTGATAGCTTCTCTATTTTTGTGTAAACCCACTACACTGTCATATGTAACTAACAGAAAATCAGAGTATTTGAGTTATGATATAAACCATATGCTTCCCACCTTTACATTAAATTAAGCAGAATGGAGAAACATTTAAACCAATAACCACCAATGACAAAATGAGACCTTACTGTACATGTTCAAGTGCTCAAAATGGCACAGTCAACAGGCAAGATGGAACCACTAATGATAAAAAAAGTTTCATTTTCAGATATTATTTCACAGGCTTCTAATATCCTAGTTTGCACCATTCACTCTTGAAATGGAAGTCAAATTTGTATTGCTTTGATTGGAGTTTTGTAATAATTGAAGTACATACAATTAACTAAAAGATTTTTTAGATTTAAAAGAACAAAGAGATTGAAACTGTGTGCCTGGTATTCCATGTCACTGAGATTTAGAACATAGAGGATTGTTCATACAATGTGTCACTTATAGCAACACTATAGAATGTCCTACCCAGCTTTAAAATGTTGTGTTACTATTATAGGTTAACTATTATTGATGGGTTTATTAAAAATGAGATGTAAGAAAAGTATATTAAAGGGACACAAAAAATTTCATTCACCTCCCTCTAATTATGGGTGCTATCATTAAAGGAACCTTCTCCTCCCACTGCTCTCCACCATGTTTGTTACTGGCAGCCTGGTTTGTTACTGGCAACCAAGTTACTCTTATTTTTTTAATTTTTTTTTATATTTATTCTATACAGGGGCCTATTATGGCCTAGGCCAACAAGGCACTTGCCTAAGACAGCAAATTGTTTGTGTGTGTGGGGGGGGGGGGGCAGCACTTTTTGCATACACCAGGCCATATAACCGTACTAAGGCGAGTGCTGTCGGTGAGCTAAACCCAGGCGCAATGAGTGACTGGCACTGCAGCAGGCCTAACAGCAGTATACAATATTTATTTATTTTATATTTTCAGTGCTGCTATTACTGCTGGCACACCCACCCTATCCTCTATGTAAAAGCCTGTATGCAGTACAGTGAGTGATACAGCACACAAGCTTTTACAGAGAAGACAGGGAGTATGTATAAGGTGACACAGAGCCTCCTCACATACCCTTCTGATACCTGGGCAGGGAGCTCCGTATGATGGAGGAAGATCAGCACAGTAGCAAACTGACCCAGTCTGCCTGAGACACAGGCTGCCTGTGAGCTGGGTAGGAAGCTGTTAATGGATGTACGGCTGAGTGTGTGGCAAGCTGGAGAGAGAACCATATGGACAGGATCTGCATGAGGCAAATGGGACACCCAGGTATAGTACAGTGAACTATTTCTAATATACAAGCCAGGAGCTGGGTGGATCTGACCTGGGACCCCTTGTAAATGACAACTGGTTAGTGGACTTGCTTCTCAGGACCACTTAGTTTCATGCTTGCTATGAGCTTTACACCCAAGTTATTTTATAAGCCATTGCTTACTCCTATACCTTTGTACCCACTAGTGTTAATTCAGGAGTTATCCCCCATGGTTACAATGGGAACAGAAGAGGCTTTTTTTTACTTTTGCAAATATTGTGGCTTCTCTTCTTTTAGGACAGACATACCAAGACAAAAGTGTCAGTTGTGCGATGGTACATTACCAAAGATAAACAGGTTACGTTTCCAGTGGGGCTATTAATGGTTACCACTTACAACTGCAAGCTATAGGAGACTGCAGTTACTGATCACAATTGTAATCTATAGGTGTTTATGTTTACTGGTCATTTGCAGTGCTGTGAGTTTTGGGGTTACTGGCCATAATTACATTGCTGTGTGCTGGTGTTAATTTAATTACTAGTAAGAGTTGAGATGCTGAAGTTTCTAATTAGTGTGCCAAGTAGTTTTTAATTATTAGCCAGAATTTAATTACTGCAGATTTGGAGGTTGATGATTAGATTTTGCATTTCTGACAGTTTTAACTGAATTTCTGTAGATGTAAAGATTATTTTTTTTCTTTTCTTTGTTGCCCATTATCTATACGATATATTGATTTCATATATATATACATACATACAGGGATTGAAAAAGTTGCCCAAGAGATAGTGGCCCATGAAATATCTTAGTAGTCCCATTTTTTAACTTCATATTTTTGCGTTGCAGTATGTGTAAAATTGAAATTTGATGATACACGCTTGTATTACACATTTGTATTAACAAAAATACACTTAAAATAAGAGAGGCTCCTCCAGGTCTTGCACACCTGTGTTTAATCTGACCTCTCTGCTTAAGCAAACCTCTGCAAGAGTGAGAAAGAAAGAGAGAGGGAGAGAGACAAAGAGAGAAAGAGAGAGAGAGTGAGTGAGAAAGAGGGAGAGATATATAGAGAAAAAAAAAGAGAGAGGGAGGGACAGAGGAAGGGAGGGAGAGAGACACGCAGTGAGAGGAAGGGAGAGAGAGAGAGACATACAGAGGAAGTCAATATAAATATGTCACAGCAAACAGAGACTATGATGCTCTTATGTTAACTATGGACCAGCAAGAGGTGTAAACAAAAGCTAGAGATTATCACAGAGGTAATGATTAGCTATCATCAATTGCCCTAATTATGGTACAATTTTTTTGGAATTGTTAGCACACCAGTATGCTTAAATCAAAGGACACAAATACACATTTACTATTGAAAAATATGGAACCCCACTTGAAATAGGCAATCATGACACTCCTGCCTTCAAATGCATGTAATATGACAAGTTAAAATCTAACATACAGAAAATATGGTCCTGATGCAATTAAAAAAAACAGGGGAAAAAGAAAAACTGAAGACATGACAGGTTACACTGACATAATTATTATTGAGAGGGAATCAACACCGCTATTACCATTAGAAACAGGAGCGGGTAAGCCACCTGTACAGGACTGTGATTCTCCTACAACAAAATACAAGTATGCGAAATCCCCAGTATTTAACACACAGGCCCCACAGACACAAAAGTCTATACAGATGAAAACAGATAAATATGACAAGGGAGGGGGGGGGGGGGGAATACATAGTGGTTATAACCGCAATACTAAGGGGACATACCAACTGAAAATACATACCTATGCCAGTGCAACAGGCAGGACCCTAGAAATGGACACTTTGCAGAAACCATTTAAAAGATCTGTGGATATTGGGAACTGTACTGACAATCTATCTGGCAATACGATTTTGGAAACAGAGGACACCTTACTAAATAAAGGGACTATGATGCTTTCTGATATCAATAATGTTAGCTCTGGTGTTGTCACAGTCATGCATATAGCTAATGGTTTAAATGTGATTGATGTTGATGCAAATAGCAGCAATACTGGGATTGAATGTAATATTCACTTTAATAGAAATATGCACTATAAAGAATTAAATTTAGTTCACAATATTTCAGAGCACGATTTAAGTAAAGATGAAATGGATATATTAAACAAAGGGTTTATCGTTTTGTTTTGGTGATTATTGTGATTTTTTTTAAATTGAACAGGATTTGCAGAAACTTTTTTGGGAAATTGAAATTAAAGGTACACTTTGCTAATTCACGTGACTCAGCTTGGAGTCCTAATGCAACCACTAGTTTAAATAACAATAAGTTTAAAGACACAAAGAAATATGGTATTGCAAGTCAGAGTAAATTTACACCCACATCTACTCACAGTGTAGCAACATACATGAATTTAGTGCAGAAGGAAATTGACAATCTTTTCAAAAAAGAGAAAAAGAGACATCTTGCAACGAAAAACAAGAAAGCCCAATTAGCAATAAACCCCTTGAAAAATAATAAGAACATCATTATAAAGGAAGCGGGCAAGGGCGGGGCGGTAGTTGTACAAAATAGAAAAGATTACATTGATGAAATTAAAAAACAGTTGTCTGACAAACAAATATATCAAGAACTATTAGGAGATCCAACTATTCAAATTAATAAGGAGATTGAATCTGTTGTTACCAGAGCTGTTAAAATGGGTATCATTACGGAAAATATTAAAAATGCATTACTAGTAAAACATCCAATTAGACCGGTAATTTATGTACTTCCTAAAATACATAAAAATCCCAATAAGCCTCCAGGACGCCCCATAGTGGCAGGCTTATTGGGATCCATTGGGGTCCATTTTTGCACAAATTACTATTTTTTAGACAAAGTATTACAACCTTTGGTGGTAAAAACTACTTCCTATATAAGAGACACTAATGATTTTCTAGCAAAGAATAAAGAACGGGACCATATTGGTAATAAATGCATATTATTCTCTCAATGTATGTAGCCTTTATACCTCAATAAACACACAAGTGGTATCTCTTCAGTAGAAAATATTTTAAAATCAGAAGGTGACTATACATCGGGAGAGATCCAATTTTTGGTAGATTTGTTAACTATTATATTACACTGCAATTATTTTCTTTTTATGGATACTTTTTATATGCAGAAACAGGGAACTGCCATGGATTCCAACGTCGCCCCCATATAACAACAAACAAGACAGATGCGCCACATGGCCCAATATTGTTGGTTCCAAAGACATTTGAATATTGCTATATAGTTGCACTCACATGTGGTGAAGCACCTCAATTGGTGCAAATGACACAGTCTGGGATCTATAACAGTCACCCAGCAGACCGACCTCCTAATTTGTAGCAGGGTCTGTGTGAGATAGAAAGTACAAAATAGCCTATATGGCCTAGTATTGTTTGACTAGAGTGGTGTCACAACAAATAGTTATATAAAAAATTAAACTCACATTTGGTGGATCATCTCCAATGATGCTATAGGGACAGGCTGGGATCAATTCAGTCACCCAACAGACTTAATACCATGGCATACAGCATTCAATAGTCCTCTTGATGGTCAAAGGTAAGTCATATCCTCAGATAATAACCAATTCAAAGGCAGCAAGTGTTTTTAGTATATTTAAAATCACTTTAATAAAATATATAAAAGAATTGCGACACGTTTCTCAGTCTCAGACTGTTTCCTCTGGCATAATGAAATGGTTTACAAATACTTGCTATATATACCTAACCAAACCAATTAACATAATTGATAACACTTGTTGTGGGAGTATGTAAACACAATTATCAAACATTACACATCATAACTTTCAATATTTAGATAAAATAAAACCATGTACATTCAGACTTGCAGTGCATAGGTTGATCACATAATAGATTTTAAAAGCATAAATGAATACTAGATGTAATAGTTATTTATATTTTTTCTATAGATCGAATGAAAATCATTTAGACACAGATGATTCCTGTTTCTGTGCCATATCTAAACTAAGTGTATCAGACATCTTGGTGACTATTTATTTTTGATGTGCCAACCCTAACTTTCATAGCCCCAGTGTGGTATTGATTTAAAAATCAATGCGTTTTTCTTAGGCATTTGTGTTATACTATAGATAGACCAACTTTTTGTTATAATATTGAACTGGTTTGCGATCTGTATTTACTGAAAAAATATATAAAGGATCACTTACTTTGTTTTATTTCTTACGCCAACCAAAATTCTAAGTGGCGTGTATGTAGCACTAGTGCGCATGTCGTTGTTGTTGCCAGGGTTACCATAGCCCTATTTGGCTCTACGTAATGCGTGTAAGAGCGCTGTAGCTGATAGGATAGTTGCCAGGGTTACCATAGCCCTATTTGGCTCTATGTAATGCGTGTGAGAGCGCTGTGGCTGATAGGATAGTATAATCCTATCAGTGAAGTTAGTTATTAGATTGATCCGTAAGAGGGCATCAGAGGGAGTTATCACTGATATTATTATTAATCGATACCACATTCATTTGGTCATATCATTCCTAATGTCGGCATACAGCCATATCAGTGTGATAAAACTATAGCCATCAAAGATTGTGCTCCAATATGAAATCTACATGAAAGAATTAGACTGCTATCAGCATAAGCCACCATGTGAATATACGAAACATTAATGGCATCAGTTACAATAGAATCCTATAGATGTATATAATATGGTGTATAAGTGAATGATATATAAAAGTATATATATTTTTCTGTGAGGTGATAGATAGTGCTTAATAATAGTGTAACTATATTCTATTCATTGATGAATCTAACATTAAATTCTTAGAGGACTATAATATTGTGACTTGGTATGTGAGTTTCTAGTGAGATCTTTCTTTCATATACTGAATCTATATATATATATATATATATATATCTATAATTAAAAATGTGTTATAAGGTGCCGTGTTTCTTATAGTGTCATTATTCTTAAAGCTATGTTACATATATTATTTTCTTTTCTTTAATGTTTGTGATCCTTATAGGAGTCTCAAACATGTGTGCTTTAAATGACAATAGTGACTTAAACAAATGTTGCTAATATAGTGGGTGGAGTGTATAAGAGTATATCCATACATATATATATATATATATATATATATATATATATATATATATATATATATATAACATATACACACATATATATAACCTGAAATATGGCCAGGTGGATGTTAGATAGTTACTAATGTGAGTGAAAGAGATATCTTGGGATGTGATTGCTATGTTCATTGTGAATATTATCTTGTGATATAAGTGTGCATGTTTCTATAAGGTGATCGATAGTGTTTGTTATTAGTGTAGCTGTATTCTATTCGTTGATGAGTCTAACATACTTGGTATATGGATGTCTAGTGAGTTCTTCTTTCATATACTGAGTCTATATATACATATATCTATATATATGATTATATCTATATGACCTGAAATATTAAATAATGTGGCCAGATGATTGAATATATATAGATATAAAAATATAATAAAAATAGAAATAAAAAGGTGGCGAAAGATGTATCTTGAGATATGATTACTATGTTCCATGTGAATGTTGTCTTGTGATATAAATGTATATATATAGAGAAATGTCATTTGATGTGCTAGAAACTATTTGATCCGTAGAGGATTATTATTGCCTCATTAATATAGTGTTGTGATGGGCTTAATAAATATTTATAAATCAAAGGCTGCTAGATCCACGCACTCATTCAGACCCTCCGGAACTAAAGTATGTAACTTATGAATCCAAAATGTTTCTCTACGACGTAAGGTGAGCATGGGATTATGACTATTACGTGGTACTTGCTCTATGGGTAAAATGTGGACCAATTTTGAGCCACCTTTATGTGCATAAGCACAATGCTTTGATAGGCTATGTTTGAGGAATTTTCTTTTGATGTTATATTTGTGTTCACTCCATCTCTTCTTTATAGTTCGAGAGGTGCGTCCTACATATTGGACCCCACAAGTGCAACTGATTAAGTATATTACGTACGTTGATTCACATGAGAGTCTTTTAGTAATCTTGAATTGTTCACCCGTTTGGTAGGAACAGAAAGTATGAGTTCCATTTGTCACCACTTTGCACATGTTACATCTTGGCTTAAAACATTTGAAGACTCCATTCTTGGGCATAAATTTGCCCAAAAAAGTCCTATCAGGACCTGTGACTTGATTCTGTTGTAGTATTTTGTCTCTCACTATCTTGCTAGGGGCCAATTTGTTTTTGAGTGTTGGGGCTCTCCTATAGACTATTCTAGGTTTCACAGAGATAGAATTTTTAAGGTATGGGTCATCACATATGATAGGCCAGTGTTTCATAATGATGTTGTTAATTTCTCTGTATTGGCTACTATAGCCTGTGATAAAAAGTGGTGTATTGCATGGCTCATTGTTTCCTTCACTGTTATTTTTGTCCTTTGTTTTAGTTTTTGACAGATATTTATTTCTGTCATCATGAAGGGCTCTTAGGTATCCTTTCTGTACTAAATCAGAGGGATAGCCCTTTTCTAAGAATCTATCTTTAAGAATCACAGACTGTTTTTTGTAACTTTCTATTGTGCTACAATTCCGTCGAATTCGTCTGAACTGCCCATAAGGGACGTTCTTTTTCCAGCAGTGGTAGTTATTACTACCGTAATTTAAGAAGCTGTTACAATCAACCTTTTTAAAAAAGGTTTCTGACATGATGTCACCGGTAGCAGAGAAATATAACAATAAGTCAAAATATTCAATCATATTGGACTGAATATTACTAGTAAATTCCAGATCAAATTCATTGGAATTTAGGGAGTTGGTATATATTAATGCCTCTACATAAGAGCCTTTAAACAAAAAGATTAGATCATCTATATAGTGGCCATAGAACACCAGACTCGCACCCATAGGAGATCCATATACATGGGTCTCCTCAAATTTGCCCATATAAAGATTGGCAAAACTGGGTGCGAATCTGGTGCCCATGGTGTCCCCTTCACCTGGAGGTAATACATTCCTTGATAGAGAAAATAATTATGATGTAATATAAATTGAATTAGCTCAGTAATGAATTGTTGCTGTTTGATCGGCATAAAAATATCAGATGCTAGGTATGACTGGATCGCTCTTAGTCCTTTGTCATGTGGGATGTTGGAGTATAATGAGCTAACGTCGCTCGTTATCCACCAAAGGTTCTGGTCAGTCTTGGTGATACCCAGATTAGCTAATGTATTTATTAAATCCATAGAATCTTTATTAAAAGATGGTAAAGTGATCACATGTTTCTGTAGAAATGAATCCACATATGCGGACACATGGTCTGTGAAACTATCAATGCCAGCCACTATAGGACGGCTTGGAAGAGTTTTTGTGTATTTTGGGAAGATGATAATAAAAGGCCACACTCAGATTTTTAGGATAGAGATAATCTTTCTCCTTTTTATCAGAATACCTTCATCAAAACCCTCAGAGAGGAGAGATAATAGTTGTTTCTGATACACATATGTAGGGTTACTAGGCAATGTCCTATAGTGGCTAGCGTTGTTAAGAATATTATTAGCCTCTTGAATATAATCTGTAATATTCTGGAGGACTATTCCTCCGCCCTTATCAGCTTGGCAGATCACTAGGTTTTTGTTATTTCTTAAATTTTTGAGAGCAATGCGTTCACCAGGACTCAAGTTGTTTCTATACTTTGATTTTTTAGAAAGTTTCTCAAGATCTTTTAACACCATAGATTGAAAGATAGAAATGTGTGAGTTTTTGGTTCTATGTGGGTTAAAATTAGATTTCGGCCTGAAATCAGTATGAATGTATTTTTCAGTCAGTTGTTTCAGAAGGGTATCTGGTTCATACATGATTAGACCATCAGTCAGACGCTCATTCATAGAGTCCACAATAATGGGTCTATTAGTTGTATTTTTGAGGCATTTCTCAGTAAAGTATTTTTGCAACGATAGTTTTCTTGTGAAATTATTTACATCCACAAATAATTGAAACATGTTGGGACTATTGGAAGGACTGAATGATAGACCCTTCCCCGAAACTCTAATTTCATCATCTGATAATTCTAAGTTAGATAAATTATTATTTTTTGTCGCCCCCATATGGGCAATTTTGAGGAGCACTTTGTTTACTCCAATAAGTTGTTCTTGCTCTATGGCATCTACTGGTGGAGGTACATAGATTATATTTTTGGCGTATGGTTGGGCGACGTTGGAACCCTGGTAGAGTTTGTTGAGGATCTTAATAACACAGTACAAGGCCTTAAATTCACTCTGGAAATGAGTAAAACAGGAATTAATTTTATAGATACTCATGTATATATGGAGAATGCTTTTTTACATTCAGATCTATATGTTAAACCCACAGATAAAAACAACTTATTAGAGTTTAGCAGCTTTCATCCCATTAACACCTTAAAAGCTATACCTAAAAGCCAATTTCTGAGGGTTAAGTGCATAGTGACTGACGAGACTAAATGCAAATTTAGATTAAAAGAAATGTCTGATAAATTTAAAGAAAGAGGATACCCATCCAAATTAATAGAGGAACAATTACAAAATGCAATTCAAACTGAAATTATAACACATGATCATTTTTATTGTGAAAAAATATTGGCATATAATTAGGGACTGCAATCTACAAATGGAAGCCTTTAAAAATATGCCTATGACAGCATTAAAGAGAAACAAAAGTCTCAAAGGCCAATTGGTCTATTCAGATATTGGAAGTAATAAGAAAATTATACAAAAATACCAAAACTGGTTGTTACCCATGCCTGAATTGTATCCACTGTGGATCAATGATCAGAGGAGAATTATTTTACCACCCAACCAATGGTAACAAATTCAAGATTAGAGAGTATCTCACTTGCAGATCAACATTTGTTATCTATCTAATCAAATGTCCATGTGGTTTTATTTATATTGACAAGACCTGTAGATAGGCCAAAGATAGACTTACAGAACGTAAGTCAAACATTAGATGCAAAAATAAAAAAGTGCCTGTTTCCTCTCACTTCCTCTCCAGGGGACATAACATCAGCCAACTTCGGTTTCAGGTTATTGAACAAGTGGCTGTCCCCAGGAGAGGAGGTGACAGGGAACACCTTCTAAAATAAGGGAGATGTATTTGATAAACAAATTGGACACTATGATACCTAAAGGTCTTAATAAAGACTTTGAATGGAATCTATTTTTGTAAAATGACATATACTCGTGTCATATTCTGTTTTTTTTTTTATTATAATGGTTTTACTTTACCTATGTTTTTAACTTTTGGAGTTTGGTACATTAAGGGTTAATAAACCAATATAGATGTAATACCAATATGTTACCAGTAGATGTCACTATAATGTTACCTAGAACTTTGTATTATCCAGGTGAGGGTATAAAAGGCACAAACCTGTATGCAATCAGTGTACATGACTAAGAGCCTATTGTAGGTTCAAAACATTGTTCCTGTAAACATTTTGACCCAACTAAATGAGAATAAAGGTCTTTTAAACAAATATTTCTTCTGGTGGCTGAAGTGCTTGGATGTATGATCACTTGGATTGAAAAGATTTGGCAAATCTTACTTTGTGCCCTACAAACAGGTGTGCTGTTCTCCTTCCTCCTTGATTCCCAGAATTATTATCTGCCACAGCAACAATTAAAGATTAAGCTCAGTACGTTATGTTCCTTGAGTGATATCTAACTCATAAAGCACCAAACAACCTGGGGGGGGGGGGAGTACATTGACATTACTGTTATCTGCCACAGCAACAATGAAAGGTATTCTCAGGGTATATAAAAACTGCTTGGCTTCTACTAGAGTCTACCATCTCCATCTAGCTGGAGAAGGTAGACTCTAGAAGTCAAGTGGTTTTTATTTGAAATAACAGTAGGAGCTTCAACGGCATGACAGGGTATGCAAACCACAGAGAGCATGAAGTTTTTAGAGAGCGAGAGGTTGGCTCCGGTGCAGAATAATTAAAATGGGAAAACTCTACAAGCTATGTTGATGCTGGTTTAACAACTGAAAGGGATTGTTAAACTGATGTTTCACCCATACTGGCAAACAAGAGGTTAAAAGCTAAGCGCCACTCTTAGCTTCCATTAAACATTGTTTAATAATACTTCTTAAGGAATCTTACATAAAAACAGTCACGCATAAAAAAAAATCACAATTTTTGCCTTGGAAACAATTACAGAAAATCATGCTGCTTCCATCAAGCCTACAGGTCAACACATCTGCTACATGCTGCATAGCCACTCCCCCCACCTCCTCTTCCTCTAAGGAAACCCAAGCAGTAAGCAGTTACAGTCTGTGCGCTAAAAATATTTATAAAAAGTCCAAATTAAATTCTAAGTCATCCGGGACCACTGAAAAATAATAATAAAATAATCCAAGAGCGCCAACTAGAGGCAAAGGAAGATTCTAACAGAAAAATAAATGATGGTCAAAACATTTATTTAAACATATAGTAAAAACATGGATCCATGTAACATATACTAAAATCAAATACAGTTAAAAAATACAATAATCAATACAGTTAAAAAATACAATGATCAACAAATATATATCACCAATTACAGGGATGAACAGAATAAGAGTCACATTAAATGATCTCTTAAGGAGAAAGAAAAAGTTCTGAAAAAAAGGCCAAAGGAATAGTGGTGCAATTTCTAGGTGTATAAATAATAAATGTCAAGTGCAGAAATCCAATGAAAAATCCAGTGGAAAAAAATCAGTGGTAAAAAAAAAAAAAATCCAGTAAAAAAGTCTAATAAAATGGTATATATAAAATCCAATGAAAAAGTGTTATAATCCAAGTATATATATATAAAAAAATGTAATATGAACAGGGGATCCCCTAAAACAGGTAAAATTGTGTGAAAATGTGTGCTAAATCCTTAGTGATATATATTGCCGATCGCTCCGTTTCTAAACTCGTGAGCGTCGGACCGGAAGTGACATCATGTTTGTTTACTTCCGGTTATTTGTACTTCCGGTTATGGTATTTCTATAGTGGTTTGGCAAATAGCGATATTCATAATAGGGGCATTTGTGTTGTGTATAATACCCGAAATCCCACATAAACATATTCAACAAGTACAAGGTCCATGCAAGGTGGTCATATTTTGGGATGTGTAAATAATATGATGAGCAATATTTAGGATGTGTACATGGATATACAGTCATAATATAATGGATGATACTCTTAAAACTCTTAAAACATAACACATAATACAATTGATAACAATCTTAAAACATTTTATACTACTTTAGAATAAAATAAAAAATATAGATAATAATATATGCTTTGGTCATAAAATTATAAAATACATGAGTAAGACCGGAGAAAGGTGTATTATAATAAAAAAAGGGGATAGAATAAATGTACACATAGTATTGTTATTCATTATACAAAAAAGATATCTTAAAACTTACATTATAATATCTAAAAGAAACAGAACCGTCTAATCTTCATCTAAAATCCGACTAAAATTGGGCTAAAAAATAATGGGATTTAGGAATGGGATACAGATACTGAGTTCTATATATAAAAAAATGGCTATTTGTCAGGGTATAATAAGGGTAGTAACGCTTGGCTAAAAAAGCTAGTATGAAGATACATGCTAACTAGCTGAGTGTCACACGATATTACTTAGTACTTAGTAAATGTGAGAGGTCCTCTCTGTTATTCAAACCTCTAGGGTAAAGGCAGTCAATGTTAAAAATCCATTTGGATTCTACAGTCAGTAGGCGTCTCTCATAGTCACCGCCCCTCCAGTTTGGTGTCACTAGTTGTATGCCTATGTATTTAAAATCTTTTTGACTGGCTCGATGGTAAGTAGTGAAGTGTCTATAGAGGGCTGTCTCAGTGCTTTCGTGTTCTATCTTTAATAGATGTTCCCTAATGCGATCTTTAAGATTTCTGGACGTTTGTCCTATATATTGAAGTCCGCAGCCGCACCATATCATATAGACAACTCCTCTATCACTGCATCTTATAAGATCATTGATCTTAGATTTAACTTTTGAATTAAAAGAGGTGAATTCTTTGGTTTTAACCCCTCTTTTACAGGCTTTACAACTCAGACATGGGAAGAATCCTTTGATTTATTTACTAAATACATCCCTTATTTTATTCGATATTCCCTTAGGTATACTTGGGGATAGTCTACTCTTAAGGTTGTCTGTCTTCCTATATATGAAGACAGGTCGAGTTGTCAATTTGTCCCCTATAATTTCGTCATTCTTTAAAAGTGACCAGTGCTTCTCTATGATTTTCTCCACAATGTGTCTGTTCTCACTATACTCGGTTATAAACGGAACAGTGAGTAGGTTATTTTCAGAATGGTGGATTGTTTTTTTGGGTTTATATACCAGGAGATCTTTCCGGTCTTTATTCCTGACTTCTTCCATAGTTTCAATTAGAGACTCTTCTTCATAACCCCTTTCTAAAAAATTTTCTTTAAGAGTGGCAGCTTGTTCTTCCCACTTATTGGGATTGGAGTAGTTTTTCTTCAATCTAAGGAATTGACCTTTTGGTATATTTGTCTTCCATCTGTTGAGGTGACAGCTTTCTCTGTGTATATAATTATTGCAGTCCACTTTTTTAAAAAAAGTGGACGTCTCCAGTTTGCCTTCATTCTATCCCCTTTTTTTATTATAATACACCTTCCGGTCTTACTCGTGTATTTTATAATTTTATGACCAAAGCATATATTATTATCTATATTTTTTATTTTATTCTAAAGTAGTATAAAATGTTTTAAGATTGTTATCAATTGTATTATGTATTATGTTTTAAGAGTTTTAAGAGTATCATCCATTATATTATGACTGTATATCCATGTACACATCCTAAATATTGCTCATCATATTATTTACACATCCCAAAATATGACCACCTTGCATGGACCTTGTACTTGTTGAATATGTTTATGTGGGATTTCCGGTATTATACACAACACAAATGCCCCTATTATGAATATCGCTATTTGCCAAACCACTATAGAAATACCATAACCGGAAGTACAAATAACCGGAAGTAAACAAACATGACGTCACTTCCGGTCCGACGCTCACGAGTTTAGAAACGGAGCGATCGGCAATATATATCACTAAGGATTTAGCGTGATATAACTTTTCTTTCCCAAATAATGGAACAATATTGACCAGTAAGAAAAATACTGATCAATTAGGTATGTATAAATATCATTTTAAAAACGGAAGCATAACAGTAAGAGAACTTCCGTTTTTTTGGCGCTAAAATTGATAATTCATTGGCTGTTGACATATACAAATAGAGCCACCAATACTCACCTTTAGTTAGTCTTGAGAAAGGCCTTTTATAGAGGCCGAAACGCGTTGACAAATTTGGTGAGCATTATTTCATTATTTTCCACATGTTAAAACGTTATTGTACTATGTAATTTTTTAAATTACAGGGATAACCGAAGTTTACATTGAAAAGACAAAGCAGAGTCATCTAGCACACAAAAGTTTATTACCATCACCCATATGGAGACATTCATAAGGAGGATCATTCACTAATAACCATTATTATTACTATTCTTTATTCACTGAGTTTCACCTGGATTTTATTTATTAATTAAGACTTTCAATTGGATTTTATACACATATATCCTTTACTTTTTTATATATATTTTTTACTTTTTTATTTTATCAGAAATTTTTTACAAACTTTTTTACAATTTTTTTACACATTTTCACACAATTTTACCTGTTTTAGGGGATCCCCTGTTCATATTACATTTTTTTTATATATATATACTTGGATTATAACACTTTTTCATTGGATTTTATATATACCATTTTATTAGACTTTTTTACTGGATTTTTTTTTTTTTTACCACTGATTTTTTTCCACTGGATTTTTCATTGGATTTCTGCACTTGACATTTATTATTTATACACCTAGAAATTGCACCACTATTCCTTTGGCCTTTTTTTCAGAACTTTTTCTTTCTCCTTAAGAGATCATTTAATGTGACTCTTATTCTGTTCATCCCCGTAATTGGTGATATATATTTGTTGATCATTGTATTTTTTAACTGTATTGATTATTGTATTTTTTAACTGTATTTGATTTTAGTATATGTTACATGGATCCATGTTTTTACTATATGTTTAAATAAATGTTTTGACCATCATTTATTTTTCTGTTAGAATCTTCCTTTGCCTCTAGTTGGCGCTCTTGGATTATTTTATTATTATTTTTCTGTAGTCTTATCAGGGTAAGCTAGATACCCTTCTATCCAGGAGCTGTGAGGAAACAGGTTGAGCGCTGTCAGATTTTTTCTGTAAACAATCATCCGGGACCACTGGAAGACTGGGTTTTTCAATCCCTATATATATACAGTATATATATATATATATATATATATAGGTTTTCAAAAAATTAAGCACTCACTGGACTGTAGACATCAGTGACAAATCCAAACTTTATTGTGTGATGTTTTGGGACAAACAGCATCCCTTCCTCTGACCTCTGACGCTGTTTGTCCCGAAACATCACGCAATAAAGTTTGGATTTGTCACTGATGTCTACAGTCCAGTGAGTGCTTAATTTTTTGAAAACCTTGTTACAGCACCCTGGCAAGCTGAAGTTCGTTGGTGGGAGTGCATATACTACATACCTTGGTTCTATATATATATATATATATATATATATATATATATACATACATACATATATACAATACTGTTCAAAAGTATTAGGCCACCATTTGATTTGTTTTGTTTTGTTTTGGTTAGCAAAGTTTTAATGACCATCTATATTTATTTTGCGTCTCTTTATTCAGATACAAACATGAAATACAGGAAATATGTACACAAAATATAAAAAAAACACAATTTTCAGAATAAAATGTCTTCTTCAGGCAAAGTCAGTATTTAGTGTGACCTCCCTTGGCACTAAGCAAATCTTGAACTCTTTTGGGGAGACTGTCCTGAAGTTTTTGGAAGTAATTTTCTGATATATTATACCAGGCTTCTTTCAGCACTTCCCAGAGGTCTCCTTTAGATTAAGGTTGTCTTTCATTTATTTCTCTGTCCAGGTGATCCCATACTGCCTCATTAATATTCAGGTCTGGACTCGGTGGAGGGCAGTCCATGACTGTCAGTGGTTTATCAGCTGTTTTTCTCTTCAAATATGATTTCACTGCATCAGCAGTCTGCATGGGATTGTTATCATGCTGAAAAATAAAAACATTCCTTATCAGGCGCTTTCCAGAAGTTATGACATGATGAATTAAAACCTGTCTGTACTTTTCAGCATTAATGATCCATCAATTCGGACAATATTGCCAACACCACTTGCAGAAATGCAGCCCTAAACCAGGACAGAACCTACACCATGTTTCACTGAAGGTTGCAAGCACTGATTCTTCCATCTCTCTCCATAATACTCTTTTCCGCTGATCTTCATTCCAATCTTTATGAACTTTAGCATATCTTAGCCTTTTCACCCTTTTCCCCTTCCGAAAAAGTGGTTTCTTAGCTGCTACCTTTCCACAAAAACCCTTTCTGATCAAACTTCTTCGGACTGCAGAAGGGTCAACTTGGCATCCCAATGAAGCTGCCAGATGCTGAACCAGGTCCTACCTGGACTATTTCTGGTTTCTCAAAGAAGAAACTTTGAGAAAATTCTCATCAGATATTAAACGTTTTCTTCACCTTCCAGTACTTTTTTTTTGTCCTTGACCGCTCCTAATTCTTCATATTTCTTTATAACAGCTTGAATACCACATCTTGAGTATCCAGTTGTTTACTGATTACCTTTTGAGAGTGGCCTTGCTGATGCAAAAGTATGATTTTATGTCTGTCAAATTCTGTGATCTTTGGCATTTTGAATGGAATTATATGATTGAAAGCAGGTCATATTAGCAATCTTACACTGAATTAAACTCAGACTACATGTGTATATAATGCTCAAGCATGTCTTGCACAAACCTGATTTACTAGACCTTTTTCACAGCAGTCATTTTGGCATGAAATAGTAGGACATTAATTACGGTTCTATTCCATTTGGGTTTACGAGAGCCAGGTTACTGTTATTGCTCAAGTGTAAAGGGAAGTCACACTAAATACTTAGCTGTTTTTTTATCTGTTTTATTTTCTGTTTTATTAATACTGCATAAAAATATCCTGTATTTCTGGTTGTATTCTAATAAATAGTTATTATACCATTGCTAAAACCTTCTATTGGTGACCTAAGACATTTGTATATATATATATATATATATATATATATATATATACATACACACACAATTGAAAAACCTTTTTGAATTTAAACAAACACGTTTTGAGGGCTAGCAATTGTATTGACTGATATTGGTTAAGTTTATCAAGAATGTTCAAAATTATGCACCAAAAGTGACCATTTATTTTTTTATTTTATTATTAAAACTAGAGTGTATGTGAGTGTTTGCAAGCCCTGGTGAAAATATACTTTGGACATATAATGAAAAAATTATACACCATGACCAAAAAATATCATGGTTGAAACCTAAAACCTGATGGGGCAGCGGTTTCAGAAAGAGCAGACCATTTTAAACAACTTTCCACTTTACTTCATACTCTTGGTATCCTACTACTACTACTACACCTACTTGTAGCAAGATGGACACATCAGGTGAACGAAGGACAAGAGGCATGTATGTGCTGCCACCAATCAGCAGCTAGCTCCTAGAAGTACATTGCTCCTCCTGTGCCTACATAGGTATGCTTTTCAACAAACCTAAAACCCCTTCCTTAAAACAGGAAATAAAGACAGCGCTATATAAAAAAATATAAAATAGACTATAAAACTAGTGTAAGGCAGATAAATATATTTATAGTTTCAAATGCTATACAGATATGCTAGATGTTAAAACAACAAACTGTACAGGATGACAAGAATAATTAGAGAATAGTACCCCCCTCTATAATGACCGCTGCCTTCTATCAGTCTCTCCCAAAGGACTGGTTAGAGGTAAGTGGATATAGGATGTAGAGGCGCAGGTCTTTATGTTATATCCTTTTTCCGAAATATTCAGAGTTCAGATAAGACCTTTAACAAAGGTGTTTTTTTTCTTTTAGGTGTGAGTGTATCTGTAAGTAACAAAGGTTACACTGAAAAAGGTTGTATCCCACAATGTATATAAAGTTCAATATACTCACTCCAAGTAATTTTTACTGCTCTTGATAAAGACGATTGTATCGTTGAGACGCGTAGAGCCAAAAATAAGAGCTTTAATTTGTCAAACTGACATGTTTTAATAAATATTTGTTTTTCTACAACAAGTATTCTATTTGCTGTCTTTTAGGAAGTACAACTACAGTTACAACCCTTTTGAGGAGCCGGATTCCGAATTACTCGGATACAACCTTTTTCAGTGTAACCTTTGTTACTTACAGATACACTCACACCTAAAAGAAAAAAACAACTTTTGTTAAAGGTCTTATCTGAAGAGGCTGAACTGAATATTTCGGAAAAAGGATATAACATAAAGACCTGCGCCTCTCCATCCTATATCCAGATAAATAAATTTACAAAGTGTCTTTAATCAAATATAAAATAGCTCACAATAGAATAGGTGACAATAAAATGTTCTGGCTGACGAAATACAAACAGATAAAAAAAATACTTGTACTGTGTACACAGTGAAGTAGTGTGGGACAGGCAGCAAACCATATGGAGCTGAACCAGCAAAACAGAATGCAATCAAAAGTTATATAATTATTATAGTGCTCCTTTTTAAATTCACAAACGTCCTCGCTGCAGACTTAAAATGCTTCAATAAACATTCAATTAGTGTTCCCAGTGAAGTACTCTCTTGTTTGCAAAGAACATGAAAAACTCTTCTTGTACAACCCAAGTATCTTGGTTAGAGGCTATTAATCTTAGACCTAGAGATATTTTATTTAATCGGAAATTTTTCCTGACTGTAAACAAACATTTTTACAGTACATCACTGTTGCAGTTATTTTCCTAATACTGTATGTGTGTTATGTTAACATTTACAGAGATTTTTTTTTAAAGTTTTTCATTTGCAATCAGATTTTTTTTTATTTGTTTTAAACCTCTATTATTTAAGTACTTAATAAATTTGGAATTGAGATATTTAATGATTCCCATTATAGGTTTTACTCTTCAAACTTCGTAAGGATGGTACTCACAAGTAGGGATGGGCGAATGTGTTTATATCCGAATTCGAATGTTAGAACAAATGTTATTGTAGAAATTTGATTTACATAATAGAATGTTGATAAGAACGAATATTCTTAAAAATTAAATTTTCGAATGTTATTTACAGTTTTCGAATGTCACATTCGAATTTGAATGTCACATTTGAATTCGAATGTCACATTCGAATTCGAATGTTACATTTGAATATCACATTCAAATTTGAATATTACATTTATAAAACACAATTGTAGACTAGAAACACTATTTTGAATGTCACATTCGAATCGAATATCACATTCGAATCGAATGTCACATTCAAATTCGAATATTACATTTATAAAATACAGTATTAGACTAGAAATACTATTTCGAATTTGAATGTCACATTTTAATCAAATATCACATTTAAAACATAGTATTAGACTAGAAATACTATTTCAAATTCGAATATTACATTTATTAAATACAGATGTAGACTAGAAATACTATTTCAAATTTGAATGTCACATTCAAATTCGAATGTCACATTCGAATTTGAATATTACATTTCAAAATTGAATGAATACATAGCTAAACATTCTATTATTCGAACGAATATTTTCGAATTTTATTGAAAAATTCAAAAACGAAAATTCGAAAATAGAATGTTAGAATGTTATATAAACATTTGAAATTCGATTCGAATGAACGAATGTATCAAAATTCGTTTTAAATGTTGAATTTTTAGAAACATTCGCCCATCCCTACTCACAAGCATAGACAGGGAAGAGGAGGATTAACATGGGAACACTCAGCACTTACAACATTTTATTTTATAAGTTTAAGCAAATTCAGTACTTTTTTTTACAGGTTAATTACAACGATATGCCAACAAACAATAATAAACTAGATTAGGAAAAATATTTAATATCTTCCAGCAATAGAAGTATAATTATGACATCATCAAGGTGAAATAAGGTGCTACACAAAGAAATAAAGAACCTGAAATTCAGATAAAATATACGAAGAATAATATGGCCTCCTTTTCATTTTAATAAGTATCCCCAATGAGTAGACAAATATTTAAAACATAAAGCTGATTTCCCCAAATGAAAAGTAGTGACCACTTTTGAACCACCTAATAAGCATATGTAGAATGAGAGGAGAAAATCGGGGGGAAAGATAAAACAAAGAAAAAAGATAGGGCCACTCATGCCCCCAGAATATATATATTAAACTAGCACCAAATACGTTTAATTATTTTTCTTTTTTTGGAATATGGCAGTATGGCAACAATTATAAGGGCTTGAAAATTATTCTTATCAGATGATAAGCTAAAAGGTCTGTTCTGTAGTGCTATGGGGTGCGCTTACATGTAAATATAGTATGTTTCTGAAAGGATGGATGTATATATAAAATGCATATCTAGAGCTATGGGCGTATAAGAGTTCTTCTAATAGGGTACAACATATATGGCAAAAGCATATGGTGGTGGTAGGTTTTCTCCCAAGAATTAACTGAAGTTTACCCATGACTTTAGGGGCCTTTTAAAAATTAAATGTTCTAAACTGAACAGAAAACGTAGAGTATGGTTCAACAAAACTTAATTGAACAACAGTACAACCCTGATGATCATAAAAAAGATAACATGATTAAGGTCATTGACTGACCGAAACGTTGTTATTGTAAGCTGTGATGTCTCACAAATAAAAGATACCATTGATGCATTATTAAGGTGCTGCTGCTTTTATTTGCATTTGTTGAACGGATTGAGGGACTTGTGCAGAGTCCTTGCAGCGTGCACCAGACTATTGGGCTGTGAGTGCTGTGCCTTATCTGTTGTGTTCATAAAAAAAGAGGAGCAAGCTATAGGGACAACCTACTAACTACAATATTAACTCTTCCTGTGTCAGGTGAGGTGATCCTGAAATTAAAAGTTTCATATCTACATTATTTATTTATTTATAAAATATTTTACGAGGAAGAATACATTGAGATTTCTCTCGTTCTGGTATATAGGTATCATAACAATACACTAAAAAATGTCTAAGCACAAGCGCCTTGAGAGCTATTTATGGAAGAGGAAAACTTATTATATTTTTAGTTAGACATTAAGTTATTAAGCAGCGCTGGAAATGGAAGTTAAGAAGGATGACCTTTTAGGATGATTGACAGCCCCTGCCAGTGAGCAAGGGGTAGCATTGCACAAACATTTTACCAGAAATGCTTGTGCAATGATAAATGCATACAGCGTATGCTGTCTGCATTTAGCAATGTCGAGCGAACATGATTAATTATAGTGAATAGTGTCCGTTCGACAAATGATAAATTAACCCCTATGTGTCTGTCTAGACTGCTTATACTTACAAAAGCTAGCAATGCAATTCTAGACATAAATGTAGAGTACCTCAGGAAAATGATAAGACCATGCTAAATATCAAGCTTTTGGGAACATATTTGAGAAACAATCCTCCCACAGATTGCCTAGTTTACTTTTAGACCTATTAAACCTCAATTAATTAAGCTAAGTAACAGTGAATAAACAAAGGCCTTGATATTCAAAACATTGGCAGAAAATCTATTCTAAAAAAGTGGTCTGAACCTTGCTTTGCCGATAAATGACAATTTGTCTCCCATAGGAAATAATAGGGATTGCAGCTTCTGCGCCACTGAGCTCTGATGTCGGCAGAGGGTGGTCTTCAAATTGTGTTTATACATTATAGACTTCAAACAAAACTTTAAAATATGCAAATGTAAATTCAGTTTAACTGTACATTTACTCGATTTCTCAAACTGGATATTTTTATATTCTCGCCAATAAAAAGCTGGCAAGACTGATATGGTTGAAAAGGTATAAATAACAAGAGCTTTGAATATTAGAAACCCACAACAAGGTTACTCCTATGGAATGCCCTTACATTTGCCTATATATTTGTGATGTCTGCAATTTACTTTGATAATATAGGAGTGCGCATGTGGGTATAATATATATGTATATGCAATGTTTACTGTATATGCATTGCATAGTATAGTGTTACAATATGTAGGGTATCTTTAGGTGTAATTGTACAAATCTTGTGATGTGTTTAGGCTTTTTTTTTACTTATTTTTAAGGTTAAGTATAATTATAAGAATGCGAGCGTCGGTGGTGCTCGTCTTACAAGTTGAAAAAAGTTTGACGAAAATCCAAAGTGCCCAAAAAACCTAAAATATCACACGTTAACATATTCCCCAATAGACTTCAAACCAGTATGAAGGCTTACAAAAAAACGTATGCCCATATTCGCTTGCTAATCTGACTGCATTTATTAAAGTATATATATATATATATATATATATATATATATATATATACACACTGTATATATATATATATATATATATATATATATTTATATATATATATATAGATATATGTAAATGTTTGCATATACATATTTACACATATAAACACATAATTACATATAAATATAAGTTGGGATAGTATGAAAAATGCAAAAAAACAAACAAAAAGAGTAATTTGAAAATTTAATTCACCCTGTACTATATTGAAAATACATTATTAGCACATTACTTGATGTTTTACTTTGTGAATTTAATGTATTTTTAAAAATATACACTCAATACAAAAATGATGACTGTAACACGTTCCTAAACAATTTGGGACAGGGGTCATTTAGGACTAATAGTGATGTGACAAGTTGAAATAAGAAAGTGATGTAAAACAGGTGAGGCAATTGTGTAATCATAGTATATAAGGAGTCTCCAAAAAAGGCCTAGTCCTTCAAGAGCAAGAATGGGTCGAGGCTTGTAAATCTGCCAACAGATGCATCAGCGAATAATTCAACACTTTGATAACAACATTCCCCGAAGACAAATCGGTAGTATTTTGGGCATTTCACCTTCTACAGTGCACAATCTAATTAAAAGATTCAAGGAATGTGGTCAGATCAAGGTGCTTAAAGGGTAAGGTCGAAAACCAATTCCAATCCCTCAGATGTCACTACTGTCTCAATGTAATGGATATCCTGATTTGGGCTCGGGAATACTTTGGTAAACTTTTGTCAGTCAACATCATTCACTGCTGCATCCCCAGATGCGAGTTAAGGCTTTACTATGCAAAGCTGAAGCCATACATCAACACTATCCAGAAACACTGTAGACTTCTCTGGGCTCAATCTCATCTAAGATAGACTGTAGAACAGTGGAATCGTGATTTGTGGTCCGATGAGTCAACATTTCAAATAGTTTTTGGAAAAAACAGCCATGGTTTTCTCCGGCCCAAAGTGGAAAAGGATCATCCAAGCTGTTATCAGCATCAGGTCCAAAAGCCAGCATCTGTAATGCTATGGGGGGTGTCAGTGCCCATGGCATGGGTAACTTGCACATCTGTGTGGGCACCATTAATGCAGAAAGATATGTATACATTTTGGAGAAACATATGCTGCCATCCAGATGTCCTCTTTTCCATGGACGTCCCTGCATTTTCCAGCAGAACAACGCCAAACCACTTTTTGCCCGGATTACAAGCACATGGTTGCGTAAGCAGAGAGTGTGGGTGCTAGCATGGCCTGCATGCAGTCCTGACCTGTCTCAATTTGAGAAGGTGTGGCGCATTATGAAGTAAAGCCCCGTACAGTTGCACAGCTGAAGACATGCATAATGGATGAATAGGGGAAAATTCCGCTTGCTAAACTTAACCAACTGGTGTCTTCAGTGCCCAAATGCTTAATAAGTGTTATTAAAAGAAAAGGTGATATTACACAGTGGTAAACAGTTGACTGTCCCAACTTTTTTGGAGAGTGTTGCAGTCATTACATTTGAAATGAGTGTATATTTTCAAAAATACATTAAATTTACAAAGTAAAACATCAAATAATGTGTTAATAATGTGTTACACTGATATACACTGTTATACAGGTTGTACACTCACTACTTTACATTGTGTTGTCACATGAAAATATATAATAAAGTTTTTACAAAAATTTGAGGTGTGTACTCACTTTTGTGAGATACTGTATGTATATATATGTATGTATATATGTACGTATGTGTATATATATATATATATATATATATATATATATATATATATATATATATATATATATATATATATACAGGGAGTGCAGAATTATTAGGCAAATGAGTATTTTGACCACATCATCCTCTTTATGCATGTTGTCTTACTCCAAGCTGTATAGGCTCGAAAGCCTACTACCAATTAAGCATATTAGGTGATGTGCATCTCTGTAATGAGAAGGGGTGTGGTCTAATGACATCAACACCCTATATCAGGTGTGCATAATTATTAGGCAACTTCCTTTCCTTTGGCAAAATGGGTCAAAAGAAGGACTTGACAGGCTCAGAAAAGTCAAAAATAGTGAGATATCTTGCAGAGGGATGCAGCACTCTTAAAATTGCAAAGCTTCTGAAGCGTGATCATCGAACAATCAAGCGTTTCATTCAAAATAGTCAACAGGGTCGCAAGAAGCGTGTGGAAAAACCAAGGCGCAAAATAACTGCCCATGAACTGAGAAAAGTCAAGCGTGCAGCTGCCAAGATGCCACTTGCCACCAGTTTGGCCATATTTCAGAGCTGCAACATCACTGGAGTGCCCAAAAGCTCAAGGTGTGCAATACTCAGAGACATGGCCAAGGTAAGAAAGGCTGAAAGACGACCACCACTGAACAAGACACACAAGCTGAAACGTCAAGATTGGGCCAAGAAATATCTCAAGACTGATTTTTCTAAGGTTTTATGGACTGATGAAATGAGAGTGAGTCTTGATGGGCCAGATGGATGGGCCCGTGGCTGGATTGGTAAAGGGCAGAGAGCTCCAGTCCGACTCAGACGCCAGCAAGGTGGAGGTGGAGCACTGGTTTGGGCTGGTATCATCAAAGATGAGCTTGTAGGGTTGAGGATGGAGTCAAGCTCAACTCCCAGTCCTACTGCCAGTTTCTGGAAGACACCTTCTTTAAGCAGTGGTACAGGAAGAAGTCTGCATCCTTCAAGAAAAACATGATTTTCATGCAGGACAATGCTCCATCACACGCGTCCAAGTACTCCACAGCGTGGCTGGCAAGAAAGGGTATAAAAGAAGAAAATCTAATGACATGGCCTCCTTGTTCACCTGATCTGAACCCCATTGAGAACCTGTGGTCCATCATCAAATGTGAGATTTACGAGGAGGGAAAACAGTACACCTCTCTGAACAGTGTCTGGGAGGCTGTGGTTGCTGCTGCACGCAATGTTGATGGTGAACAGATCAAAACACTGACAGAATCCATGGATGGCAGGCTTTTGAGTGTCCTTGCAAAGAAAGGTGGCTATATTGGTCACTGGTTTGTTTTTGTTTTGTTTTTGAATGTCAGAAATGTATATTTGTGAATGTTGAGATGTTATATTGGTTTCACTGGTAAAAATAAATAATTGAAATGGGTATATATTTGTTTTTTGTTAAGTTGCCTAATAATTATGCACAGTAATAGTCACCTGCACACACAGATATCCCCTTAAAATCGCTATAACTAAAAACAAACTAAAAACTACTTCCAAAACTATTCAGCTTTGATATTAATTAGTTTTTTGGGTTCATTGAGAACATGGTTGTTGTTCAATAATAAAATTAATCCTCAAAAATACAACTTGCCTAATAATTCTGCACTCCCTGTATATATATATGTATATAACCTTTTCAACAAAGAAGGTACTCTCCGGATTTGAATACAGATTCTCTTTACTTGTGTGACGTTTCTGTGTTTTACCACCATCCTCAGACCAATCTGGTGGTAAAACACCAAAACGTCACACAAGTAAAGAAAATCTTTATTCATATATGGAGAGTGCCTTCTTTGTTGAAAAGGTTTTGTACATCTATTTGTTGTGCAACCCGTGATTGCTAGGCCTTGTATGTTATTATATATATATATATATATATATATATATATACACACACACACACAAATACACACACATATATCTCTCTATTTATCTATCTATGTTGACAAAAATACTCTTCTCCTTGGGATTTTGTCCCTGGAACAGATTTCATAGCAGAAAAGTACTCCACACACACTGGATTTAGATGAAAATTCCTTGACCTGTTTATTCACAGACAATTAGCAGGTATACAGTTTTAACATAAACAAAAAAAAATTAAATAAAGCATTCCTGACTAAAGTTGTGTGGCTTTCCCACACAACTGCAAAATTACAAACAGATTTCAAAACTTACAGGCCTAGAACCTCTAGACAGTAGCACAACTTCAGCATAAACTATGTCTTTCATATACAGGTACTAACATAACTAACAGCCCCTGCACACTATATTTAAAAAGAGCTGATTGGCATTTAATTAGCTGCAAGTGAGAAAACTTAGCTTGTAAGGGAAACCTGAAACCTGATAGCACAATTGCATTTTATGATCATTGAGTTAGCTGAACTGAAAACCTTGTGTAAAGGGTAGTGCGTTATAAAAGTTGCACGAAATACAAGAAAAAAATACATTGGAAAATTACAGTTACACTTATATAAATACTATCTGATAAATATTAGTCATATAAATATTTAAAAAGTTATAAGTGCTCAAAGGTATATGGTATATGACAAGGTGTTTTACCGCAAAAGGGCTATATTTTATAAATACATATTTATACATGTCTAAATATGTCTATGTAGGTGCATAGAAATGTATGTGTTTTACTGTATATTTACTGTACATATTTCACATTCCAATGTTCTTCACATAATGATAATGCTATTTTGATGTTAACTACATTTCTATATGAATATACAGTATCTGTATAAACCTTTACATGTATCGCTGTAGGAATAGATATATAGGTATAACTGTATTTTACATTAACATTGTCAGATATATAAAGAAATATATATTAAATAATAAAAATTACAATATTTTCTATGTTAATATTAGCCATAACAAGCCTTAAGATTACTAATTATTTATGTGCGGTAACCAGACACAGTGTTAGACCTATAGTGCGAAACCCCTAAGTGCATAACACATATTTTACATTCCAATGTTCTTCACATAGAAAATAATGTAATTTTATTATTAAATATATTTTTCTATATATATCTGATACTGTTAATGTAAAAATATATATTGCTACCGATATATCTATAGGAGTAGATATACAGGTATAGGTATATATACAGATATACACTCCCCGGCCACTTTATTAGGTACACCTGTTCAATTGCCTGGTCAGAGGAGAATGGTCAGACTGGTTTGAGATGATAGAAAGGCAAAAGTAACTCAAATAACCATTTGTTACAACCAAGGTATGCAGAATACCATCTCTGAATGCTCAACACATCGAACCTTGAAGCAGATGGGCTACAGCAGCAGAAGACCTCAACGGTTGACACTCTTGTCAGCTAGGAACAGGAAACTGAGGCTACAATTCACACAGGCTCACCAAACTTGGACAATAGAAGATTGGAAAAACATGGCCTGATCTGATGAGTCTTGATTTCATCTGCGACATTAAGATGATAGGGTCATAATTTGGTCTAAACAACATGAAAACATGGATCCATCCTGCCTTGTATTAACGGTTCAGGCTGGTGGTGGTGGTGTAATGGAGTGGGGGATATTTTCTTGGCACACATTGGGCCACTTAGTACCAATTGAGCATTGTTTAAACGCCAAGGCCTACCTGAGTTTTGTTGCTCACCATGTCCATCTCTTTATGACTACAGTGTACCCATCTTCTGATGGCTGCTTCCAGCAGGATCATGCACCATGTCACAAAGCTCAAATCATCTCAAACTGGTTTCTTTAACATGACAATTAGTTCACTGTACTTCAATGGCCTCCACTGTCACCAGATCTCAATCCAATAGAGCACATTTGGGATGTAGTGGAATGGGAAATTTGCATCATAGGTGTGCAGCTGACAAATCTGAAGCAACTGTGTGATGCTATCATGTCAATATGGTCCAAAATGTCTGAGGAATGTTTCCAATACCTTGTTGAATCTATGCCATGAAGAATTAAAGCAGTTCTGAAGGCAAAAGGGGTTCCAACCCGGTACTAGCAATGTGTACCTAATAAAGTGGCCGGTGAGTGTATATAGAAATATGTATTAACATAAAAATAACATTGTCCTGTATGTGAAGAACATATGCATGTGAAATATTAATAACTCCTCTCTGGTTTGTGCACAAGTGATAGGTGTAAGGTTTTTTTCTTCTGCACTCTCCATTGAAGTCTATGGGGAGAATAAGTTAGCATGGACACAATATTGCAAAGTCCTTTGGTTAACGTGTGTCAGGATTCACTCACACACAAAATTTCTAGTTTTAACTTGTAATACGTGTGCTATTATTAAAAACAAAATAGATTACTGCTAGCAAAGTTTACACTTTAGCAGAAGCACTAAATTGTGTGGTACTTGTAATCTAGCCCAGAATGATTAGAGGTTAGAGGATCCTAGAGAAAAAATGATACTAAGATCTTTAGCAGTTGTGTAAATGCCATGGATAGATCAGATTATTAAGGGATAAAATTAAAATTGTTATAGACCAAGATGTAGAAAGGGTCTCCTTCATTACAAGCTATAGAAGACAATATAACCAGATTTTTTTTCCTATTTTATAAAGGGATTCTTTATTGGACACAAATATTTACAAGAATATTACAAATTAACAAGAATTGTTTGATTTGTGTCCAAATGGGCTAAAACCATAGGAGGTAAGTTGAACAGAGGGATTCTAGCAAAAGCATTTCTAACCTAAGGTCTTGGCTCATGCAGAGATTTGGCTTTTATAAATGTGGTACTAAGCTATATTAATCCTGTGAGTTTGCAACTGTGTCTTTGCATTACTTTTATCATCAATTTTGTCTGCATCATTCTTTGCTGTGCAGCAGGTTTTAGCTGCGCTTGGCACTATTTAATGACGTTGTGGGCTTTCATCTTTGCTAGTTTGTGAACTTAGTACTGGGTGTTCTTGTTTTTGTGCTTCTTTGGGTGTACTGCTACAGACCTTTGTTTTGCCTTTTGAGCACTCTTTTTGCTGGAAGTTGATAACCATGGCCTGACTTTGTTATTTCTTCCTCTGGAGACAGTGTTTTCCAGAAATTGTTTACTCTAATGAATCAACTAATCAAATTGTAGATGTGACAGGAGCTTTTATAACATAAGCCCTCACCATCTGAATTCTGTTGCAAATCAATCCATAAGTAGATCCACAAAACATTAGAAAATAAAATACTATAATCTAAGAAACAATGCTCTAAATTCTCAGACCTGCACCATACCAGAATTAGACCATAAATTTGTTTATTATGCCATTAGTTCAGCAAATGATTTCCCTAGAAACAATGAAAAGTTTTAAAAGCTTCACTAAGTTATTTATTTTTCCTTAGGATGTCTAACAAAAATACTGCAGGTATCTTGATAACATTTATCATCAGATTAAGTTTTGTCATAAAGCCTTAAAGTAATAAAATAAAATAAAAAAATAAATTATAAATAAATTAAAAAGTTTGTATACTTCATAAATTGGTCTATCAGTATAAAATACAGTCTATATTATATTAAAGTACTGGGCCTCAGGGCAAAGTCTGTGGCTGACACACATATATAACATACCCATTTATATACACATGAACACATATAAACACATATGTACACTCACAAACAGATGAATAAACACATATACACACACACAAAGACATATACTATGTCCCAGGACATACTTGAAAATGAGAGAAATCTCATTGTATCCTTCCTAGTAAAATATTTTATAAATAAATAAATAAATAAATAAATAAATAAATATACAGACATACATAAACACCCACACAAACATATATTCATAGTAAAATAGATTCTTAAAAACATCCCATTGAAAGTGTGATAATTTAGTAAGCAATATCTACTACCTGTATTACAAATTATTTGAGGCATATGTGGATTACAAATGAAAAAAGCAGCAGCTATAGATGCTAAATTCTATAAAGCAATTTGAAGAGAGGAGTAAAAAACATTGCAGGAATTACTTGCCTAGACTCCCTCTCTCCATTTGCAAAGACAACAGCAAACAGGAAAGCTGTAATAACTGGAGTGTGACCTGACCCTTGCCCTGCACATGCTGCACTTTCCATTGATCACTAGAGAATAGTATACAGCTCAGCTCCCAGCAGCTATTCAGGAGCAGAGGTGACAATGACTGCTCCTAAACCAAAGATAATGCCCTGCTCCGCCCAAAGGACATAAAAGTTAATTAAAAAGAAATAAATACAACTTATAACAGTAGTACGCACACTGCTTAGAGGAAGCAGTGGATGCGGGCCCCCTAAAAGTATGGGCCGGTATCAGTATCAACCCCTGCAACTCCTGTTGTTAAGCCCTTGGTTTGGTTAAAGGGCCACTCAATGCAGTACAATTGCATTATTAACAAGTGCATAATACAAAAATAATGATTTAACACCTAGGGGCCGATTTATCATGGCCCGAATGGGGCCAAATTACCCTTTTTCCATGCGAGCCTTCAGGCTCGCCGGAAACAGGAGTTAAAAAGCAGCGGTCTTAAGACCGCTGCACCTTAACTCTTCCGTTGCCTCTGAGGCTGCAGACATCAATCCGCCCGATCGCATAAGATTGGATTGATTGACACCCCCTGCTAGCGGCCGATTGGCCTCAAATCTGCAGGGGCGGCATTGCACAAGCAGTTCACCAGAACTGCTTGTGCAATGATAAATGCCGACAGTGTATGCTGTCTGCATTTATCGATGTCTGGTGGACATGATCGCTACAGCGGATCATGTCCGCCAGACAAATTAGCAGTAGATTTTTTTCTAACAA
Organism: Bombina bombina; assembly: GCF_027579735.1. Lineage (NCBI taxonomy): Eukaryota > Metazoa > Chordata > Amphibia > Anura > Bombinatoridae > Bombina > Bombina bombina. The sequence goes on from NC_069500.1 coordinate 920,552,255, forward strand.
TTTAATTTTTTCTCTTATTTTCCGGCCCCCTGTATCATTTGACAGACATCAGCCAATCACTGACTAGTAAATGTATACCTTGTGAGCTTGTGCACATGCTCAGTAGGTTCTTGTTCCCCAGAAAGTGTATATAAAAAGACTGCAAAATTTGATAACAGAAGTAAATTGCAAAGTTTCTTAAAATTGCAAAATTTGATACTATATATTACCTATCTTCTTCTTCTGATAAAAGATTAATTTATTATTTGTGTTATTGAAAAGAGTTAATAGAAAAATGATTCATGTATCAAAGATCTACTATGTTTACCAAAAATCTATTTTACTTTAGCAGAAGTAGATATCCAGTCTCTTTATCAAAACATTGTCATCCATGTGTTTCTTAAGCAATTACTTACTGGATCAGATAAATAACAATTGTTTTTACCCTCTTATAAACCTGAAGCACTTAAAGTGAAGGTAAACTTTGGTGAATGAAAGTCCATTTTTAAAAAATACTATTAAAAACAGGGGAACTTTCATTCATCAAAGTTTACAAAGCAGCCGTTTTGTTAAAAAATACCTTTTTTTCTTTTCACAGCTAGAGCAGCTTCCCCCCACATAGAGATCCTCTATTCACACATCAGCAATGACTAATCCTGCTTCCTCCAATCACAGCATGGCCTCAGGCAGTAACTACCCTGGGGGGAAAGCTGTGATTGGAGGAAGCAGGATTAGTCATTGCTGACATATGAATAGAGGATATCTATGTGGGGGAAGCTGCTCTAGCTGTGAAAAGAAAAAAATGATTTTTTTTTTAACAAAACGGCTGCTTTGTAAACTTTGATGAATGAAAGTGCCCCTGTTTTTAATAGTATTTTTAAAAAACGGGCTTTCATTCACCAAATTTTACCTTCACTTTAAATACTTTTGCTCTATATTAACATTTTAAAATAGAAGGTATATACTTGTTAAGGGACAGATTAATATTTTAAGGTGTGTTAGCTCTTAGACTTTACAAATAAATATGATAAGGTGATAATAAAAATACTAATAGAATGACAAACAATATCTTTCTGTAATTTCTCAAGAAATATCTTTGCGTATTTGGACAATGTTTAAGTCTGAGAGTTAAAAAAAACTCTAATTTATTAACTTCAATGTCAATCAACCCATTTCTGGGCATCCAGATAAAAATCTTGTGTCAGCTATTTTAATTAAAAATATAAAACAACAGATAATCTGTTCTTTACTAAACAAAGATTCCCTGTTTTGTCAAAATGGTTGTATTTTGAGACAATATCCTTACAAAGAATAAGGACATCATATACTGAGCAGTAGAAGCTGCTTTGGAGTGCATTTTATTATTATTATTATTATTATTATTATTTTTCTTTTAATTAATCACACATTTCTTTTACATTTCTAATTATCAGTATTTTAATATGATTCACACCTCCTTATAGTTGCAAAGAAGATAAAATAACACCATTGAATTTAACCGTTATATTATTAATTGTAGCTAGAAATGCATTCAAAAGTCAAAACAAAGAGTGTCACACTCACTATACATATTCCCACCATGGATCCCACAGGACATCAAAAAGGGACTGCACTCCAATGTAACTGTATCCTTTGTTCCTTCTTTAAATTAATATAAAAGCATCAATTTAAACAACAATGTAGCAATATTTTGAGTCAATTTGCTGTTTTTTGAAGCTTTGTGTAAATTATAGAGGTCACATTAAATTTATAGATGGAATAAAGGAAACAGTTTTATTGCTGTGTAGTCCTTTTACTTAGTTTTTTTTTTAAATGTCTATTATTTAAGCTCTTTTATAAATTATCTACTTAACATGCAGGTACTGTTGCCTCACTGTGAAAAACACTTTTCTTTGACAAAGGTGACATTTCTTCCTTTTAGCAGGGAAGAACTTTTGTCACATTCAGTTTCCTGGATATGAAAAGCTCACCTGTTAGCTAACTGTATGGACTGTGAAGAAACAGTATTTATAGAAATGAAGACCTGATTTGGCTGAGGAATTTATAAAGTAGCTCTATTTATGAATGCTATTATCTTATTTGCCTTTTTTTTTCCTTTCTTTTTTTTTAAAGAAGTTTCCACAAGTGGTGCATTTGAGCATTATAATTAGAAAGTATCACTTTAACAATTACATCATCTCAGAATGAAATACAAGAGCCCGAGATCTGTGTGGTAAGAAAAAGGAAGAGCTGCTGAAGCAGCTGGATGACCTAAAGGTGGAACTTTCCCAGCTGTGTGTCACTAAGATAACAGGAGGAGCTGCTTCCAAGCTGTCCAAAATCCATGTTGTTCGCAAATCTATTGCCAGAGTTCTGACTGTGATCAACCAGATCCAGAAAGAAAATCTGAGGAAGTTCTACAAAGGCAAGAAGTACAAGCCTTTGGATCTGAGGTCAAAGAAGACAAGGGCACTCAGGCGTCAGCTGAACAAGCACGAGGAGAGTCTGAGATGACAAAGACCCCTAAAAAGACCCCTACAACTTGGCGGCAGCGGTGGGATAGGATAATGAGATCCCGTGAGGTGAGTGTTGATTGGTGTTATTATTTATTTTTTAAACCCTTCACTTATTACAGGATCAACAAATATCCTATCCTATTTGAAAATAGGGGTAAAATAATTTGGTGTTATAGTCTAAGGGAGACTTGTTCTTTTTGGTAAAGAACTGTGGTTTTAAGGATTAAATAGTTTCTTGGACAGAAACATAAAGGAAATACTGGGAACTGACTGAGAAATTGATTACCTGATTTCAGGCTTTTTTTGTCTATGTGGTGTATCATTCTTTTATGTGTACTAAACTGCTTGATTGATGTATTGCTTATATGTATATCTCTAATAGTGTATACATAACATTTACTACTTTATTTTTCATAAAATTGTTTTTTGTACTAATCTGTTATATGTAATATATAGAATAAAGTTATGACATCTTCCGTGACGTTTCAAGACGCACAGAGTAAAATCTAGAGCATGGTGGTTACTGAACGGAAGATAGATTAACTATTATAAAAATTTACCCTTTTGCACAAATTAAGCATTAAGCACAATATTTAGTTACGGTCTTGTCGAAGCCTTCATGGTTTAGCACAGCCGAGCTAAAATAGTATGTTTTTTTTTAAAAGGATAGATTACTAACTGTTGTTACCTGTATGATAAGATAGGAGTTGATAAGTTAAGAGTTGAGAATGGGCAGATCCCAGTCTAAAAACTTCCATCACCTAGTCCCGGGGAGACTTGTAAGGATTATGTGGGGAGGGTATCACCTGAAGGGTACGCGTTCGTCGTACCCTGGGTGGATTGCATCGCGGGTTTGACGGAGGTCATGAGAAGCTGTGATCCATTCCCTAGAGATGGGGATAATGATAAATTTCATATGAATATGATAAAAGGGTTGTGTCTAGGTGATGAAGAAGTTTTTCCTTTGTATAAGGGTGATCCCGGTTGGGATATGGAATATATGGGAAAGGGTGGGGAGAATTGGTTAGCTGTTGCCCCACATTGGCAGTACACTAACACTAAAGTGAATAAAAAGGGGAACAAGAAAACTCATAGACAAATAGTGTATATACATCCTTCAGCCCCACCCCAGTCACAGCCTCCATTACCATCATATAATAAATTATATCCTAGTTTATTGACCCCCCCAGATGATGAACTACAAACTATTGCCGTAGCATCCCTCCGGCCAAGGCAAAATAATTTCCTCTGGCCAAGGCAAGATGAAATAAATGCCTCATTAATTTCTGACTCTTCTTCCTCCTCCACTGTCCCCGATACTCTCCCCTATCACCCCTCTACCCCACTAACACCACCCACTAACTCCTCTACCCCACTCCTTTACCCACCCCTACCCTTTGATTCAAGTAGTTCTTCTCTCCTTTCGCTTAACTTACCACCTATGTCCCCACCACCCATGCCCCACCCCGCATCTCGCCCATGCCCTGCTATATAACCCCCTTTGATGCCTTTAACAAGAGCACAGGCTACAGGGTTTAGGAAATATGAAAGACATGGAAGGGATATCAAGATTGAGGAGGAAGATGAAGATTTATTGTGTCAAATGCCTTTTCTTACTGTAAGTGATCAGCTCATAATGAAACCTTTGACACCTAGTGAGTTGCGTGAAATTACTAAAGGAGCACCTAACCCCCGACAACACCCATCTGCATGCATTCAATATTTAAAGCGCATGTTAGAAGGAAAGAACATGACACAAACTGACATGCGTATTATTATAGATGCACTATTAGATCATGACACTGAATCAGGATGGGATTGGGAAAGGGTTAGGACCATTAATAAAATTGACACTGATACCTCTACAAGGTATTCATTAAATAATCCTGGGAGACGAGCAGCTATGTGGGAAGAATTGTCTGTAGAAATGCATAGAGTATGGAAGAATAAACAAAGTATGTCAATTACATTAGCTTGTAAACAGAATCAGAAGGGAACATTGGTTGAGTTTGTTAAGCGTTTGGTTAATGTTGGAAGGAAGAGGCTGGGATGGAATCAGATTAAGCAATGGGCTCTTTAAAGATTCAGACTTGCATAGGTAATATGCAGCCTCAACTTTCTTTGTTGGTAAAACAGCTTGTCTCTGAATGGCCGGAGTTAAAACCCGGTGAATTCTTGAAAATAATTCATGAAAAGGAGGGGGCAGGCTGTTTTGACATAAAAAAACTAGAGGGAAAAAATGTTGCTTTTTATCAAAAGCAAGGGTTGCAGCACTGTGACCCATTCCAAGCCAGAGATAATGCAGGAGGTCATAGAATGTATGGGAGAGGACGAGGTAGAGGAAGGGGACGTGGACGGGGTAATTATCCTTCTAATAGGACACAGTGTTTCAGTTGTGGGGAGCAGGGTCACTGGAAAAATGAATGCCCAAACCCCCCCCCCAGTAATTCAGGCCCCCCTTACAGTCCTGGACCATGGAACAGACAGTCTTACATCCCTCCATCCTCTGCACCCATGGACGTGCCCAGACATAAGATACAATGGCCATAGGGGTGCCTAGGAGGTAGCACTCCACTTTTTCTAGTGGTGTCCACAACTTATCGCGAGCAACCATACGTGGTCCTAGAGGTGGAGGGTCAACCCCTTCCATTTCTAGTAGACACTGGAGCAACATGCTCTGCTTTATGCTCTGATATGTATGGGGGCACTACTGGAGAAACGGAACCTTCTTTAGGGATTAATGGAGTGCTGACTCAGACTCGTATCCCACCGCTGCACCAAGTATATCAGGGCTAACTATTAAATTAGGCTTAAGGATATAGTGAATCTATTGATTACTGTGGCTTAGGACACATTTGCAATATATACAAAACAAAGCTAGAAACTAATAATAAAGTATATGCATTAATAAGTACAAGTCTCCTTGTATCAATTTTAAAGTAAATAATGAGGGACTGTCTCCCAGTCATATAATTTAAAAAAAAGTCTAAATGGCATTTTTGAATTATATGTATTTTATAGTGATTTTAAAACTCTAATCTTGTAGGTAGCGACAATGGGGCCAATTTATCAAATGCCGGATGGACATAATTCGCTGCATCGAATCATATCCGTCCAGCATCACTAAATGCCGACAGCACACGCTGTCGGCATTTAACATTGCTCAAACATTTCTTGTGAAATGCTTGTGCAATGCTGCCCCCTGCACATTTGTGGCCAATCGGCCGCTAACAGGGGGTGTCAATTGCAGAGTTGGCGGACGGGTTAAGGAGCAGCGGACTTATGACCACTGCTTCTTAACTCCTGATTCCGGTGAGCCAGAAACATAGGGGGTAGATTGCAGCATTTGCTGCTTGCTAAATCTACCCCAGAGAATATAGCTGATGAGATATATATTGTGACACTTACAATATTAATGCAAACCCTTTCTATGGTGTAATATATTCCCCATGCTTAATATACAAAACAAATGGGTTTTGTCGGTAAAAACGCTGGTATTTAGAGTTGTCTGAGGGGCTGCGTTAGGCTCAAATTAAGGAATTAGCCAATCGGAATTAAGGTAGAAAAAAATCTGATTGGCTGATGCAATCAGCCAATCAGATTGAAGTTCAATCCGATTGGCTGATCCAATCAACCAATCGTATTCAACGCGCATTCTATTGGCTGATCGGAACAGCCAATAGAATGCAAGTTCAATCCGATTGGCTGATTGGATCAGCCAATCGGATTGAACTTCAATCTGATTGGCTGATTGCATCAGCCAATCAGATTTTTTTCTACCTTAATTCCGATTGGCTGATAGAATTCTATCAGCCAATCGGAATTGAAAGGACGCCATCTTGGATGACGTCCCTTAAAGGAACCTTCATTCATCGTTAGTCCGTCAGGGAAGGAGGATGAAGATGGATCCGGAAGAAAGAAGATAGAAGATGCCACTTGGAAGAAGACATCACCCGGATGGAAGACCTCTTCTTTGCCGCTTGGATCAAGACTTCGCCCGGATGGAGGACCTCTTCTTTGCCGCTTGGATTAAGACTTCTACCGGATGGAGGACATCTTCTTACGCCGCTTGGATGAAGAATTCGGCTCGGCTGGGTGAAGACGACTCAAGGTAGGGAGATCTTCAGGGGGTTAGTGATAGTTTTTTTTAAGGGGGGTTTGGGTGGGTTAGAGTAGGGGTATGTGGGTGGTGGGTTGTAATGTTGGGGGGGTATCGTATTTTTATTTTCATGAAAAAGAGCTGATTACTTTGGGGCAAGGCCCAGCAAAAAGCCCTTTTAAGGGCTGGTAAAAGAGCTGATTACTTTTGTATTTTAGAATAGGGTAGGGAATTTTTTATTTTGGGGGGCTTTATTATTTTATTAGGGGGCTTAGATTAGCTGTAATTAGTTTAAACTGCTTGTAATTCTTTTTTATTTTTTGTAATTTAGTGTTTGTTTTTTGTATTATAGAATAGTTTATTTTATTGTATTTTATTTTAGGTAATTGTAGGTAATTTATTTAATTAATTTAATGATAGTGTAGTGTTAGGTTTAATTGTAACTTAATTGAGAAACTGACAAGAGAAAGACGACGGCACTACCAATGCTGTGCCCCACTGGTTTTCAAATTTCTTCTCAGAATATGAGAAATACCAATAGTAATTAGGGAGACCGGGTGCTGTACATAGGGAAAGACTAACTCTCAAATATCAATTGCCATAGGCAATTGCAAGAATGTACTTGAGTAGCACTCACCAGCAATTGATCTATTTAGGTCCAATGCTACCTTAGGTAAAGAAGCCCAAAGAGGGGCGATTAAAACTTAACTTTTATTTTGTTGGTTAAAATCTTTACAACACATTAAAATCCACAAACAGTGTGAGGTGAGGGAATGCTGTTCCAAAAAAGGAGTAGACCATTAGTACATTTTTTGTAAATCCAAGGGAAAATACCCTCACTATTGTGGGGTGCTACAATATACCTCGGGTGTCACCCTTTTATATATAGGGTCCTGAGTTATATCTCAGGTGTAGCTGATCCCCCAATAGTTGTGTGTAGTCCACAGTGTGAGGAGTGTGATTACTAATTCAGATTTTACCTAAGGTAGCATTGGACCTAAATAGATCAATTGCTGGTGAGTGCTACTCAAGTACATTCTTGCAATTGCCTATGGCAATTGATATTTGTTAATTGTAACTTAGGTTAGGATTTATTTTACAGCTAATTTTATACTTATTTTAACTAGGTAGCTATTAAATAGTTATTAACTATTTAATAGCTATTGTAACTAGTTAAATTAAATACAAAGTTGCCTGTAAAATAAATATAAATCCTAAAATAGCTACAATGTAACTATTAGTTATATTGTAGCTATATCAATATAACAGAAAGACCAAGCAGGACTACAAGGCACTTATATTAAATCAAGTTTTGAGCTTTATTTGATCAGATGTTAAAATCCACAAAGACGAGCCTGACAGCTCCTAAGACAAAGTGTCTTACGCGTTTCGGCTTAGGGAATAGCCTTACTCATAGACATATCTGTGACCCGGAGCTACTGGCTTAAATAGCAAGTGCTCAGGGTCACAGATTAAAAGCAGCTGTCAGTATTTAAATGATAAGTATCACAGTAATGGACATCGATGGATTCAGTTTTTTTGACACCTCTGTTAGACAAAATGATTTAGTTAGTTACACCAAATCAATTATTACCAAAATACACAGAATACACTGATGCATGTAAATTCATAAAGAAAACATAAAATGAATCTGTTACCACATTGAGTTACACCTAATAGATGAGCTGTGTGGGCTACCGTAGTTTCTTTCTAGCCAGGGCAAAATACACTCATATTGTCATCTTGAAGTATGTGCTGTAAAAAACATATACAATGAATTAAAATAGACAGAAACACTCTCTAATGATAAATGACAGTCAAAACTTGAGGAGCAAATTTACTGTTAACTTATTACTGGTTGATCCTGCTAGAGCTAACTATTTGGGATAATTGTTATCTTAAACTTCATTTTATACCCTAAAAAAGTGTTAGCAAATAACCTGAACTGGACATTGCAGGACTCAGTAACTCCATTTAATCTGTGTAAGCACAGGATTTAGACTGTCTGAACTGTGCATTGTACTGTGCAGCTTTATAAATAAGAAGACAAGTGTATACAGAGAAATAAATAATAAAGATTGACCATATTGGCCATTTCTAATATTATATCATCCCAAATGGCTATTATACTTTATTGTATGTTGAAAACTGTACTAACACTTTTTTGTGTTTGAAATAGATTCATAAGCAAACTTTTATTACAGATTACTAATCAAAATCGAGCTGTGTGCTTGGTGAGCATGGAATTTTATATGACATATACTAAATTATTGCAGCCTTTATCTGATTCTTGTCCAAAAGTTAATGACATCTCCCTCAATATTGAAACCAAGGGGTTTTCTAGTTTTTAACTGGAATATCCAGAATGCTTCTTGGTACATCAATTTGCTAGAGGTGTCCCCTCCTCTTTCTGGGCTTCTGATCTGTTCTATGACCTGCCAGACAAAGCTTTTGACATTTTTGTCATGCACACTGATGAAATATTGTAGCTATATTAAGGTTTATTTTATAGGTAAGTATTTAGTTTTAAATAGGATTAATTTAGTTAATTTTAGGAATATTATTTTGTTTCATTTAAATTATTTTTATGTTAGGGGGGGTGTTATGGTTAGGGTTAGAGTTAGGTTTAGGGGTTAATAACTTTAATATAGTAGCGGCGACGGTGTGGGTGGGAGATTAGGGGTTAATAATTGTAGGTAGGTGGCGGCGATGTTAGGGAGGGCAGATTAGGGGTTAATAAAATGTATTATAATGTTTGCGAGGCGGGAATGCGGCGGTTTAGGGGTTAAAACATTTATTATAGTGGCGGTGAGGTCCGGTCAGCAGATTAGGGGTTAATAAGTGTAGTTAGGTAGCGGCGATGTTGGGGGGGCAGATTAGGGGTTAATAAATATAATATAGGGGTCGGCGATGTTAAGGGCAGCAGATTAGGGGTTTATAGGGATAATGTAGGTGGCGGCGGTGTCCGGTTGGCAGACTAGGGGTTAAAAAAATGTATTAGAGTGGCGGCGATGTGGGGGGGCCTCGGTTTAGGGGTACATAGGTAGTTTATGGGTGTTAGTGTACTTTAGAGCACAGTAGTTAGGAGCTTTATATTCCGGCGTTAGCCCATAAAGCTCTTAACTACTGACTTTTTTTGGCGTTAGGAGTCTTGTCGGTAGAGGCTCTACTGCTCACTTCTCCCAAGACTCCAAATACCAGCGTTAGGCAGATCCCATTGAAAAGATAGGATACGCAATTGGCGTAAGGGGATCTGCGGTAGCCTGGAATCGCGGTAGGGAAGTGAGCGGTAGACCCTTTCCTGCCTGACTCTAAATACCAGTGGGCGGCCAAAAGCAGCGTTAGGACCCCTTAACGCCAAACTCTAAATCTAGGCGATAGTGAGGTTATATTCCAGTTTTACTGCCAATGTCATCAGAAAACCAAAGCAGCAATTTAAACAGCAATGTAGCAATGATTTAAGGCAACTTTCCTTTTTTCAAGCTCTGTACAAAGCACTCCTGGTTAGAGGTCACGTTACACTTAAAATTTGGAATAAAGAAAATAGCTTTATTGCCGTGTAGTCCCTTTTCTTTGATTATTAGAAATTTATATTATTTAATCTATTTTATAAGTTATCTACTTAACATGCAGGTACACTTTTCTTTAACAAAAGGTGACATTTCTTCCTTTTAGCAGGGAATAACTTTTGACACATGCAAGTTTCCTGGATACAAATGCTCACCTGTTAGCTAACTGTATGGTCCATGAAGAAACTGTATTTATAGAAATTAAGACCTGATTTGGCTAACTCCTCTTCAAATTAAGATTGGTCAAAGAATTTATATTTATGCATGATATTATCTTATTTGTCCTTGTAATTTTTTTAAGAAGTTCCCACAATTGGAGCATCAGAGATTTGTAATTAGAAAAGATCACTTTTTCACTTAGAATGAAATACAAGAACAGTTTTATCAGAACTTTATATTATATTAGGCAAAAGGACATAGTGAATCTACTGATTATTGTGGATAAGGACATATACATATATATATACATAACAAAACTAGAGACTAATAATAAAGTATATGCATTAATAAGTACAAGTCTCAATTTAAAAGTAAATAATGAGCGACTCAATGTTGAAACCTAGGGGTACCCTTGTTTTTAGCGTAAATATCCAGAATGCCTCCCTTTTCGAAAGGATGGCATCCAGATTACCCCCCTTAGAGGACGGCTGATCTGCTCTATTACGAGCCATTTGAAGATATGAACCTCACAATCATGTTTGACTATAAAGTGTTCTGCTAAAGCTGAGCATGGAGTTATAGAAGAAATATCATTTAAGTGTTCCCTAATCCTGACTCGAACTTCTCTGGTTGTCATTCCTACATATTGGAGGTTTACAAGACTGACGTGTGACTAGATAGACCACATATTTGGCTCTACAATTTGAACAGTGTTCTACATTGTAAATTCTCTGTGAGACGCAAGATTGAAACTGCTTGGTTACCAGAGCATGTCCACAGACTTTGCAGTTGGATTTTCCTTTAGATGTGAGCCAACTACTTTGTGAATGTAAATTGCGGACCATGTTAGGAGATAAGCGATTTCCCAGAGTTTGATTGCATCAAGGAATAAAATGGAAACCTTGTTTTAATATGGAATTGAGTATTTCATCTCCCATAAGTATAGGAAGATTGTGTTTAAAGGGACAGTCTAGGCCAAAAAAAACTTTCATGATTCAGATAGAACATGTCATTTTAAACAATTTTCCAATTTACTTTTATCACCAATTTTGCTTTGTTCTCTTGATATTCTTAGTTGAAAGCTTAACCTAGGAGGTTCATATGCAAATTTCTTAGACCTTGAAGGCCACCTCTTTTCAGAATGCATTTTAACAGTTTTTCCCCACTAGAGGGTGTTAGTTCATGTATTTCATATAGATAACACTGTGCTCGTGCACGTGAAGTTATCTGTGAGCAGGCACTGATTGGCTAAACTGCAAGTCTGTCAAAAGAACTGAAATAAGGGGGCAGTTTGCAGAGGCTTAGATACAAGGTAATCACAGAGGTTAAAAGTATATTAATATATATGTGTTGGTTATGCAAAACTGGGGAATGGGTAATAAAGGGATTATCTATATTTTAAAACAATAAAAATTCTGGTGTAGACTGTCCCTTTAACAGTTTTGAAAATATCATCATATTGTCTGTTGAACTTGGTACTGAAAATTATTTTATAATCCTTAGTGACACTCTTTCTAGATCCTGATTTGTCTTTCAGAAGAATAGATCTATCTAAGCTCTGTACTTGTAGTTTAGCCTTTTCAATCATAGATACATCATACCGTCTTTCAATTAATTTTTGCTGGCGCGAAACACTTTCCAACAAAAACATGTCTTTACTTGAACAATTTCATTTTAACCTGATGAACTCGCCTTTTATCATGCCAAAACCTGTACACTTAGGCCTAGATTTGGAGTTCGGCGGTAAAAGGGCTGTTAACGCTCCGCGGGCTTTTTTCTGGCCGCACCATAAATTTAACTCTGGTATCGAGAGTTAAAACAAATGCTGCGTTAGGCTCCAAAAAAGGAGCGTAGAGCATTTTTACCGCAAATGCAACTCTCGATACCAGAGTTGCTTACGGACGCGGCCGGCCTCAAAAACGTGCTCGTGCACGATTCTCCCATAGGAAACAATGGGACTGTTTGAGCTGAAAAAAAACCTAACACCTGCAAAAAAGCAGCGTTCAGCTCCTAACGCAGCCCCATTGTTTCCTATGGGGAAACACTTCCTACGTCTGCACCTAACACCCTAACATGTACCCCGAGTCTAAACACCCCTAACCTTACACTTATTAACCCCTAATCTGCCGCCCCCGCTATCGCTGACCCCTGCATTACACTTTTAACCCCTAATCTGCCGCTCCGTAAAACGCCGCCACCTACGTTATCCCTATGTACCCCTAATCTGCTGCCCTAACATCGCCGACCCCTATGTTATATTTATTAACCCCTAATCTGCCCCCCACAACGTCGCCGACACCTACCTACACTTATTAACCCCTAATCTGCCGAGCGGACCTGAGCGCTACTATAATAAAGTTATTAACCCCTAATCCGCCTCACTAACCCTATCATAAATAGTATTAACCCCTAATCTGCCCTCCCTAACATCGCCGACACCTAACTTCAATTATTAACCCCTAATCTGCCGACCGGAGCTCACCGCTATTCTAATAAATGTATTAACCCCTAAAGCTAAGTCTAACCCTAACACTAACACCCCCCTAAGTTAAATATAATTTTTATCTAACGAAATAAATTAACTCTTATTAAATAACTTATTCCTATTTAAAGCTAAATACTTACCTGTAAAATAAATCCTAATATAGCTACAATATAAATTATAATTATATTATAGCTATTTTAGGATTAATATTTATTTTACAGGCAACTTTGTATTTATTTTAACCAGGTACAATAGCTATTAAATAGTTAAGAACTATTTAATAGTTACCTAGTTAAAATAATAACAAATTTACCTGTAAAATAAATCCTAACCTAAGTTACAAATAAACCTAACACTAGACTATCAATAAAATAATTAAATAAACTACCTACAATTACCTACAATTAACCTAACACTACACTATCAATAAATTAATTAAACACAATTCCTACAAATAAATACAATTAAATAAACTAGCTAAAGTACAAAAAATAAAAAATAACTAAGTTACAGAAAATAAAAAAATATTTACAAACATAAGAAAAATATTACAACAATTTTAAACTAATTACACCTACTCTAAGCCCCCTAATAAAATAACAAAGCCCCCCAAAATAAAAAATTCCCTACCCTATTCTAAATTAAAAAAGTTACAAGCTCTTTTACCTTACCAGCCCTGAACAGTGCCCTTTGCGGGGCATGCCCCAAGAATTTCAGCTCTTTTGCCTGTAAAAAAAAACATACAATACCCCCCCCCAACATTACAACCCACCACCCACATACCCCTAATCTAACCCAAACCCCCCTTAAATAAACCTAACACTAATCCCCTGAAGATCTTCCTACCTTGTCTTCACCATCCAGGTATCACCGATCCGTCCTGGCTCCAAGATCTTCATCCAACCCAAGCGGGGGTTGGCGATCCATAATCCGGTGCTCCAAAGTCTTCCTCCTATCCGGCAAGAAGAGGACATCCGGACCGGCAAACATCTTCTCCAAGCGGCATCTTCGATCTTCTTCCATCCGGTGCGGAGCGGGTCCATCTTGAAGCAGGCGACGCGGATCCATCCTCTTCTTCCGATGTCTCCCGACTAATGACGGTTCCTTTAAGGGACGTCATCCAAGATGGCGTCCCTCGAATTCCGATTGGCTGATAGGATTCTATCAGCCAATCGGAATTAAGGTAGGAATTTTCTGATTGGCTGATGGAATCAGCCAATCAGAATCAAGTTCAATCCGATTGGCTGATCCAATCAGCCAATCAGATTGAGCTCGCATTCTATTGGCTGATCGGAACAGCCAATAGAATGCGAGCTCAATCTGATTGGCTGATTGGATCAGCCAATCGGATTGAACTTGATTCTGATTGGCTGATTCCATCAGCCAATCAGAAAATTCCTACCTTAATTCCGATTGGCTGATAGAATCCTATCAGCCAATCGGAATTCGAGGGACGCCATCTTGGATGACGTCCCTTAAAGGAACCGTCATTAGTCGGGAGACATCGGAAGAAGAGGATGGATCCGCGTCGCCTGCTTCAAGATGGACCCGCTCCGCACCGGATGGAAGAAGATCGAAGATGCCGCTTGGAGAAGATGTTTGCCGGTCCGGATGTCCTCTTCTTGCCGGATAGGAGGAAGACTTTGGAGCACCGGATTATGGATCGCCAACCCCCGCTTGGGTTGGATGAAGATCTTGGAGCCAGGACGGATCGGTGATACCTGGATGGTGAAGACAAGGTAGGAAGATCTTCAGGGGATTAGTGTTAGGTTTATTTAAGGGGGGTTTGGGTTAGATTAGGGGTATGTGGGTGGTGGGTTGCAATGTTGGGGGGGGGGTATTGTATGTTTTTTTTTACAGGCAAAAGAGCTGAAATTCTTGGGGCATGCCCCGCAAAGGGCCCTGTTCAGGGCTGGTAAGGTAAAAGAGCTTGTAACTTTTTTAATTTAGAATAGGGTAGGGAATTTTTTATTTTGGGGGGCTTTGTTATTTTATTAGGGGGCTTAGAGTAGGTGTAATTAGTTTAAAATTGTTGTAATATTTTTCTTATGTTTGTAAATATTTTTTTATTTTCTGTAACTTAGTTATTTTTTATTTTTTGTACTTTAGCTAGTTTATTTAATTGTATTTATTTGTAGGAATTGTGTTTAATTAATTTATTGATAGTGTAGTGTTAGGTTAATTGTAGGTAATTGTAGGTAGTTTATTTAATTATTTTATTGATAGTCTAGTGTTAGGTTTATTTGTAACTTAGGTTAGGATTTATTTTACAGGTAAATTTGTTATTATTTTAACTAGGTAACTATTAAATAGTTCTTAACTATTTAATAGCTATTGTACCTGGTTAAAATAAATACAAAGTTGCCTGTAAAATAAATATTAATCCTAAAATAGCTATAATATAATTATAATTTATATTGTAGCTATATTAGGATTTATTTTACAGGTAAGTATTTAGCTTTAAATAGGAATAAGTTATTTAATAAGAGTTAATTTATTTCGTTAGATAAAAATTATATTTAACTTAGGGGGGTGTTAGTGTTAGGGTTAGACTTAGCTTTAGGGGTTAATACATTTATTAGAATAGCGGTGAGCTCCGGTCGGCAGATTAGGGGTTAATAATTGAAGTTAGGTGTCGGCGATGTTAGGGAGGGCAGATTAGGGGTTAATACTATTTATGATAGGGTTAGTGAGGCGGATTAGGGGTTAATAACTTTATTATAGTAGCGCTCAGGTCCGCTCGGCAGATTAGGGGTTAATAAGTGTAGGCAGGTGTCGGCGACGTTGTGGGGGCAGATTAGGGGTTAATAAATATAATATAGGGGTCGGCGATGTTAGGGGCAGCAGATTAGGGGTACATAGGGATAACGTAGGTGGCGGCGCTTTGCGGTCGGAAGATTAGGGGTTAATAATTGTAGGTAGCTGGCGGCGACGTTGTGGGGGGCAGGTTAGGGGTTAATAAATATAATACAGGGGTCGGCGGGGTTAGGGGCAGCAGATTAGGGGTACATAAATATAACGTAGGTGGCGGTCGGCAGATTAGGGGTTAAAAATTTTAATCGAGTGGCGGCGGTGTGGGGGGACCTCGGTTTAGGGGTACATAGGTAGTTTATGGGTGTTAGTGTACTTTAGGGTACAGTAGTTAAGAGCTTTATGAACCGGCGTTAGCCAGAAAGCTCTTAACTCCTGCTATTTTCAGGCGGCTGGAGTTTTGTCGTTAGAGCTCTAACGCTCACTTCAGAAACGACTCTAAATACCGGCGTTAGAAAGATCCCATTGAAAATATAGGCTACGCAAATGGCGTAGGGGGATCTGCGGTATGGAAAAGTCGCGGCTGTAAAGTGAGCGTTAGACCCTTTAATCACTGACTCCAAATACCAGCGGGCGGCCAAAACCAGCGTTAGGAGCCTCTAACGCTGGTTTTGACGGCTACCGCCGAACTCCAAATCTAGGCCTTAGGGTGCAGGCTCTATGCATGTAGCAGGGTATTGGATTTAATTGGCTTGCAGTAGAGTTCAGTATTGATGGTGTTGTTGCATAAATCACCCTCCAATGTAAGGTCAAGATATGGCACTCTAAGAGGATCACAGAAATGCTTGAATTCCAGACCACACTCATTGATATTGAGTGATGCAACAAAGTCATCAGCCTCTTTGAATGAGCCTGTCCAAATGAAAAGTAAGTCATTGATGTATCGTCGATAAAATTTAACGTGTTGTTGAAAATAATTCTGTTGTCCATAAACGTGGAACAGCTCCCACCAACCCATGTAAAGTTTGGCATATGAGGGGGGAAATTTTGCCCCCATCGCTGTTCCACATTTTCAAAGAGAAAATAATTATGATTGAGTAGACACCCAATAGTGTTAACAATATAGTCTGTGAAATCTGCTGAATAATTACTGAATTTGTCCAAAAAAAATCTTATGGACTGTAAGCCCAAATCAGGTTAAAACGAAATTGTTCAAGTAAAGACACATTTTTGTCAAAAAGTGGCTATCCAAGTTTTTTTTTATAGGTTATATTTCAATATTACTTTTGATGCCATCAGAAAACCAATGCCTAAATTATTGCTGGGCACTAGGGTTGTTACATGGTGGTAACCTTGTTGCTATGCAGAGCAGTTAAAATGATATTAAAATCCAGTCATCAAATCTAACAGCTGCCATACTGCAGTCACTATCTGAATTTTAAATGTGTCTAGTGGGACTAGGTGAGCAGATTAACTTTATTGTATACTGGCTGTTAATGCTTGTACAAAATTAGCCTTTTCATACCATTTTTGCTTTAATTTTACTATCCTATATAATAAATGGCCAAGTATGTTTGTCAGATGCAGTCATGCGCAGTAGAGACTGCACGTGACAAACATACTTGGCCGTTTGGATCCTGACACTCAGCACAGAGCAAGGCTGAAGCGGAGTGTCAGGGGGCGTGGTCGATGGGAGCATCACGATGAGGGCGTGGCCGGGTGCAGTTAGGGGCATGGCTGATGGGTGTCACCATGATGGGGCGTGGCCGGATGGGGTGCCACAATGGGGGCGTGGCCAGAGAGGCAAAGGGTTTGAAAGACAGAGCCAGAGAGGGAGCAAGAGAGGGGTGGAGAAGGGCCAAAGAGTGGGGGAGAGAGCCAAATAGAGGGGGGGGGGAGAGAGCCAAATAGAGGGGGGGAGAGAGCCAAAGGGGGGAGAGAGCCAAAGAGGGGGAAGAGAGCAAAAGAGGAAAGAGAGCCAAAGAGGAGAGAGCAAAAGAGGGGAGAGAGCCAAAGAGGGGGGAGAGAGAGACAAAGAGGGGAGAGAGCCAAAGAGGGGGGAGAGAGAGCCAAAGAGGGGAGAGCAAAAGAGGAAAGAGAGCCAAAGAGGAGAGAGCAAAAGTGGAAAGAGAGCAAAAGAGGAGAGAGAGCAAAAGAGGGGAGAGAGTCAAAGAGGGGGGAGAGAGAGCCAAAGAGGGGGCGAGAGAGCCAAAGAGGGGGGAGAGAGTGCCAAAGAGGGGGAGAGAGAGCCAAAGAGGGGGGAGAGAGTGCCAAAGAGGGGGGAGAGAGAGCAAAATAGAGGGGGGGGAGAGAGCCAAATAGAGGGGGGAGAGAGCCAAAGGGGGGGAGAGAGAGCCAAAGAGGGGGAAGAGAGAGAGCAAAAGAGGAAAGAGAGCCAAAGAGGAGAGAGCAAAAGAGGGGAGAGAGAGCCAAAGAGGGGAGAGAGAGGGCCAAAGAGGGGAGAGCAAAAGAGGAAAGAGAGCCAAAGAGGAGAGAGCAAAAGAGGAAAGAGAGCCAAAGAGGAGAGAGAGCAAAAGAGGGGAGAGAGCCAAAGAGGGGGGAGAGAGAGCCAAAGAGGGGGGAGAGAGAGCCAAAGAGGGGGGAGAGAGAGCCAAAGAGGGGGGGAAGAGAGCCAAAGAGGGGGGGAAGAGAGCCAAAGAGGGGGGGAAGAGAGCCAAAGAGGGGGGAGAGAACAAAAGAGGGGGCAGAGAGAGCAAAAGAAAGGGGGGATAGAGCCAAAGAGGGGAGAGAGAGAGCAAAAGAGGGGAGAGATAGCACAAAGGAGAGGGGGAGAGAGCGCAAAAGAGAGGGGGGAGAGAAAGCAAAAGAGAGGGGGGAAAGAGAGGGGGAGAGAGAGCAAAAGAGAGGGGGGAGAGAGCAAGAGGTGGGACCGCTGTACTGCAAAAAATGGCCCGTGTACACCGGCTTTAGTACTAGTAAAAAATATTTCACTAACAAAAAAAGTTAGTAACATTAACATTTAAAAATCACCTGGTGCAACCCCTCTCTTGTGACTGCTGTAGGATATACATACTATTGTGCTGCAGTAAATAGACCTACTTTATATGTTGGAGGACCATACTGGAGAAAGATAAAGCTGATGCCCATGAAACTGAGCCTATTCCTAGGTCACCAGTGAAAGCTCATGTATTTCAAGATAGAGACTTTACATTTAGGCTCTGTCTATGAAGAGTGTGATTTTGTGAGGCAACCTGGACAGCAATTAGTGACATTTAACCCCTTAGTGACCACATCACTTTTCCATTTTCTGACCGTTTGGGACCAAGGCTATTTTTACATTTCTGCGATGTTTGTGTTTATCTGTAATTTTCCTCTTACTCATTTACTGTACCCACACATATTATATACTGTTTTTCTCGCCATTAAATGGACTTTCTAAAGATACCATTATTTTCATCATATCTTATAATTTACTATATATTTTTTTTTAAAATATGATGAAAAAAATGGGACAAAACACACTTTTTCTAACTTTGACCCCCAAAATCTGTTACACATCTACAACCATCAAAAAACACCCATGTTAAATAGTTTCTAAATTTTGTCCTGAGTTTAGAAATACCCAATGTTTACATGTTCTTTGCTTTTTTTGCAAGTTATAGGACAATAAATACAAGTAGCACTTTGCTATTTCCAAACCATTTTTTTTCAAAATTAGCTATAGTTGGGGGCGTGTCCGAATCACGTACCTGACAGGACACACTTACTGCTAGCTCTGAAGGAATCCTCTTTAATCCACTGATTTTAGAGCAACTAACAGTTAATTTCTGTATACAACCTTACACATAACAGTTACCACGCAAGTGGTGGTTACATCTCAACTTTTAATAGCTGTTTGAATGAAACCAGGGCCACAATTTGGAGGATTAAGACCTAGGGCGATGGCCTACACATAGGTAACACCCCACCCCCAGATTTTCCGAGTCTACAGAGCCGGCAGCAGATATCTGCCTTACTGACATCTTTAATAACAACACATAGAACATTGTACTACTATCATTCTTGCAATTAGCACAATCCCTTGCTTCCAATATATCGCCCACACTACCATCTCATCAAGATGGCCACATGGGAAACAGATCTGGCTCACAATCTAGACCAGCACTTTGCTAGGCTGGATAACCTGCTTCTAAAAATCTACCAAAAATCATTACCACTAGATTGAGTGGTGAACACTTTACCACCACTGTTATGCATAAACACAGAAGACTCACTGCAAAACAGTTAAAGTTGTGTATTTCAAGATGGTGACTGGAGGAAAATCACAAAGAAAGCCAAGCTGCCTTCTGTAACAGATCATTCGACTCAGAAGGGGGAGCGAGGCCCTGGTAAAGCTCCACAAAACAACACCTACGGTAGAAAGACAGTCTTGATTGACTTTAACTTACAGTCTGCACCACCGGTTAACAGTCTCCCATGCACCGCATTGAAACTGGTCCAGAAAACCTCAGATTCTTTGGTCTCTGGTGAGTTTGTTATGATTACACCAGATAAATAGAGAATACTCGACTCTGAAACATCTACACCAGCATCAGAGTGGAAATATTAGGGTGCAAAACCAACATCAACATACTGTGAGACTGTAACAGCTCTGTTTACAAATACAAATCCCAGCAGGGCATGTTATGTCTTAAAAACAGCGCTCCGGCTTATAAATCCTAGTAATTTCCTTGGCGGATCTACCACTATCAAGCTGGCCCACAGTAGTACCCCAACTCTTCTACAGCTCATACAAAAAAATATTAATTGTGCTGAAAACCTAGTCACCACATGGGTCAGGCACAAGGAAGCTCCTCCATATAAAGCCTTTATAAGTCTCTGCACATTACAATATCATCCTCCATAGCGGTACATCTGTACATTCTCATAACTGACATCGGTATTGGGAGAGGTATGGGGACAATGATAACATTCTCTCAGACAACCCACATTAACAGTAATACTTTCTTCCTTTTACAGTATAGTTCAAGTTCGTTGTAAATGTATAAAGAAAATGTATGTTCATATCCTGTACCTTTTGAGATGTTATGGGCTTTGCTCTTCAATGGGAAGTTTTTTTTTATACCTTTGAACTGATCAATAGCACACTGTTTAGTTGTATGCTTTTATTGCCCATCTTTGTTTATCCATATATGTCATACACATGTTATGTAAAGATTGTATTTATTCCCTAGGAGAAACTGACAGTTACATATCTATAGTAGTAGCATTATTCTCACACTAAACCGTCATGCTCAAATAGTTTTAGACACCCACCACAGCCCAGAAGTTTAGAGAGAGCCCGCTAATAAGACATACAACGAATACAGACAGTATGAATGGGGTGTTTGCACCCTTCCCTCTTTGTGGCTCATGGCCGGAGCGGTGTGGAAGAAGGGAGGCTCATATACAGCGTATAAGCTCATACCATATTATAAAATTAGCTTGCTGAGTTAAACATATGCCTTACCAGGCGCCGGGCGGTGCTGAATTGTTTAGATGTGTATGGACTACTGGGCTCTAATTCGGTAGACACAGGATACGTATTCTTATACGCCCAAATAGTCAGCCACATATCACAGACAATCATTGCCTACTAAACTACTGAAGTGTCTGCAGGTCCCATCCAAGTTAACTACACACCTACAATAATATTCCCCATCCGCTGAAGCATACATATCTGGCCACATACTTTTCATTACATAGGTTATTTGATGGCATGTGTTGGTAAAACACCCTTTTTTGAAACTGGGGCTGTCTTATATTATTGTTATAAATAGAAATTACTTCTGATAGTTCCTCATATGGACACTGGGCTATTATAAGATGTGCAGCAATTGGAAATGGACTTACTCTTTTCCTTATTATTATCACCTCCCTCACGACAATGCCAATGTGTAATCTGTTTATGTTTTTATGTTTTGTGAATGACATTGTCTATGGAATTGTTCTTTACAGCTAACTCAATAAAGCTTTTGAAAACAAAAACAAAAAAATAGCGATAGTTACATTGGAATACTGATATCTGTCAGGAATCCCTGAATATCCCTTGACATGTATATATATTTTTTTTGTAGACAACCCAAAGTATTGATCTAGGCCCATTTTGGTATATTTCATGCCACCATTTCACCACCAAATGCGATCAAATAAAAAAAAACGTTCACTTTTTCACAAACTTTTTCACAAACTTTAGGTTTCTCACTGATATTATTTACAAACAACTTGTGCAATTATGGCACAAATGGTTGTAAATGCTCCTCTGGGATCCCCTTTGTTCAGAAATAGCAGACATTTATGGCTGTGGCATTACCTTTTGGTAATTAGAAGGCCGCTGCACACCAGACTTGTATTAGGCCCAGCAGTGAAGGGGTTAATTAGGTAGCTTGTATGGAGCTTGTAGGGTTAATTTTAGCTTTAGTGTAGTGTAGTAGGCAACCCAAAGTATTGATCTAGGCCAATTTTGATATATTTCATGCCAACATTTCACCGCCAAATTCGATCAAATAAAAAAATCGTTAACTTTTTCAGTAACTTTGGATTTCTCACTGAAATTATTTACAAACAGCTTGTGCAATTATGGCACACATGGTTGTAAATGCTTCTCTGGGATCCCCTTTGTTCAGAAATAGCAGACATATATGGCTTTGGCATTGCTTTTTAGTAATTAGAAAGACGCTAAATGCTGCTGCGCACCAACTTTGTATTATGTCCAGCATTTACTGGGTTAATTAGGTAGGTTGTAGGGAGCTTGAAGGGTTAATTTTAGCTTTAGTGTAGAGATCAGCCTTCCACCTGACACATCCCACCCCTGATGAAACAGATCGCATCCCTCCCCCACCCCACAATTGTCCCCGCCATCTTAAATACTGGCAGAAAGTCTGCCAGTACTAAAATAAAAGGCTTTTTTTCATATATTTTTTTCAATATATATATTCTTCTGTGTAGAATCCCCCCTTAGCCCTCAACCTCATTGAACCCTCCCTCCACTAACTATTTTCCACCATTTTGGGTACTAGCAGACCCCCACCCACCGCGCATGCTCCCGCGTGCACCCAACAATCATTTTCAACTGCTGGCCCAGAAGTTTGCCAGTGATTGGCCGCCCACCCACCTCCCTGCAGCTACTCCCACCCACCCACTAACGATCGGCACCATCGCTGGCCGATGCAGAGAGGGCCACAGAGTGCCTCTCTCTGCAATTGGTGTGCCAAAAAAAGGTATTGCAGTGATGCCTCAATATCGAGGCATCACAGCAATACCTTAAAAGTTGCTGGCATTGATCAGGATCGTTTCCAGAGCTTCAAACCCCAGAGGACATGCCAGGCATATCCTTGATCATTAAGGTACCTGGCACGTCCTCGGTCGTTAAGGGGTTAAAAGAATGATTTGGGAAAAGAAGCTATGCCAACAAGGGTACTCCTTTACTTTGTTACATGGTAAGCTCCATTTAGTTTTTGTAGCATCCTGCTCCTTCGAAAGGACAGGCATTTTTTTTTGTTTTATGTAGAATATACCAATATACATTTCCTGTTATAATCAAAAGCATGTGAATACTTGCCATTACATCTATATGAGCTTGTTGGACATCCCATTCCAATATCATGGGAGTTAATATAGACTTGCACCCCCCTCCCTCGTTATCAGCTATACCAGCCACTACTCTGGGAAAGCTTTCTACAAGATTTTGGAGTGTTGTCCTTTCAGCCAAAAGAGCATGTTTTAGGTCAGACACTGATGTTGAACAAGAAGGTCTAGCTTGCAATCAGCATTCCAGTTCATTCCAAAGGTGTTCAGGGGGGTTTAGGTCAGAGCTCTGTGCATGCCACTTGAGTTCATCCACACCACACAGTCAAACCATGTCTTCATGGACCTTGTTTTGTGCACAGTGGCACATTCATGCTGGAACAGGAGAAGGCCTTCCCCAAACTGTTACCACAAAGTTTGCAGCACCAAACTGTTTAAAATGTCTTTATTTTTTGTAACATTAATATGGTCATTCACTGGCGATAAGGGGACTAGCCCATACCCTGAAAAACATCCCCACATAATTAATCACACCAGAAAACATGTTTAATGTGAATCTTATGATCAGTTGGGTGTCCATCAAGTCACATTTATTGAGATCTTGATGCATAGTTATTGTGCCTATTTTGCTACCTAGAGGCAGTTTGGAACTCTGTATTGAATCAACAGATGATAGGCAATTATTACGTGACATGTATTTCAGCATTTGGTGTCCCCTCTCTGTGGGTTTGTGTGGTCTACCACTTTATGGCTGGGCTGTTGTTGCACCTATATGCTTCTTTTTCACAATAATAGCACTTACAGTTGTCCGGGACAGATCTAGCAGGGCAAAAATTTCACAAACTGATATGTGGCAAAGGTGGAATCCTAAGACAGTGCCACATTTAAAGTCACCAAGCTGTTCTTTATGACCTGTTGTGCTGTAAATGTTTGTCTAAGGAGATTTCATGACTAATTAAAAAAAAATAATATATATATATATATATATAGGGGGCGCCTAGATCAGTATGACAGGTGTGTTAATATAAAAATTAGCATATGAGAGTGTAGTGAACAATTCAGCAACACTAAACAATTGGAAAAACAACAAGTATTGTGATTAAACAAGTTAAATAAATCAAGAGAAAAAAATAAGTAAAAAGGTCCCATATATCAGTGAAGGGTATATTCTTGAAAGCAACCAAATGGTTTTAGTGAAATCTATGTCCAGGCTGCTATCTGTGAATGGATCATAGGCCGAGATCCAGGAATCAGTTATCTATGGATGATGAGAGAAAACAGAAGCGCCACATGGCCTAGTTTTGTATATACTTGTATGAAGATGTACATAAAATGTTTCACTCACATTTAAGTAAGCCCCCCTCTTGGTGCAAGTAGTGCAGGCTGGAATCAAACAGTCATCCAGCAGACTGGCCTCCGGCAATGCTCCAAAATTTTGGGAAACAGTATCCTGACCCATCCCATTGTTGTTGGAGCTTTGCCAGAGGCCAGTCTGCTGGATGACTGATTCTAGCCTGCGCTACTTGCACCAAGAGAGGTGCTTACTTAAATTTGAGTGAATTTTTTTATGTACATCTTCATACAAGTTTATACAATACTGGGCCATGTGTTGCTTCTGTTTCCTTTCATTATTCATAACTAATTGCTCAATTTTATGAACATTCTAGCAGTAGGTGTGGCTGAAACACCTGTACTTAATAATAATTAGGGGTGTCCAAATACTTTTGACCATATAATGCACCTCAGATACACATAGATAGAGGGAGATTTAATTGGATGTTTACAGAAATTAGATTTTTCCTTTGATCAATTGTAGAGACTTACATAGCTCTAAAACCACATCTACAAATAAAATTGTGTTCAGTAACCTCAAAGAGTTTCAAGCTCTAAATGTGCAGTTCAGAATCAATGTCAGTATGTGCATGTTAAATGTTTACACTGCATCCCTGGGCAGCCCCCATGTTTCCCACAAAATCGTCTGTGGACATTATGCTCACAACCGGCTGTGTTTTAGCAATAATTGTGTGTTTTAAAGCTAACATTTTATTTTTTTAATGAGTGATAGTACAACACCTGCAGCTTTACTGGTGAGCAATTTTGTTGAGATTAATTATTTAATAAGCTGTACTTTAATGTTTACTTAAAAAAGTATAATTTACTACAATCTCACAAAAACCTAATCATTTACTATAGTCTCACAATAACTCTTATTTTAGAAAATTGTGTTTATCCACAAAAATCCTGGCAGCTAACCCCAAGAACATCAAATGTCAGCATCCAGCCAGTTATCAGGTGTCATGCACCGTCATAGGACTGCAATAAAAATAAAATTAGTTTCAGTCACTTAGATTTGCCTAGGCGAGCTCTACAATACACAGCATCAAAAGTCATAGACATTATTGTAAACTGGCTGAGGAAGGGGGCTGGGAGGAAATGTAGAGGCCAAAGGAGTGGCAACATGAAATACTAAGTGACACATTTTATGTCAAGCGTACATTTCTGTCCATAACTATCATTTCTGAAATGTTCTAAAGTTTCAATAGTGAGAAATAATGTTCTATATACCAATTGCAATTACTTTTAGCTAAGGCCTCATTTATGATGACACTAAAGTCATAATTAAATTTTCATGATTCAGATAGAGTAAGCAATAAAAAAATATATATATAATTTACTTCAATTACCAAATTGTGCACAATAGTTTTATATGCACATGTTCTGAGGCACCAGCTTCTACTATAGCTCAGTAGTAACCAAAAAAGTACAAATACACTAATATCAGGGGGTAGGATATCCAACAGGTAGCTCAGCCTGACAGCACTAAGCCCATAAGAGTAAAAAATCA
This sequence comes from Bombina bombina, assembly GCF_027579735.1. Classification (NCBI taxonomy): domain Eukaryota; kingdom Metazoa; phylum Chordata; class Amphibia; order Anura; family Bombinatoridae; genus Bombina; species Bombina bombina. The sequence goes on from NC_069500.1 coordinate 920,578,164, forward strand.
AAGAAAGTGTATGCGCTCGCTTACCAACACTCCCCAGTGATCCAGCCGGTCATAAGGTGGGAGCTAACATCTGAGTTAGTCTCTTTCTCCTCTACGAGCCTCGTATGACTGTTCCATTTAGGCTCCTCTGATTCAGCGTGCCCTTCCATGTGTGTCACTTGCTCCTGGCACCCTCTTTCATCCATCACGGGGGTGTGGTACAGGAGCGGCTTCAGATGTGATGATGTCAACGATGATGTCAGTGGCTCATCAGGGACTTGGCTGTGTCCAATTTTCCAGACTATAAACCTGGTAACAGGATGAATATGTCCAAAGATAGTTGTGCTGCACTTGAGGGTCTTGATCCAAAGAAGCATAAAATATTAGGAGTACCAACTCAGAAATATATATAAAATAAATACTTTAATTGGATCGATCATTAAATAAAAAAGTTCCACAATCTTTGAACAAAATGGTAGGTATGAAGACAGAGTCAGCAAAACACAGCTGACGCGTTTCGGTTGATAGCCATACTCAAAAGCTGCTAGCAGCTAGAATATTTAACCCACAAGTGCTCTCTCTATTCCAAACTTCTAAATAATTTAGGCTAGAATACTAATAATGAGTCTTAACTCATCAGAGGCGCACAGCACCTCACATTTATGCTAGGGAGATACAAACTTGCTCATTAAGGGATATAATCCCAATTGACCAAATGGAAGATAAAGTTCTTAACAAATGTGCATAACTTAGGGTAGTACATTGCAACAAAACAAGAATAAATACATTTATACTTAGATATAGACAGTTATTTGTTGATTACATGACTTAAAGGGACATGAAACCCAAATTTTTTCTTTCATGATTTAGAAAGAGTATGTAATTTTAAACAACTTTCTAATTTACCTCTATTATCTAATTTGCTTTATTCTCTTGCTATCCTTTGCTGAAAAGCATATCTAGATAGGCTCAGTAGCTGCTGATTGGTGGCTGCACATAGATGACTTGTGTGATTGGTTCAACTATGTGCATTGCTATTTCTTCAACAAAGGATACCTAAACAATAACGCAAATTAGATAATAGAAGTAAATTGGAATTTTATTTGAAATTGTATTCTCTATCTGAATCATGAAATACATTTTTTCAGTTTAGTGTCCCTTTAAGTACACAGGAGTATCCTAAGTATACTAATATATACACACAATTCTCACAGCAGTCTATGGGGTTCAAAAAGTACTTTTATATCTAGGACACTGGTGTATCCTCAGTCAGTTAATCCTGTATGTATTATGCAATGTGTTCTATGGCTGCTACATCAACAACCTGATTTTTGTGTTTGAAGGTTCAATAACAGAAGCAACTAATTTTGTATCTACACTTAATAACAATAACAGTTTCACATTTAATTTACAAGAGGACCAAATTGAATTTTTGAAAATCCTTCTGACCTGGGGTTATGACAATCAAATCTGTACTTCTACTTATTTTAAGCAAGTAGATTGCAATAACTTTTTACACTATTCAAGCAATCATTTTTCAAGCTGGAAATTGAACATACCATATAGTCAATTTTGCCTCATTAGAAGAAATTGCAGCTCTGTAGAGAAATACAATGAACAATCTAACATTCTCACAGAGAGGTTTAAAGAAAAAGGTTATCATCCAGATCTGACCAAGAGAGCCTGTGAACAAGCAAGAATTTTGGATAGAACTCAGATTCTTACAGCTAATAAAACCACTAAAGATAAGAATAACAAGGACTTTAGTGAGCAACCTTTATTTGTAACACAGAATAATTCCAACTATAAGGCTGTTAGTAAGGTCTAGAAATGTGCGATTCATTTCGGATCGATTCGGAAATTCAGCCGAATTCTGTAAATTCAGGATTCGGATTGATTCGAATTTCCGAATTAAATAGTGCGGAATCTACCGAACAAATCCGAAATTAGTAGATTCGGATGGCCATGGATTACACTAGTATTGTACAGTATATTAGGTTATATCACTCTGTTATGGGTTACACCTAATATACAGTACATAATACTAGTCTAATACACAGCACATCCCACCGAATACTTACCGAAATTCCAAATTTCCGAACTGAACCGAATCGAACCGAATCCAGCCGAATTTATTAGAATCTGAATGAATCCAAAACAAAATCGAACCAAATTGATTCGAATTTTTCCGAATTCGAATCGATCCAAACCGAAATTCTAAAAAGCTGAATCGATCCGAACCGAACCAAATTTTTTCGACATGCACATGTCTAGTAAGGTCCTTAAAAAACACTGGCCTATCCTATTAAAAGACCCAATTCTGAAGAAAACCTTATCTTCACAAACAAGACTTGTTTATAGAAGAGCCCCCACAATAAAACAAAAACTTGCGCCCAGCAAAGTGGTCATTTCAAAGAAAATTAAAAACAAAAATTCAACTGCTCCACCTTCGCATGGGAGAAAAGGAACATATAGGCGTGGTAAAAAGTGGTGCTACATGTATAGATACATCACACATGGTTGCACCCATTTGGTTTCCCATACTACAGGGGAACATTTCCCAATTAAAGGAAGACTAATGTGTGAATCTTCTTTTGTCATATATGCACTCACATGCAAATGTGGAATGCAGTATATAGGCCGTACCTGTAGGACAATCCACACTAGATGGAATGAGCACCTTAGAAATATCACAAAAAAAATCTCTAAAATATAGCGTCTCCAGACACATTGTTCCTGAACACAATACAGGCAACTGTCAATTACGTATCGCTCCTATAGAAAGTATACCACCTAGCCGTCACCATAATAGATTTACCAAATTCAGATAGAGAGAGACCTATTGGATCTACAGATGTCAGTCTCTATTTGCTTTAGGTCTCAATGAGGTGATTGATTCCGCAGTTTTCATATGAGATGCATTTTTATTACATGGATTTTAGGTTATTCTGGTGCAAATACTCGCATAAATTTCAAACATGTATATATATATATATATATATATATATATATATATATATATATATTTATTTGTCTGTTTTTTATTTTTTTTTACTATTATATTATTATTATTTTTATTTTATTTATTATATATCCCTTAATAGTTTATTAAACTATTATATACCTCTTAATACACTTAATTTTCCTCTTTTGGCATAGTCAGTGTTTAATGCATAAAAATGCTGTCTCTACTAGAGGTCTTTACACCTCTCAGAACTTGATATATATACATTCTTTTATTGGTTCCTATTATCTTTCCACTATATTCCATATCACTTAGTTTTACTTTTATGATATTATCACTTAGGTGGCTAATATCCTATATATTCCCTATTATGTACACGTAATATTGCTTCTCCCTAAGTTTCCTGTGCTGATAACAGGCTGAAATATTTAGTCAACGTCCGATGCGTAACGTTACTATGACATCAAGCCTATTAGGACATCTGTTGTGGGCATGGCTTATAATGGAGCTGCAGAGCAGCGGAGACTAAGTGGCTGTCAGCGGGCTGTATATAGCAGTTATTAACCAGTAAACCATTCATCTAGATCACAATTGACGTTATTCCAGCTATTTAATCCTATTTAATCCTTTAGGAATCGTAAGGGAGAATTAGTTGTATATTCTTTCACTCGATTTGCATACAAATCGAGTCAACACAACCTATATTACTTAGGTTACAATGTTAAAATAATATTTATTATTTATTTATTGGTGTTTTTTTGGCTCTTTTGGATTGATTTGCATTCATGATCAGTCACAAGTGGAGCTATTATTACCCTCCGAGATGAAGGGTTATGATTGGCTTGCAAGCCATGGGGGCAGGGCCAGGGACTGATATCATGGCCTCCATTACATATGCAGCGTTGCCCGCAAAATCCTCCGCCACCAGCTTTTACGCGATTTTGGTATTACACATACGGCATAGCATACAAGTTACGCGAGTATATTTCACCTGTCGCTCGCAATTATTACTCCCATAGGCTAACATGGGACCATGTCATAAATCGGTATCCAATATCCAGCACAAGGCCTTACGTGGCAAAAATGGAGAAATCTTACTCCATTTTTACCTTGCCATAAAAGGCAGCTGTAGCAGGCCTTGCGCTGAGTATGGGAGCACCGTAACTCCCGAAAATTCCTGCAAAAATAAACTAACACCTAACGCATGCGCAATGTCTATCTACCTGTCAACCGCAATCCCCCACCGCAATAACTAATAAAGTTATTATAAATAAACCCCTATATCCGCCATCAAACCAACACTGCAAGTAATAACTAAATTATTAACCCCTAAACCGCCATAGCCCACAACGCAATTAACCTATTCAAGTATTAACCCCTAAACCACCATAGCCCACATAGCCTATTAAATGTATTAACCCCTAATCTGCCACCGCCAACGTCGACGCCACTATAATAAAGTTATTAACCCCTAAACCTAAGTCTAACCCTAACCCTAACACCCCCACTAACTTAAATATTATTTAAATAAATCTAAATACATTTACTATTATTTACTAAATTATTCCTATTTAAAACTAAATACTTACCTATAAAATAAACCCTAAGGTAGCTACAATATAATTAATAATTACATTGTAGCTATTTTAGGATTTATTTTTATTTTACAGGCAACTTTGTATTTATTTTAACTAGGTACAATAGTTATTAAATAGTTATTAACTATTAAATAGCTACCTAGTTAAAATAAATACAAATTTACCTGTAAAATAAATCCTAACCTAAATTACAGTTACACCTAACACTACACTATCATTAAATAAATGAAATTAATTAACTACAATTACTTAAAATTAAATACAATTAAATAAAATAAACTAAAGTACAAAAAACCCGCTAAATTACAGAAAATAAAAAAAAATTATAAGAAGTTTAAACTAATTACACCTAATCTAATCCCCCCAAAATAATAAAAATCCCTACCCTATACTAAATTACAAATAGCCCTTAAAAGGGCTTTTTGCGGGGCATTGCCCCAAAGTAATCAGCTCTTTTACCTGTAAAAAAAGATATACAACCCCCCAACATTAAAACCCACCACCCACACACCCAACCTTACTCTAAAACCCACCCAATTCCTACTTAAAAAACCTAACACTAACCCCTTGAATATCACCCTACCTTGAGCCGTCTTCACCCAGCCGGGCAGAAATCTTCATCCGATCCGGGCAGAAGTCTTCATCGAATCTGGGCAGAAGAGGTCCTCCAGATGGGCAGTCTTCATCCAAGCGGTATCTTCTATCTTCTTCCATCCGACGAGGAACGACTCCATCTTGAAGACATCCGATGCAGAGCATCCTCTTCATTCGACGTCCAACTGAAGAATGAAGGTTCCTTTAAATGACGTCATCCAAGATGACATCCCTTCAATTCCGATTGGCTGATAGAATTCTATCAGCCAATCAGAATTAAGGTAGTAAAAATCAGCCAATAGGATTGAGCTTGCATTCTATTGGCTGTTCCAATCAGCCAATAGAATGTGAGCTCAATCTTATTGGCTGATTGCTATGGCGGTTTAGGGGTTAATACTTGAATAGGTTATTTGCATTGTGGGCTATGGCGATTTAGGGGTTAATAATTTAGTTAATAGTTAGGGGTTAATAGTTTAAATAGGCATATTGTGTTGTGGGGGGTTGTCGGTCTAGGGGTTAATACATTTAATATTAGTAATGAGAGGGGGATTGCGGATATAGGGGTTTTACGTGTTGGGCTTATTTTTTATGAGGTGTGTTAGACTTTTACAGGAGATTTCTTATTTTATTTACTTTTCTTAGGCGCCGGCAGTTTCTAAAGTGCCGTAAGTCACTAGCGACTCCAGAAATTTGTCTTTACGCTCATTTCTGGACATCGCTAGTTTATCCGACTTACGCCACTTTATGAACTGCCGGCGGGGTTTATTTAATACCCCAATGTGCGAAGGGGGAAATTACGGATGGCGCAAGTCCCCACGCTTGCGCCGAAACCTGCGCCTTATATTTGATCGTGCCCCAAATGTCTAGGTAGCATAGCCCTATTTAAGGGTGGAATCTATACAAACTAAGGCCTAGATTTAGAGTTCGGCGGTAAAAGGGCTGTTAACGCTCCGCGGGCTTTTTTCTGGCCGCACCATAAATTTAACTCTGGTATCGAGAGTTAAAACAAATGCTGCGTTAGGCTCCAAAAAAGGAGCGTAGGGCATTTTTACCGCAAATGCAACTCTCGATACCAGAGTTGCTTACGGACGCGGCCAGCCTCAAAAACGTGCTCGTGCACGATTCTCCCATAGGAAACAATGGGACTGTTTGAGCTGAAAAAAAACCTAACACCTGCAAAAAAGCAGCGTTCAGCTCCTAACGCAGCCCCATTGTTTCCTATGGGGAAACACTTCCTACGTCTGCACCTAACACTCTAACATGTACCCCGAGTCTAAACACCCCTAACCTTACACTTATTAACCCCTAATATGCCGCCCCCGCTATCGCTGACCCCTGCATTACACTTTTAACCCCTAATCTGCCGCTCCGTAAACCGCCGCCACCTACGTTATCCCTATGTACCCCTAATCTGCTGCCCTAACATCGCTGACCCCTATATTATATTTATTAACCCCTAATCTGCCCCCCTCAACGTCGCCGACACCTGCCTACACTTATTAACCCCTAATCTGCCGAGCGGACCTGAGCGCTACTATAATAAAGTTATTAACCCCTAATCCGCCTCACTAACCCTATCATAAATAGTATTAACCCCTAATCTGCCCTCCCTAACATCGCCGACACCTACCTTCAATTATTAACCCCTAATCTTCCGATCGGAGCTCACCGCTATTCTAATAAATGTATTAACCCCTAAAGCTAAGTCTAACCCTAACACTAACACCCCCCTAACTTAAATATAATTTTAATCTAACGAAATAAATTAACTCTTATTAAATAAATTAATCCTATTTAAAGCTAAATACTTACCTGTAAAATAAATCCTAATATAGCTACAATATAAATTATAATTATATTATAGCTATTTTAGGATTAATATTTATTTTACAGGCAACTTGGTATTTATTTTAACTAGGTACAATAGCTATTAAATAGTTAAGAACTATTTAATAGTTACCTAGTTAAAATAATAACAAAATTACCTGTAAAATAAATCCTAACCTAAGATATAATTAAACCTAACACTACCCTATCAATAAAATAATTAAATAAACTACCTACAATTACCTACAATTAACCTAACACTACACTATCAATAAATAAATTAAACACAATTGCTAAAAATAAATACAATTAAATAAACTAGCTAAAGTACAAAAAATAAAAAAGAGCTAAGTTACAGAAAATAAAAAAATATTTACAAACATAAGAAAAATATTACAACAATTTTAAACTAATTACACCTACTCTAAGCCCCCTAATAAAATAACAAAGGCCCCCCAAAAAAAAAATTCCCTACCCTATTCTAAAATACAAAAATTACAAGCTCTTTTACCTTACCAGCCCTGAACAGGGCCCTTTGCGGGGCATGCCCCAAGAATTTCAGCTCTTTTGCCTGTAAAAAAAAACATACAATACCCCCCCCCCCCAACATTACAACCCACCACCCACATACCCCTAATCTAACCCAAACCCCCCTTAAATAAACCTAACACTAATCCCCTGAAGATCTTCCTACCTTGTCTTCACCATCCAGGTATCACCGATCCGTCCTGGCTCCAAGATCTTCATCCAACCCAAGCGGGGGTTGGCGATCCATAATCCGGTGCTCCAAAGTCTTCCTCCTATCCGGCAAGAAGAGGACATCCGGACCGGCAAACATCTTCTCCAAGCGGCATCTTCTATGTTCTTCCATCCGATGACGACCGGCTCCATCTTGAAGACCTCCAGCGCGGATCCATCCTCTTCTTCCGACGACTAGACGACGAATGACGGTTCCTTTAAGGGACGTCATCCAAGATGGCGTCCCTCGAATTCCGATTGGCTGATAGGATTCTATCAGCCAATCGGAATTAAGGTAGGAATTTTCTGATTGGCTGATGGAATCAGCCAATCAGAATATAGTTCAATCCGATTGGCCGATCCAATCAGCCAATCAGATTGAGCTCGCATTCTATTGGCTGATCGGAACAGCCAATAGAATGCGAGCTCAATCTGATTGGCTGATTGGATCAGCCAATCGGATTGAACTTGATTCTGATTGGCTGATTCCATCAGCCAATCAGAAAATTCCTACCTTAATTCCGATTGGCTGATAGAATCCTATCAGCCAATCGGAATTCGAGGGACGCCATCTTGGATGACGTCCCTTAAAGGAACCGTCATTCGTCGTCTAGTCGTCGGAAGAAGAGGATGGATCCGCGCTGGAGGTCTTCAAGATGGAGCCGGTCGTCATCGGATGGAAGAACATAGAAGATGCCGCTTGGAGAAGATGTTTGCCGGTCCGGATGTCCTCTTCTTGCCGGATAGGAGGAAGACTTTGGAGCACCGGATTATGGATCGCCAACCCCCGCTTGGGTTGGATGAAGATCTTGGAGCCAGGACGGATCGGTGATACCTGGATGGTGAAGACAAGGTAGGAAGATCTTCAGGGGATTAGTGTTAGGTTTATTTAAGGGGGGTTTGGGTTAGATTAGGGGTATGTGGGTGGTGGGTTGTAATGTTGAGGGGGGGGTATTGTATGTTTTTTTTTTACAGGCAAAAGAGCTGAAATTCTTGGGGCATGCCCCGCAAAGGGCCCTGTTCAGGGCTGGTAAGGTAAAAGAGCTTGTAATTTTTGTATTTTAGAATAGGGTAGGGAATTTTTTATTTTGGGGGGCTTTGTTATTTTATTAGGGGGCTTAGAGTAGGTGTAATTAGTTTAAAATTGTTGTAATATTTTTCTTATGTTTGTAAATATTTTTTTATTTTCTCTAACTTAGCTCTTTTTTATTTTTTGTACTTTAGCTAGTTTATTTAATTGTATTTATTTTTAGCAATTGTGTTTATTTAATTTATTGATAGTGTAGTGTTAGGTTAATTGTAGGTAATTGTAGGTAGTTTATTTAATTATTTTATTGATAGGGTAGTGTTAGGTTTAATTATATCTTAGCTTAGGATTTATTTTACAGGTAATTTTGTTATTATTTTAACTAGGTAACTATTAAATAGTTCTTAACTATTTAATAGCTATTGTACCTAGTTAAAATAAATACCAAGTTGCCTGTAAAATAAATATTAATCCTAAAATAGCTATAATATAATTATAATTTATATTGTAGCTATATTAGGATTTATTTTACAGGTAAGTATTTAGCTTTAAATAGGAATAATTTATTTAATAAGAGTTAATTTATTTCGTTAGATTAAAATTATATTTAAGTTAGGGGGGTGTTAGTGTTAGGGTTAGACTTAGCTTTAGGGGTTAATACATTTATTAGAATAGCGGTGAGCTCCGATCGGAAGATTAGGGGTTAATAATTGAAGGTAGGTGTCGGCGATGTTAGGGAGGGCAGATTAGGGGTTAATACTATTTATGATAGGGTTAGTGAGGTGGGTTAGGGGTTAATAACTTTATTATAGTAGCGGTGCGGTCCGCTCGGCAGATTAGGGGTTAATAAGTGTAGGCAGGTGTCGGCGACGTTGAGGGGGGCAGATTAGGGGTTAATAAATATAATATAGGGGTCGGCGGTGTTAGGGGTAGCAGATTAGGGGTACATAGGGATAACGTAGGTGGCGGCGCTTTGCGGTCGGAAGATTAGGGGTTAATTATTTTAAGTAGCTGGCGGCGATGTTGTGGGGGGCAGATTAGGGGTTAATAAATGTAATATAGGGGTCGGCGGGGTTAGGGGCAGCAGATTAGGGGTACATAAGTATAACGTAGGTGGCGGTCGGCAGATTAGGGGTTAAAATTTTTAATCGAGTTGCGGCGATGTGGGGGGACCTCGGTTTAGGGGTACATAGGTAGTTTATGGGTGTTAGTGTACTTTAGGGTACAGTAGTTAAGAGCTTTATAAACCGGCGTTAGCCAGAAAGCTCTTAACTCCTGCTTTTTTCAGGCGGCTGGAATCTTGTCGTTAGAGCTCTAACGCTCACTGCAGAAACGACTCTAAATACCAGCGTTAGAAAGATCCCATTGAAAAGATAGGCTACGCAAATGGCGTAGGGGGATCTGCGGTATAGAAAAGTCGCGGCTGTAAAGTGAGCGTTAGACCCTTTAATCACTGACTCCAAATACCAGCGGGCGCCCAAAACCAGCGTTAGGAGCCTCTAACGCTGGTTTTGACGGCTACCGCCGAACTCTAAATCTAGGCCTAAATATGCCTGATGAAACGGTTTTCACCAAGAAACGCGTTGTATAGTTTCTCACGCTGAATGCTATGATTACACTGTTGATAGCATGAGTGCTTTTTATCTGTGATTTTAATGTTTTAATAAATCAATTGGATATTTTAAACACACACATTGCTTAAATGTTAATCTTTGAGTTTACGCTACCTGGAGGGTTTCCTTTACCCACATTGCATGCTGTAGATCCTGTTTTCCAGCGCTAACGGAATTCAACCAGCTGGGTTGCTGATTAAAATCCAGCCTGCTTCTATTGGCACAATTGAGTGCCTTTCATACCCTGTATCGCATTGATGGAATAGGAAGTTATATTTGATTGATACACACATGCAGTGTGCCTCTTTTGCTCTGTTGTTATGTGTAAATAATGTGAACAAAAACACTCTCCGTTTATGTACATAAAGAGATACGGTTTGATTTGAAATACATATTTAAACACCACTATTTGGGTACTAGTGTTCTATAAAGGCACATAATGAGAAGGGAAAAGAACAGGACACTTTAGCACCGCAAATCTGTAATGTTGTTAAACTGTGGTTTTCCATATAATTATATATAGAAGGCTGACTATTCAAATAGATAGAGAGGAGGGATATGACTAACGTATAGTTAATTTCATTGCTATAGTTGAACACACACTATGCATGTTAGTCATATCCCTACAACTACAGCGAATCATGTCCGTCCGACAATTAATACATTTACCCCATAGTGTTGCTTTATAGTATTTTTATGCATTTGTTGATTATGCATTTCTAATGTATTTAATTGTTCTTTAACTTTGTTTTTCAATTTCATTTAAATCAATTGACCAGTATTTCTCTTCTTGATATGTTCAATAAGATGATTTCCATTTCATTATTTTTGCTACATTTGTTGCTTTAGATTAAAATGAGGCTGTCAAAAGCCAATGTTAAAAGTACAGTAAAGTAAAACTTAAGCCTTCATGATTCAGAAAGAGCATATAGTCTTTGATTGGCTGGTGGCTCTTACAGGACACTAGAGGGACTGCAAATTGAAATAAATTTTTACATTTGTTAGAAAAAATTCTACTGTTCATTTAAAATTGAGAGTAAATGCTAATGAATTGTCTTTTTATTATGCTTTTGATGATTATGTAATTCTACTATATTTAATAATCCTTTAAATTAGCATTAAAGTCAAAACTAAACTTGTATGATTCAGATCATGGGGTCAATTTATGAAAGTGCGAGCGGACATGATACAATGTAGCGTATCATGTCCGCCACACATCGATAAATGCCGACAGCATACGCTGTCGGCATTTATCATTGCACAGGTAGTTTATGTGAACTGCTTGTGCAATGCCGTCCACTGCAGATTCGTGGACAATTGGTCGCTAGCAGGGGGTGTCAATCAGCCCGATCGTATAGGATCGGGCGGATTGATGTCTGCAGCCTCAGAGGCAGCGGACGAGTTAAGGTGCAGCGGTCTTTAGTTCGCTGCTTCATAACTGCTGTTTCCGGCGAGCCTAAAGGCCCCAATCCGGCCCCAAAGCATGCCTAATTTTCATTGGTTTCTTAATATCCTTTGTTGAAAGGCATGCCTAGGTAGGTTAATTAGTGCACTGCTGGGAACTAACTGCTGCACAAATATGCCTGTTGACATTGGCTCACCTGATGTGTTCAGCTAGCTACCAGTAGTGCATTACTGCTCCTTTACTAAAGGATAACACGAGAATGAAGCAATTTTATAACAGAAGTGAACTCAAAATATGCTTAAAATTATATGCTATACTTGAATCACAAAATGAAAAAATTGGCGTTCATGTCCCTTTATGAATATATTGTTAAATTTTTCCAAGTAATAACTTAGTGGTCCATTAATATACAATTTTTTTTTTTTAAATAATTTTTATTGAGGCATAAATTGTTTTGACATACAGATATAAGAAAATAGCATCAAATAATACATAAACTTGAACATAAATTGTACTGATATCCAGTAGAGAATAATCGATAGTATATCATAATTAGAGTCCCAAATCAAAAGAAAGCCTCATAGTTTTTTGTTTTACAACTCTTTTCCAGTGGCTAAATAGCACTGAAACACTGTATAAACAGATTCATCAAACTATTCAACCATTTCAAAACCAAAAAGCACTTTTAAAGAGAAACAAATAAACACAGCACAGCATATTATATGTGAGGTTTTTGCAGTCATGTGAAAAATGATATCACCAACCTAATATCTCCGATGACTGTCTAAAAAAAAGAGCAATCTAGTGCTAAGCTAGCATGTCTAATAGTTATATCATAAAGGAATAGATGTATATATATAAAAAAAGGGATTTATGCTGTATTTTAAAAGTTGCTTTGTGTAGCCCAATAATACTATAAGTAGAAAAAAAAATTGTTGCAAACGTACACGGGCTGCTTTAAAAATATTGAATTGCGGTATTTATCAAGGAAAACCGCTGAGTAAGTCTATGGTAGAATCAGGGAGTACCATAGCACTATATAGGGTTTGGGGGGGGGAGAAGAAATCTAACCAATTGTCTAACCATAAGTGCTTTTATCGGGCCTATTAATAAATGTGATATTAGTGGGTTTATTATTATGCTCTTGCCGAGATACTAATGTATAGAAAGTTGCTACCAAAGTGAGGGTAACCTCTAGATATGCCATGAGGCTAAGACGATCGTTGAGATGGTCAATTATGTGATTGCTCATAATAGCTCAGGATAAACAGACGTTTGCCTCAACACTATGATCCTAAAAAGATAATGTAGTCTACTCTCTGGGTATGGGCCCTATACCCGACAGCAAGGGATCTATATAAGTATGCATGTGTCTGCAACTAAAAGGATGAAAATGCAATGTACCCTAAAAAATCACTAAAGAGCTAGCCACACAAAACTGATATATCATGTCTGATACCAACATTTTAGTGAGCATAAGTGAATAGCCGTCATTCGAACCCTTATTCATTAAATATTATATGTTACAGCAATTGGGGATAAGATACATACAATCCCGTAGAACGAAAGAGGAAATACACATATATATGAGAAAAAACGGCAATATCATAACATAGCAAGTCTACCATTAAGAAAGACAATAGTAACTTCTAAACTGAGCAAGTAAAGCAAGAATGTCAAGCTATTATATATGCATACATATTTATATATAAGAGAGGCAATCCCCACCACGCTTCATGCCATACATAACATTATGTTTATCATACCCGTTAGTGATTATGTGGCGGGTGGAACAGATATATTGAAGATTGGCTTTTCATATCTACCCAGTAAACAGTAGCTATCAATAAGGCTTTGAGAATAAAAATAAATAAGTAAATAAAATAACAGGGCTGTATATTTCCCCTATCATACAAAAACATTAATAGGCTAAAATTAAGTCTTGACTCCCCTCTGGTGGTGAGAAGTAGCAACGGCATCTTCTATTAAATTGTATTAATTTTACTCAAGTGATGTAAAATTATAGGGCTTAAAAAGGCCACTCAACCAAGTAGCTATGGAAATTAAATGTTAAACAACCTCTTAGTGAATAACAGAAGCCTAAGATGGAATTTGTTATAAAGGAGCAGTAGAAGATCTCAGGTTAACGCAAAGAAAAAACATAATATACCCAATATTGCTATAGAACTGTAATTTTCCCAAAGTGTATAGGCCAGCTCATGGAAAAGCAAAGTTTATGACTTTTATGGTAGAGTCACTATGGTGGACATCTCAAGCATATATAAGTTGAACCAACTCCTAAACTCTGAGATATTAGAGCATATGAGGTGTGGCAGTCTTTAACATAAGAAAAATATAGCCAAATAGAAAAGCAGGAGTGAAAATGACAATGAGGATATATAAATGCAGTACATATAGCCAATTTGAGGAGCTGAAGTGGTATCTCTCTCACCAAAGTCCTCCTTTAGTATATTCTGTCCCATTACCCCACACCAGACGCTGGGAGCAAGTATAGATAGCGCAGCAAGATTGTGTCTGCAAACCAAGACCTCTCTGCTGCTTTCAACCACCAGTGTATTGCGGAGGCCCAACAATAATTAACAAACTTGAAACCTTTGTAGATAGTAGACTCCGCTCCAGATACCAGGATGGATCCTCTGATATTTCTGACTAACGTCACACTGACCGATGAAAGGGACTCCTTCAAACCTGTACCAGAGTTGCTCAGACCCATGTTGTAGACAATAGGAGGGATCAGTCCCTCTTCAGTATGGCGTAGAGTAGTGCCGGCTAGCTGTAAATTTGCTGTGCTCAAGGCGTTAAACTCGCAAGCCGCATCATGTAGAGTTGAGGTAGATAGATAGATATCCTGTGCCGGAACAATAATTACATCAGCTCCTACATCAGTCTTGCTCGCAACATCTGGGGGACTTGACCGAAACTGACCCAGGGCCTGGTAGAGTAGTATCTCCATATTAGCAAAATGGCGATGTAGCATATTACACATTTCAGCTTCCAATGCATCGACTGCAGCAGTGTCCCCAAAAGCAGGAGGCATTATCAGATGATATAAGAGCTCTAGATCTATTTCAAAGATATGTGTAGTACCTTCGACAGGCTAAGACCACATGGCCCGTCAGCGGAGCATTAATAGAAAATATAAACATGAATTTGGCTTCCAAAACATGAAAACTTGTTTCACGTAAGCTCATAGAAGTCCTGCAGATCCAATCCTTAGCTTTTTCAGCAGAAAGTCACAATAAACCCCATATACAACAAAATGAAGCCAGGAGCTCTTCCAAAACACGTCCAGCCACCTTGGTTGTAGGCTCCGCCCCCCCATTAATATACAAATTTAATTTCCTATAATGGACAAAAGTACAAGTGCTGTCCTAATGTTAGCACAGGTTGCAATAAGCAATATCGCTACCCCTCTAACTAGCACACATATTACAAGTTGATTTTTGTGCTCCAGTGCTAACAATATTTGCGGATTAGAGCGCCTCAAGACCTATACCTATTTGCACAAAATACATCACAAGCACATAATTAAAAAGTGTTACAATCATTTTTCAAGGATAACCCTGCTACATATGTCTTTAATTGTAGTTTCTGTCAATTAATGCAAATTAATGACAGCTATCAAGCTTGGTTTGGCTAAAAAGGCCAGCAGGGTTCATTTCAAGGTCGGAGAGTAAGAAATTACTGAATTTGAAGAGCTAAATTACATGAAAAGGAAGATAAATAAAATATAATTTAGCTTTTGACTGAGTCTGAGTTAAATTAGTTCCTTACAGTTGGTCAAACCTCACACATTATCAGAACCACTTTAATTTACATATATACAGTATATATATATATATATATATATATATATATATATATATATATATATATATATATATATATATATCACTCCTGGCCAGCAGGAGGAGGCAAAGATCTCCACAGCAAAGCTGTTAAGTGTCACTCCCCTACCCATAATCCCTAGTCATTCTCTTTGGTGTCTGAAGATATAAATTCCTTTTTTGGGTACTTTTCCCTGCAAGCAAGGATTTGGGTTTAGCTGAGTCCACATCAATCTCTTCAGTAGAGTAGCAGTGGCTTTTAAGCAATTAGAAATTATTGAGGTTGTCCTTACTTTATTTCCTAAAATATTGCTGCCCTAGTTATAGAAAGCCAGAATTGGTTACTCTGTTCTTTATTTTTCTACAGGATCAATACTCTGTGTCTTTTGACAAATGTTTTTTATGCCTAGAGGCACAAATTGCTTTGCCTATGCAATTCTGTGCTGCATGCTTAGCTAGAACTCTTCAATTTAAATATAAATTGTTGCCCTCTAAATCCAATGTCCCTCAGGATGATGCTGTTCAGGCATTGCCACAGCTTTCTCCTGAAACGTCCCAAGCCTCATTGGTGTCACATACAGTGCCCTGCGGTTCCTTTCAGCCTTCTGGGGGCATATATTTGCCTGTAGATTTTGCTGCACAGATATCTTCTGTGGTATCTGCGGCTTTATCTACTTTTCCTGCATTGGGGAAATGCAAGAGGAAAACTAAAAATTTTTCAGAGTGAGGTGTCTGTTCTGCTGCTACGGGAGGTTGCCCTCCTTCATAAGTCTGATGGGGAGGATAGCCTCTGAGGGGGAAATCTCAGATTCAGACAGTATAATTCCTTCATCTGATACTGAAGAAGTAAACTTTAGATTTAAGCTTGAACACCTTTGTGTACTGTTAAAGGAGGTATTGGCTACTTTGGACGACTCTGACTCTTCTGTCGGTGTCAACCCTAAGAAATCTAGTAAGCTTAACAAATACTATGATGTTCCTTCCTCTGTGGAAGTGTTTCCTGTTCCAGACCATGTGACAGAGATTATTTCACAGGAATGGGAGAAGCCAGGGATACCTTTCTCCCCATCTCCCATTTTTAAAAAGATGTTTCTTGTTGCTGACTCCATTAAAGATTCATGGCGCACGGTGCCTAGAGTAGAAGGAGCTATTTCTACTCTGGCTAAGAGAACTACTATTCCTATAGAGGATAGCTGTTCTTTTAAGGCTCCTATGGACAATAAGCTGGAGGCTTAGTTGAAAAAGATTTATGTTCATCAGGGTCTGCAATGGCAACCTGTAGTTTGTATTGCCATAGTAGCAAGTGCGGCATCTCATTGGTGTGATGCCTTATCTGAATAAATTTTAGTTGATACTCCATTAGAAGAGATCCAAGATAGGATTAAGGCTCTCAAATGAGCCAATTCCTTTATTTCTGATGCTAACATGCAAGTTATTAGACTGGGAGCCAAGATGTCTGGCTTCACCATCCTAGCCCGAAGGGCTTTGTGGCTAAAATCTTGGTCAGCTGATGTTACCTCCAAGTCCAAACTTCTGGCGCTTCCTTACAAGGGTAAAACCTTGTTTGGACCCGGCCTGGCAGAAATAATTTCTGATATTATGAGTGGAAAAGGGTCTTTTCTACCACAAGATAAGAAGAACAGACCTAAAGGACGTCAAAGTAATTTTTGTTCCTTTCGTAAGGTAAAAAGTCTTCCTCTCCCTTTTCCAAGCAGGAGCAGTCCAAGTCTTCTTGGAAACCCAATCAGTCTTGGAACAAAGGGAAGCAATCTAAGAAACCCTCAGCTGAGTCTGTCAGCATGAAGGGTTTGCCCCTGGTCCAGGATCAGATCAAGTGGCAGGCAGACTTTCCCTGTTTTGTCAAGCATGGATACAAGATGTCCCAGATCCTTGGGCTGTGGATATAGTATCTCAGGGTTACAAAATAGAATTCAAATCTCGCCCTCCCAGGGGCAGATTCCACCTCTCAAGATTATCTACAGACCAGGTAAAAACAGAGGCATTCTTGAACTGCATTCAGGACATTTTCTCCCTGGGAGTGATTGTTCCATTCCACTAAGAGAACATGGTCTACGTTTTTACTTAAATCTGTTTGTGGTGCCCAAAAAAGAGGGAACTTTTTGACCCATTTTAGATCTGAGGTATCTCAACAAGTTTCTCAGTGTTCCCTCCTTCAAAATGGAAACCATTTGTTCCTTTCTTCCTTTGGTCCAAGAGGGTCAGTTCATGTCGCCCATAGACCTGAAGGATGCATATCTTCATGTTCCCATCCATATGGATCATCACAAGTTCCTGAGATTTACCTTTCTAGGCAAACACTTTCAGTTTGTGGTTCTTCCGTTTGGCCTTGTCACAGCTTCCAGAATTTTCTCAAAGGTTCTGGGGGCTCTATTGGCAGTGATCAGATCTTGGGGAATTGCAGTGGCGCCCTTTCTGGACAACATATTGGTTCAGGTGCCATCTTTCAACAATCAAACTCTCATACAGAGATCTTGTTGTCTTCTCTACGTTCAAAAGGATGGAAAGTGAATCTGGAAAAGAGTTCCCTTGTTCCAGCTACAAGGGTGCTTTTCTTAGGAACCATAATAGATTCCCTGTCTATGAAAAAAATTCTGACAGAGGTCAGAAAATCCAAGATTCTTTCCTCTTGCCTCTCTCTTCAGTCTACTGTTTGGCCATCAGTAGCTCAATGTATGGAGGTAATTGGTCTGATGGTTGCTTCCATGGACATCATTCCCTTTGCTTGATTCCATTTGGGAGCTCTGCAGTTTGCATGCTCAGACAATGGAACAGAGACCATTCGGACCTGTCTCAGAGGATAGATCTAGACCAGTCAACAAGAGACTCTCTCCCATGGTGGCTTGCTCAGGAGCATTTGTCTCAGGACACATGCATTCCGGAGACCTTCCTGGGTGATAGTGACCATGGAGACCAGCCTGCTAGGCTGGGGAGCAGTCTGGGACTTGTTAAAGGCTCAAGGACTATGGACTTGGAAGGAGTCTGCTCTTCCAATAAACATCTTGGAATTGAGAGTGATTTACAATGCTCTGATGACTTGGCTTCAATTGTCCTTAGCCCGGTTTATCAGGTTCCATTCAGACATCACCTCAGTGGCTTACATCAACCACCAGGGAGGAAATCAAAGTTCCTTAGCCATGAAAGAGATGGCTCGGATTATTCAGTGGGCAGAAGCTCACAATTGTTGTCTATCTGCCATCCACATTCAAGGAGTGGACAACCGGGAAGCGGATTTCCTGAGCAGCAGACATTTCATCCCGGGGAGTGGGCTCTCCATCTGGATGTGTTCTCCAGGTTAACCCTCAAATGGGGGGTGCCAGAGTTGGATCTGATGGTGTCTCTGGAGAACGCCAAGCTTCCAAGGTACAGTTCAAGATCCAGAGATCTGCAGGCCACTCTGATAGATGCTCTGGCGGTTCCTTGGGTTTTTGGTCTAACATACCTGTTTCCTCCATTTGTGTTCTTTCCATGAGTCATATGCAGACCTAGTCAATATGTCATCTCTGCCTCCTTGGGGGTTGCCTCTTCTAATTCAGTGTCCATTCCTCCATCCAAATCTCATTTCTCTAAAGCTGGCTGCTTGGAGATTGAATGCTTAGTTTTGGCTAAGCGTGGGTTTTCTGAGTCGGTCATTGAGACCATGCTACAGGCTCGCAAACCTGTTACTTGTAAAATTTACCATAAGGTTTGGCGTAAATACCTTTATTGGTGTGAATCCAAAGGCTACGCTTGGAGTAGGGCCAGGATTCCTAGGATTTTTTGTTTTCTCCAGGAAGGTCTGGAGAAAGGGTTGTCAGTCAGTTCTCTGAAAGGTCAGATTTCTGCTTTATCTATTCTTTTACATAAGGGTCTGGCAGATGTGCCAGATGTTCAAACTTTTTGTCAGGCCCTGGTCAGAATCAGGCCTGTGTTTAAACCTTTTGTTCCTCCTTGGAGTCTTAACCTTGTTCTAAAAGTTTTGCAGCAGGCTCCATTGAAGCCAATGCATTCTATAGATATTAAGTTGTTATCTTGGAAGGTTTTGTTTCTTATTGCTATCTCTTCTGCTCTGAGAGTTTCAGAACTTTCAGCCTTGCAGTGTGATTCACCTTACCTTATCTTTCATGCAGATAAGGCAGCTCTTCGTACTAAATTGGGTTTTCTTCCGAAAGTGGTTTTGGATAGAAATATTAATCAGGAAATTGTTTTTCCTTCTCTTTGCCCCATTCCTTCTTCTCTTAAGGAACATCTGTTGCACAACTTGAATGTTGTGCGTGCTTTAAAATTCTACCTACAGGTGACTAAGGATTTCCGCCAGTCTTCTGCCCTGTTTGTTTCTCAGGAAGGTGCAAGGGTCAGAAGGCTACCGCTACTTCTCTTTCACTTTGGTTGAGAAGTATTATTTGTTTTGATATGAGACTGCTGGTCAGCAGCCTCCTGAGATAATTAGATCTCATTCCACTAGGGCTGTCACCTCTTTTTGGGCTTTCAAAAATTAAGCTTCTGTGGCACAGATTTGCAAGGCTGCAACTTGGTCTGCATACTTTTTCTAAATGTTACAAATTTGATACTTTTGCCTCGGCTAAGTCCTCTTTTGGGAGAAAGGTTCTTCAAGCGGTGGTGCCTTCTGTTTAGGACTGCCTGTCTTGTTCTTCCTCCCTATTCATTCTGTGTCCTCTAGTTTGGGTATTGGCTCCCACTAGTAATTGGAATCATGTTGTGGACTCTCCATATCTTAGGAAAGAAAACAACATTTATGCTTACCTGATACATTTCTTTCTTTTTGGATATAGAGAGTCCACAACCCCACCCTTAATTAAAACAGTTATTTTTGACTAAACCTCAGGCACCTCTACACCTTTGTGATATTCCTTTTTGCATTTCCCTTTGGTCGAATGAATCAGGATTATGGGTAATGGAGTGACACTTAACAGCTTTGCTGTGGTGCTCTTTGCCTCCTCTTGCTAGCCAGGAGTGATATTTCCACTAGTAATTGAAGTGACGTTGTGGACTCTCCATATCCGGAAATAAATAAATTTATCAGGTAAGCATAAATTTAGTTTTTTTATATTTAATATTTCAAAAACGTGCTTTAGGATTACTAATTCTTTATGTACGTTAACCCAACACCACGTTAGGCCTAAAGCATGAAACCAGAAGTGCGTTATACATATTTTACACATATTTTACATTTCTATACCTTTATATATATATATATATATATATATAAATATATATATATATATATATATATATAGAGAGAGAGAGAGAGAGAGAGAGAGGTATATACAGATTATATATAGAAATATGAATTTACAATACAAATTCAATTTTCCTGTATGTGAAGAACATTGGAATGTAAAATATTAATAACTCCTTTCTGGTTAGCGCACATGCGATAAGTGTTAGTATTTTTCTTCTGCGCTCTCCATTGAAGTCTATGAGGAGAATAAGTTAATGTGGTCAATATCCGAAGTCCTTTGGTTAGCGTGTCGGGTTTCGCTCACATCTTTTTACTTTCAACTTTTATTATTTATGCTATCCGACATGCGCAAAAAAATAAATTCTTGGGAAGTTTACATTTAAGCAGGAGCTTTAGTGAACCACTTGTAATCTCGCCCATAATGAGAGGTACTTCATTAGGCCATAGTTACATTTTTACCACTGAACTTACGAAATGCGAATAAGTACTTATAACCTGAGATATATTATTAGGCCACAGTTATATAACCCAGTAAATTATAGTTCTACTACCACTGGGAATAGGTACTTGGGTATATATAGAACACATAAACAAAGATGCATCACATAGTGTAAATTCTTCTAGGTGAAAACATGGTATTGCTACTTCCTGCAAATTACTCACAATTTGAAATAACAGTTTGAATCAGTGCAATTCATCTTTCTTTCACCCTGCCATTCAACTTCCCTGATGTACCTAAAATGTTAAAAACAAAGTTTCAAATTTTAGTAATAGAATTTTATAAAATAAATATAGATATTAAGTGTTTATTATAATTAAACATCAACGGTTAATAAATATTGATATTGAAATAATTAGTAGACAAAATGTATTTTGTAAAGTTATGATAAAGATTGCCATTATTATGATTTTGTGCTAATTGGGGTAAAATTACAATATTATATTACATATTTAAAAAGGGGAAAAAATAGTTTTACAGTGAAAGATAAACATAATGAATATTCATTAGGCTACTTTACAAATGTCACTTTTAATTAATCAAATCAGTATTTTATGTCCCAAACAAGTATTATTAGAGGAATAAACTTAAACATAGATGCATATTTTCATCTCAGGCAAGTGCATCTTTCTTCTTTATTTCTCTGGGTACAGAGACCCTAAGAGTTGTATGGATAATCCAGATGTTTAGTTTTTGTTTTTGCGCCTAGAGGAATACAGCTGCACTTAACGAGGATCATAAAGGTTGAAATGAACATCTGGGGGTAAGTGCTTCTTTTGTTTAGAAGATAATTGTCTAGAATATTGGTCTTTGGTTGTCTTTCAGAACAAAATTAGGTTGATTTACTATAGGAGGCATGTTTCCCCATTAAAATACAGGTTACGCTCATGAAGCACCAATTAAATGTCCATAATACGCCTATATATTTGCTATGTAAACAAGAAGAAGAACAAAAAAAAAACTTAATTAAGAAACCTATATGAGCTGGGGGTTGTAGGTATATTGCACATGTGTATGTATTGTGTTTATATATATATATATATATATATATATATATATATATATATATATATATATATATATATATATATTACTGTAAAATACTATATTATGTATTACAAATAATTTCATTATTTATATAAATGTGTTTTTAACTTTTGGCATCTACTTTTATTTTTTTAGGAAGAAGATTTTGTGTACGGGATATAAATATTCCATAGAAGACACTAGATGTGTCTTTTATTTTACCAAACCACGTTTTATCAGATTTCCACTATGTAAAACTAGTTATTTGGAATTGACGGCTTTTTTAATATTGTATTTGCATTGCTCCTATATGTTTTCAGTGTACTGTACATGTTTAAGTTCTAATATCACAACCGTATTGTACCAAAAGTGTTCAATATTATTAATAATATGTTTGTTGTGGTGTAGATATACCATTTTAATAAGTAAGGAAAGGAAGATAAACAAGGGGCGCCAACATAGTGTGAATCGTTAAAACAACAAATATAAAAGTGATGTGCAAAAAACTACCCACAAGGAAAGTGGCACCTTAAATGAATAAGGTGCAATAAAGCAGGCTGACATTCAAATTCCAGCAGTCAGTACGCTGGAGGTCTCACCCAGAGGACTTGTGGAATCCAGATAGGCGTCTAGAAAGTAGCACCCACGTTTTTTAGGGCCAATGGCCGGACCAGGTGAGCTGCAAGCTGATAGGTGTTCTCCTGCTGCACTCACGCCACCAAGACTTTTCTCCAAAACTGACAGTGTCAGTGTATGAAAGGTTCCGTGGTAAAAGTCCTGTTTCAAAAACAAGTGGATCGTGGAAAGAAGCAAAAATACCGGGTCCTGGTATAAAACAAACAGTATTTATTTTGCAACGTGTTTCTCAGTCTATTCCAGACCGTTTCATCAATGCCTGATGAAACGGTCTGGAACACATACACAACAGAACAGGTATCCTCGGAGGGGTCCCAAGCCAACCAACAAATACAAACCATCAGTGTGATTAACTTGTCTAGTTTTGTTCTTACAGAATCTCAAACCAGGCTACTTAGCCTGGGGCTTGGCTTTGTACCAGCTACTAGATTCAATCTTTTCAAGACAATGCTTGATGTAAACAAACTAGTGAGAAATATCACACTCAAAAAACATTTTTCTGGCTGCAATGATAATTCCTCTCTTAATAAAAGTGCTTTGTTAAAATCTCAAGTACCAAGAGTTAATTTGAATACTGAATTTTCTTTTGCAGAAACATGTGACATGATTTCTTTGGATAATTTAGCTAGAGAGGGTCACACCAGTCAGGTTGAGAATCAGATTACCAAACATGGGGGCTTCGAGCAACCCTCTACGTTCTATCCTGTCCACAGCAGAGGTCCCCTTGTCGAGAAATTTTATAACCGAGTTGAGAAAGATTTACGGTTACTTGCGGTTAAAACAAAAAATCTGTCAGATGAAAACCTCTCCAGGGCTGAGAAGTTAGCCTTGGAGGAACTTCTTAATAACAAAGACATAGTGATCAAGGCTGCTGACAAGGGGGGCTCTGTTGTGATACAGGATAGGGTTACATACAGACAAGAGGCCCTGCGCCAACTTACTGACACCTCACAATACACAGTACTCACATCCAACCCAACAAGACAATACCAGCGGGAACTTATGCACCTTCTAGATGATGGTTTTGAAGCAGGTTTTTTTGACAGAGATACCTTAGAGTACCTATGTGTTCAACATCCGATAACCCCTGTATTCCACCATCTCCCGAAGGTGCATAAGTCCCTGGTTGAGATCAAGGGCCGACCCATTGTGAGTGGTATCGGTTCCTTGTTCGAACATGTATCTGAGTGGGTTGATGACATTCTATGCCCTTTGGTACAATCCTTACCAAGCTTCTTACAAGATACAAAACATGTTCTAAGAATCATGAAAGATCTTCAATGGGAGTCTAGTAACAACTCATGGGTCACGATTGACGTGACCGCACTTTACTCCTCCATACCCCATGATCTAGGTATACAGGCCCTGAAGTACATTATGTTGAATTATTCCAATTTGGGCCAGGATTTTCAAGAATATATTGTTGAGGTAACAAGGTTTCTACTATGTCATAACTATTTTGAATTTGAGGGGGATTTTTATCTCCAGAGATGTGGGACAGCTATGGGGGCGAAGTTTGCCCCCTCCTATGCCAACCTGTACATGGGTTGGTGGGAGCTGTCCCACATCTATGGAGAGGAGAACCCCTTTAGATCTAATATTGTTTACTACGGTCATTTCATCGACGACCTGTTACTTATTTGGAGGGGGGAGCAGAAGAGCATCTCTGACTTTCTAACATATATCAACCAGAACAATCTAAATCTCAATTTTACCTCTGAGACTCAATCATTTACAATTAATTTTTTGAATATCACACTAAAGGGGACTGAAGCTGGTACCATAGAGAGCAGTATCTATAGAAAGCCTATTTCTGGAAATTCAGTGCTCCATGGTCGTAGCTGTCACCCTAAGAACGTGACATATTCTATAGCCAAGGGTCAGCTCATTAGAGCTAAAAGAAATTGTTTCACTAATGAGACATTTAATGAACATCAAGAGGACCTCTTGGAACGTCTAACTAGACGTGGCTACCCCAAACGAGTGTTGAATAGAGTTGTCAGAGAAGTAAAAACAGTTGATCGCACCGCCCTATTGGAGATCAAGAAAGATAGGAAAGCTACCCAACAAGATAATAGACAATTGACATTTGTAACTGATTATAGTTCTGACTACCAATCTATTTGCAATATAGTGAAAAAACACTTTAAGCTTTTGGTAGCAGATGATAAACTGGTGGAATGTGTATCAGAGGGCATGAGGTGCTCATACCGACGAAACAAAACCTTGGGGAATTTTCTTTCTCCAACAGTTTTGACCAATCCCCAACAATCTGGAAGTTCTTGGTTAAGCAATAGAGGAATGTACAGATGTGGGAGCAACAGGTGCAAGGCCTGTGACTATATTGTCATATCTGACACCTTCACCTCAGCAGTGACACAAAAAACATATGACATAAATTACTGTTTAAATTGTACGTCACATCATGTGATCTATCTGATAACCTGTACATTGTGCCACATTCAATACGTGGGTCTCACCACAAGAGACATCCGATCTAGAATTAGGGAACATTTGTCCACTATCAATGTGGGCAAATCTACCTCACCCATAGTACAACACTTTGGGCAAGTACACCAGAAAGATGTATCATCTTTTAGATGGTTGGCTATAGACCATATCCCCTATCCCAAACGGGGTGGGGATAGACAGAAATTGCTGGAGAAACGCGAAATGCTCTGGATTTTTAAGCTCTCTACAAAAATTCCTTTGGGGCTTAATGCAGAGTATGACCTCATTAACTACTGGGAGTAAATCAGTATATAATATACTTTTTGAGTTAGGTTGCTAGATTCTCATTTAATTAAATTAAAACTTTATTTTGGTTTGGTTCAGTGTTCATCAGTAAAATGCATATGTGCATTGTCTGTTCCCCTATATATATGTCATCCTTTGGTGACATTTATAATCATTGTAATACTTTACATATTATTTTTGACTATTATTATCAAGATTCTTTTAAGGGCGGACTCCATGCACATATGATCTCTTTACTTATTAATAATATTATTATTTTTGTTCTGTTTTATTTACTTCTATTTAAATGAGTTATTTCCACATACTTTTTATTCAACACTCACTATCAAATGAAGTTTCTTTATTTGTATATATATTATTTACAATATGTATATAGGTGTTTTTCTATAATATTGGTTTAATTTATTGAACACAGTGTATTTATCTATATACATTCACATTTGATCAATGATTTAGCTGTTTTAATTAATATATTTGAATTATCATTTGTTATTTGTTCATTGCTATACTGGTACATTAGGAGTTAATTGTTCTAGACTTGTAAGGTCTGTGCACATAATTCAATACAAGATCATCACAGTGAGTGTGTTCTTTGTTTTACCAATGGGTGTTCAGTACACCCTTTTTAAATGCACATGTGTGCAATGTTTTTATCAGTAGTGATTACGGCGTGTAGCCGAAATGCGTATGCTGAAATTTTTTTGTGTGCCTTCCCTCCTGGATTTTAACTTTTTCCCAATAAAAGTTTGAAGTTTTAACCCAAGGTGTTTGCTTCCATCTACTTTTGGTTCGTGCCACTTATTTTTTATATCACAGCATTTTTTGGGACATTGATAAGTACTTTTTATATATTTTACTCATCGCCACAAATATCATTGTTTATCTGTGATATCTGATTATTTCAATGTATCACTAATATTATACACAAATTGTCCTGAGCACTTGTTTTTACTTACAATTTATTCTCGTCATTATTATTAATTTTTCACACATACCAAACACTGTGCTGTTTATATATTTTTTTTATTTATGCATACGGGTACAAACCCAATCATAAAGTGTTAGGTCCTACTTTCATAACCTGTGTTCCAAGCGCATCCTCTTAAGTTTTTTCCTCCTCAGGAATTTCTTTTTATATCATTTTAATAAGTAAGCCCATTCAATACTATGTAATCTTACTTTGATTTACTTTGATACATTTCTATTAAAATCACACTATACCACTATACAATTAAACCATACGACTATATAATCATACTATACCAAACTTGTTTTTAAAATATTATAATTTAAAAGGCCTTGTTCCTCCATAATATCTCTCTTCGAGATCTTATATGGATCCCAAAACATGTTTGGAAACCAAATTTGTCTGATAATTGTGTTATCTCTAACCTCAAATTTTGGCATAGGATCCGTCATTTACCAGGAGTGCCCCCCACCCCCTTCCCAAATCCACTCCATTGCAGGTTTTTTTAGTAGCATTTTCAGAATCTCATCCTGCTACCTGGACAAAATATGGAATAGAATTAGTCAAAGATCTATTTGTTAATGACTCCATTTTCACTATGTTACACTTTCAGACCTCATTTTCCCCATCATCACTGCTCAGATTTGAATTCTTTAAACTAAAAAGTTTCTTGAAATCTTAGTGCTTTCTCAATGTTCCTCTTTGACAGTTGATTGATTTGGAAAGGTGCTGGTTGTCAGGTGTACCGATGCCAAGGATGTTTTCTATTTCTTATACACATATGTGATGCATTCACCTCTCTTTTATAAAACATCTATGGTCTAGAGCCTTTTCTATAGTTCAAAATTAGGAATCAAGATTTTTGATTGTCCCAAAACTGGGCTTTTCCTCTTGCTACCTGGAAATATTCCTCAGCATTCTCTTTATTTATGCATATACATTTTTATGGCAGTCAAACTTGCTATTGCTAGAGCTTGGCGTTGACCTAAGGGGCCCTAGGTAGAGCCAAATTCTTTCTATTCTATCACACATAGAATCCATGGAAAGCATAGTGTTTGCAGCTAATATCAAAATAAATTTGCATTGTATGTGATGAGAATTATGGTGACAGTGTCAAAGATGGTGGACCAGGGTAAAATGTAAGTGGGTCTCCTGCATTACATGAATTAGATTAAGTATAATATATTCAAAATAATTACTGGTTTGGTAGTTTAAAACTAAGGCTTTAATTGAAACACAGCTGTAGAAATACATTTTTATTTATACATATATATATTCATCTTTTATACCATCTATCTACTCATTTTTCTGGGTGTGAGAAAGGAGAGAAGGTGGGGGGGGGGGAATAAAAGAACATCCACTCGCTTTTTTTCTTTCATTTTTCTTTTCTTTCTTCTTTTCTTTTCTTGGGGAGAAGAGGAATTTGGGGATTTATATGGATTAAAAGGTGCACTAAAGCTTACTATATTATGCCTTGATTACGAGTTTTGCGGTAACAGGGGTGAGGTATTAACTTGCACGTTTATTATTTATTTTATCTAGGTAGTTATTAAATAGTTAATAACTATTTAATAACTATTCTACCTAGTTAAAATAAATATAAACTTGTCTGTAAAATAAAAATAAACCCTAAGCTAGCTACAATGTAACTATTAGTTATATTGTAGCTAGCTTAGGGTTTATTTTATAGGTAAGTATTTTGTTTTAAATAGGAATAATTTAGGTAATGATAGAAATATTTATTTAGATTACTTTTAATTATATTTAAGTTAGGGGGTGTTAGGGTTAGGGTTAGACTTAGGTTTAGGGGTTAATACATTTAATATAGTGGCGGCAACGTTGGGGGTGGCAGATTAAAGGTTAATAAATGTAGGTAGGTGGCAGCGATGTTAGGGACGGCAGATTAGGGGTTAATAATATTTAACTAATGTTTGCGAGGCGGGAGTGCCACGGTTTAGGGGTTAATATGTTTATTATAGTGGTGGCGACGTTGGGGGCAGCAGATTAGGGGTTAATAAGTGTAGGTAGATTGCGGCAACATTGGGGGGCGGCAGATTAGGGGTTAATAAATATAATGTAGGTGGCGGCGATGTTGGGGGCAGCAGATTAGGGGTTATTAAGTATAATGTAGGTGGCGGCGATGTCCGGAGCAGCAGATTAGGGGTTAATAATTTTATTTTAGTGTTTGCGATGCGGGAGGGCCTCAGTTTATGGGGTTAATAGGTAGTTTATGGGTGTTAGTGTACTTTTTAGCACTTTAGTTATCAGTTTTATGGTACCGCGTTGTACATAAAACTCATAACTACTGACTTTCAAATGCAGCAGGAATCTTGAAGTTTTAGGGTGTACCGTTCACTTTTTAGCCTCCCAGGACAGACTCGTAATACCAGCGGTATGAAAGTCCCATAGATAAAAGACTTTACGAAGTTTACGTAAGTCGTTTTGTGGTAAGGCCAAAAAAGTGTGCGGTGACCCTAAACCTGCAAGACTCGTAATACCAGTGGGCGTAAAAAAGCAGCGTTAGCACCTGTTAACGCTGCTTTTTCACCTAACTCAAAACTCGTAATCAAGGCCTTAGTTTTTACTTAAAATGTTATATTTCAAGCTGTGTACAAACAATGATTCTTTTATAAATCCTAAAACCATGTGTAGGAAAGTCTATTTTACGTTTTTCAACACATATTACCAAACAATGTTTATTGGTTTATATTTCGTGAAATTTTGCTATTTATAACTTTTACTTTCAAGTAACATTTTCCTATACATACATTTGTGGTACATATTTAAAAGAATATAGAAGTGTATGTTTTATTTTGTGTAGTCTAGTCAACAGCTTGCTCTTCTTTTGAATAGCATATGGACAGTATGTTAAGTGAACTTCTCATGAAAACTATTCCTTGGACCTAAGGACTATAATAAGCCATATAGTTGATCACGACAAAATTTTGAATGGATTGTTCTTTATACATGTAATATTTGTATGCGTATTTCTCTTATTTTGAAATTTCTATAAAAATAAAAAATAAAAATAGTGTGATTGTAATATTTCTATAATTGCGGCCACACTGTAGCAAACTTGTTAATAATATTGAACAAGTTTCTTTAAGTGTGGTCCCAATATTATAACTAAAACACGTACAGTACAGTGTGAACTTATTGCAGCTATACAAATACAACATTAAAATAGACGTCCTTTACAAATAACACATTTTTCATAGTGCGAAGCTGAAAAAACGCACTTTGGTAAAATTTAAAGGCCTCGGCAATTGCCTTATATGGGATATTAATATCCTGTACAAAAAATCTTATTCCTAAAAATAAACGAACATGCCAAATGTTAAAAAAAATATTTATTTTAAATAAGAAAATAATTACATTAAATATATAATTTAGAATTTTACAGTATAAAACATATAACCCACTACATACACATGTAGGATATACCCACATCCTTCCAGCTTATAAAGGTTTATTATTCTTGAGCTAGTTTCACTATTGTATTATACCAAAAGTTTTGGATGACAAATGTAAATTGTATTTCCATTCAATACTGTCTAAAGGTATCAATTAAATTACATTTTTTTAATAATTTTAATTGTTGAGGGAAGTTGATACCAGCAATAACGATCCTGTGTCTACACTAATTGGTGATTGTTTTAAACTTATAACTTATCAGAAGGTGCTTATTTGGTACAGATAGGTGCTGAAGCACATATGTATTTTATACTGCCTGAGTAAACTGTCAGTAACGCAGTGAAATGCGTCGCAGAGCCTTTAGTTAATTTTAAGATATTCTTATAAATAACCCTTAATGTGTCAGTTTAAAAACCTGTGGTGAGTTTCAAGGCACTAGTAACCATGTTGAAGATAAACTGGAAGGAGTTAGCTTAGGGGCTCCAAACATACCTAGCCTGCTTGGATTACACTACTATTATCTGTTTGAATAGCCCTGAAAATCAGAAGATATTGTGACATTGTAGTGCCTTTTTTTGTATCAATTAAAGTATATTTTCAATGCAGGTGGTGATGCTGCTTTTAAAATTCTGCCAGTGTCCGAGAACTATTGTCCCCCACAGCCAATCTTGATTGCAATACGGATCCCTTTAAAATAGAGCCATAGTGAGCTAAAAAAGACTGAATACTCAATAGACACCATCCAATTAAACAAGCACATATTTACATCTTATTTAATCCTCATTTGAGTGCATCTCAAGAAATATGAAAATGTTCTTTTGTGATTCAGACAGAGCATGAGATTCTTAAAAAGTTTCCAATTTACTTCTATTTTCAAATTTGCTTTGTTCACATGGTATTCTTTGTTGAAGAGATACCTAGGTAGGTATCTGGAGCACTATGTGGCAGGAAATAGTGCTGCCATCTAGTGCTCAAGCAAAGGGATTACATTTGCAAAACTGATGCCATATAGTGCTAAAGACACATGTACTCTCCTAAGCTTACCTCCCTGCTTTTCAACAAAAAATAATACCAGGAGAATGAAGATATCTTGACAATAGAAGGAAATTAGAAAGTTGTTTAACATTGCATGCTCTATCTGAATCATGAAAGAAAATGTTTGCGTTTCATGTCACTTTAAGTTTATGCAAGGTCGTCTGGGTTTAGTCACCCATATATTAATAATAATAATAAGGAATTCAGATTATTATTTCTTGCTCGTGTCCCTAAAGAGATACAACTGATCTTTACTAATGAGACCTAAAATGCAAAATTAAAAAGATACAGATATCATGCAAGAGATTACTCCATCGACCATCATCTCATTGCATTGTTCCATTGGACAAATAAGTATAAAGTCTTTAAGCTTTGTTCCTTCTTGGTTCAATATTCCTTTCATCTTTATATTTATACATAATTTTAGAAAAACATTGTAGCCACTCTTTACATATACATTCACTGGGCACTTTATTAGGTACACCTGTTCAATTGCTTAGTAACACAAATTGCTAATCAGCCAATCATAACTCAATTATTATTATTATTCTTTATTTATAAAGCGCCAACAGATTCCACAGTGCTGTCCATGGGTACAAAGATAAAAGTACAGTGCAATACAATATAAAAGACACCAGACAAAGTTTAACAAACAAATACAGGGAGAATTGAGGGCCCTGTTCCCGTGGGAACTTACAATCTAGATGGTAGGAGGGTGAGAAACAGGAGGTGGGGACTGCAAAGGTGAGAATTATGTTAGTGTGGAGTTAGATGGGGGCAGCAATTAGGCAAGTAAAATTAATGTGTTACTGAGTTGGGTAATAAGCTTCCATGAACAGAAAGGTCTTTAGGGAGCATTTAAAGGAGGAAAGGTTAGGGGAGAGTCTGACAGCTCTAGGAAGTGCATTCCAGAGGGTTGGTGTCACACAAGAGAAGTCCTGTAGCCTAGCATGGGAGGAGGTAATGGTAGAAGATGAAAGGAGAAGGTCATTGTTGCATCTTAGGGGACAGGCTGGAGTATATTTCTTGATGAGTGAGGACAGGTAGGGGGGGCTGCGTTGGTGAGGGCTTTGTAGGTCAGGATGAGAATTTTGAATTTAATTCTGCTGTGGATGGGTAGTGAAGGGACTCGCAGAGAGGTGCAGCAGATACAGAGCATCGGGAGAGGTGGTTTAGCCTAGCAGAGGCATTTAGGATGGATTGAAGAGGGGAGAGGTGGGAGAGAGGGAGGCCAGTTAGTAGGTTATTACAGTAGTCAGGTTTGGAGATTACCAGGGAGTGGATTAGCTGTTTAGTAGTTTCAGCACTCAGAAATGGATGGATTTTGGAGATATTGCGTAGATGGTTGCGACAGGAAGAAGAGAGCAATTGGATGTGGGGTATGAAGGACAGATTGGAGTCAAGTGTAACTCCTAGGCAGCAGACTTGGGGTGATGGGGAGATAGTGGTGTCACCAACAGTGATTGAAAATTTAGGAACTGTGGTAGAATTAGAGGGGGGATTAGAAGGAGCTCAGTCTTGGACATATTGATTTTTAGTTGGTGAGAGGCCATCCAAGAAGAAATGCCAGATAAGCAGACACTGATGTGAGAAAGGACAGAAAGAGAGAGTGAAGGGGGTGGATAGGTAGATCTGAGTATCATCAGCATAGAGGTGGTAGTTGAAGCCATAGCTACTGATAAGTTTACCCAGTGAGGGTGTATAAATAGAGAAGAGTAGAGGACCCAGAACAGAGCCTTGAGGTACTCCAACAGACAGAGGCAATGGAGAGGAGTCGCTGCCAGCAAAGGAGACAGAAAAGGACCTATTAGAGAGATAAGAGTGGATACAGGAAAGGGCAGTGTCAGAGAGCAAAAGGGAGCTGAGAGTCCGTAGGAGAAGAGGATGGTCAACTGTGTCAAAGGCAGCAGGCAGATCAAGTAAGATAAGTATTGAGTAGTGGCTGTTTTTCTTTGCAGAGAGAAGATCATTAGTAACTTTGGTGAGGGCAGTCTCAGTTGAGTGTTGGGAATGGAAGCCAGATTGTAAGTGGTCAAGCAGTGAGTTGGAGGACAAGAAGTGGGTTAAGCGATCAAAGACTAGTTTTTCCAGGACTTTTGAAGCTAGTGGAAGCAGTGATATGGGGCGGTAGTTTGCAGGAGAATTGGGGTTAAGGGAGGGTTTTTTGAGGATGGGGGTGATCTTTGCGTGTTTGAAGGAAGATGGGAATGAACCGGTAGTAAGGGATAGGTTGAATATGTGAGTAAGAGCTGGAGTGAGTGTAGAAGACAGAGAAGGTATTAGATGTTAAGGGATAGGGTCAAGGGGGCAGGTAGTGAGGTGTGAGGAAGACAATAGGGAACTCACTTCATTCTCAGTGGTAGGGGGAAGGTGCTGAGAGTGGTGGAGGGGGTTCCCGGGGGCGGAGATGGAAGGTTGCAGTCTTGTGTTGGGATATTACTTCAGATGGTAATTGTTTTGTTGAAAAAGTAGTCTGCCAGGTCTTGAGCACTAAAGGCAGATGAAGGTGGTGGTGAAGGTGGATAAAGGGGAGAGTTGAAAATGGAGAAGAGACGTTTAGGGTTTGAGGAGTGAGTAGATATAAGAGAAGAGAAGTAGGTTTGCTTGGCTAAGTGAAGGGCAGATGAGTAAGTATAAAGAATGAACTTATAGTGAAGGAAATCTGATTCAGAGCGGAATTTCCTCCAGGCATGTTCAGCAGTACGGAAGCATTTTTGCAGTGCCAGGGTTGGAGCTGACGATGTGGGGTTTTGCGTATTTGGGGAGGAGCAAAAGTGTCCAGTGCCGGGGAGAGAGTATTGTTATAGTGGGTTGTAGCAAGGTCAGGGCAGGATATTGTGGAAGTGTGGGGGAGGTGTTTTTGAATAAGGTTGGAGAGTTGTAGAGGATCCACAGTGTGCAGATTTCTACAGGTGCGGGGACGAGGGGGAGAAGTAGGTTTAGCATGTATATTAAGCTTAAAGGTGAGCAGATGGTGGTCTGAGATGGGAAATTTGTGACAGGTGGCGTCAGAGAGAGAGCAGAGGTAGGAGAAAACTAGATCAATAGAGTGTCCATCGCGGTGAGTAGAGAATATGGTGGATTGTGAGAGACCAAAGGAGTTTGTGAGTGAGAGAAGGGGCAGATGGGTTATCAATGGGGATGTTGAAGTCCCCCAGGATTAAAGCAGGTGTATTTGTAGAGAGAAAGTGAGAAAGCCAGGCAGCAAAGTTATCAAGGAATTGGGAGGTAGGTCCAGGGGGGCGATAGATAGCTGCCACCCTGAGGGAGAGGGGGGGAATAGTCGGATGCAGTGAACTTCAAAGGAGGAAAAGGAGAGAGATGGATGAGGCTGCAGGTGCTGAAAGGAGCAGGAGGGGGAGAGTAAGATTCCAACACCGACACCATGTCTCTCACCTGGCCTAGGTGTGTGGCTAAAGTGGAGACCACCGTGCGTGAGAGCAGCAATGGAAGCAGTGTCAGAAGATGATAACCAGGTTTCAGTAATTGCTAGAAGATTTAAGGTGTTAGAAAAAAACAGGTCATGAACAGTTGTAAGTTTATTACAGACAGAGCGAGCATTCCAAAGAGCACAAGAAAAGAGAGGGGATAAGCGCTGTGGGTTAATAGAGATGAGATTGTTAGGATTGCATGTCCTAGAGTTTTTGCAGTGGGGGACTGAATGAGAGTGTAAAAGTGTGGTGACTGCTGCAGGGCCAGGTTTAGGAGAAATGTCACCAGCAGCAAGCAGTAGTAGGAGTGTGAGTGACAGAAGGTGAGAGGGGGACGTGTAGGAGCGGGTATGATTAGACACAGGAGAGTTAGATGGGGAAGTATTTCTAAGGAGACAAAGTAGTTCATGAGAGGAGAGCATAGGAGATGAGAGAAGGGAGGGTGAGATATGGATAGTGTGGGGGTAATTGTTGCTACAGGGAAGTGCAGTAATATTTAGGAAAAGGGCAGACAGAAATAGCAGAATAGACATGGAAAACATTGTGTAGGTGTATAGTTAGTAGGTTTTACCTGTTAGTGGGATTGCAGTTTCCCCCTCCAGTTTCTAACTCCAGTTCTTAACTCAGTGACTTGTAACACAGGGCACTTAGAAGAACAGGGCACAAAGAGCCAAGGCTTCAGAGAGCCAAGTGTTCACTTATTTCTAGTAGTCAAATTATAAGTTGTAATGATTTGAATCAGGACAGCTGTGCACAGGCAGACTACTTAGGAGACTCAATGCATTTAGTCATCTAGACTTGGTGAAGACGACTTGTTTAAGTTCAAACCGAGCATCAGAATGGGGAAGAAAGGGGATTTAAGTGACTTTGAACGTGGCATGGTTGTTGGTGCCAGACGGGCTGGTCTGAGTATTTTAAAAACTGCTGATCTACTGGGATTTTCACGCACAACCATCTCTAGGGTTTACAGAGAATGGTCGGAAAAAGAGAAAATATCCAGTGAGCGGCAGTTGTGTGGCCAACAATGCTTTGTTGATTTCAGAGGAGAATGGGCAGACTGGTTCTCTCTGCAACAGTCACTCAAATAACCACTTGTTACAACCAAGGTTTGCAGAAAACCATCTCTGAATGCACAACATGTCAAACCTTTAAGCAGATGGGCTACAGCAGCAGAAGACCACACCGGGTGCCACTCCTGTCAGCTAAGAACAGGAAACTGAAGCTACAATTCACACAGGCTCACCAAAATTTGACAATAGAAGATTGGAAAGACGTTGCCTGGTCTGTTAAGTCTTGATTTCAGCTGTGAAATTCAGATGGTAGGGTCAGAATTTGGTGTAAACAACATGAAAGCATGGATCCATCCTGCCTTGTATCAACAGTTCAGGCTGGTGGTGGTGTAATGGTGCTGGGAATATTTTGTTGGCACACTTTGGGACCCTCAGTACCAATTGAGCATTGTTTAAATGCCACAGCCTACCTGAGTATTGTTGCTGACCATGTCCATACCTTTATGAATATAGTGTACCCATCTTCTGATGGCTACTTCCAGCAGGATAATACACCATGTCACAAAGCTCAAATCATCTCAAACTGGTTTCTTGTACATGACAAAGAGTTCACTGTACTCCAATGGCCTCCACAGTCTCCAGATCTCAATCCAATAGAGCACCTTTGGAATGTGGTTGAACGGGAGATTCACATATGAATGTTTAGCTGACAAATCTACAGCAACTGCGTGATGCTATCATGTCAATATGGACCAAAGTCTCTCAGGAATGTTTCCAAAACCTTGTTGAATCCATGACACAAAGAATTAAGGCAGTTCTGAAGGCAAAAGGGGGTCAAACCCACAACTAGCAAGGAGTACCTAATAAAGTGGCCGGTGAGTGTATGTCCAGTGAGTGCTTATTTCAATATATGTATATGTATATATATGTAAATACTGTATATATATATATATATATATATATATATATATATATATATATATATATATATATATATTGAAATAAGCACTCACTGGACTTCAGCCAACTGGGACATCAAGTGTAATCTTTAATGTAAGTCCAGTGAGTGCTGATTTCAAAATAATATCACAGAGTTCTATAGCACCCTGGCTGTTGTGGATGGATGGTGAGAGTGCACACACCTGGGCTGTATATATATATATACTGTACATACACTTCTAGTGAGACAGTGATAAGCAACAAATATGTGTAGCCACCAATCACCAGTTAGCTACCAGTAGTGTAGGATAATTACATATTTTTTTACAACAAAGGATACCAAAAGAACAAAGTAAATTTAAAAATTGAAGTGAAATAAAAAGCTTTGTAAAATTGCATGCTCTATCTGAATCATGTAAGTTAAAGTTATGACTTTACTTTTCCTTTAAAGGGACATTGTACACTAGATTTTTCTTTGCATAAATGTTTTGTCGATGATCCATTTATATAGCCCATCTGGGAGTGTTTTTGTAACAATGTATAGTTTTGTTTATTTTTTTTTATAACATTCTGCTGGGTTTTAGACTCCTAAACAAGCCCCACAGTGTCAGCTCTATACATGCGTTTACAGACTACTGCTGGCTCCTGTTTATGTTATCTGTGTTTTTATATTCAGGGAAGGGGGGAGGTTCTGCTTTTCTTGGTTTCCCAGCCCCTTTCACTCAGTGTTTCAGCCTAACCTCATCAACAGTGCTAAACTGGGAGCTTCTATGTAAGTTTTTAAAAGGTTCTATACTGATTGTTCGTCTTTATAGTAGTGTCTATTACATGCAGTTATATGGTGTACACTGTCCCTTTAAGCTCTTGGAGATTACACTGCCACTGTAGCTTTATCCAGGCAGCTTCATTATCTTAACAGTATCTGGACTGAGAAGAAATTCCAAACCAGGTGTGATCTCTGGAAACCAAGTAAAGGCTTCTCCTGTCTCGGCAACCAACTATCAGGTAAGCTACTGTCACGTACTACAATTCCATTAGTAACTTTCCATTAGTAAACTTCAAATTTGATGATCTTGTGTATCAAGTAATTCGGAACCAACATTAGCTATTAATTTATTAAGCCATTTATTTTTTATTTACAGGAAATGCAGTATTTGTAATATTGCCTCTTCCTAGTCTAGTTCCCTCTTCCATTCATCTGCTTTCTGTTATCTATATGGGACACTTGGATGATCTTGTTTGTCACATGTAACAAGGAATACAAATTAACTCTTAATAGTTTGTTAACCAGTGAATTATCAGGTGATAACTGTTATCCTCAAATCTGTATTGCCACTTTTGATCGGAGCAACAATCTACATCCCCTTGTTTCCTTGTTTGTAAAAGGTTCATATTTTGTCAGAGGGAATATATATATATATAATTTATTATTTTTGTTGCAGCAAATTATTTTTGCTTTTTTAGAAAATAATTCTTACACTCTTCTTATTTCACTGATTTCCAAGACATTTTACTTCAGAATGTTCATAAATAAATCTTGTCTCCATGTCATGTGCTTCACACTTGTCAACTCATTTTCCTTTTGTTTTATTCATTTGCCTGACAGCTCATTTATTTTTGGATTAATTTTAAATAAGACTATAATAACTTCATTTTTCACAGTATTTAAAAATGAAATTTGAACTATACAGATCTTTTTTATTCATTACTAACGGTTCTTTTTTATGATCATATTTGGCTTAAATACAAAGAATAAATGAAAAAGAGAGAAATTGAGATGTATTGAAATTGTTAATATGAATTTCTTTTCAAAATTATTATTTCCTTTTAGAATTATTAAAATATATCAGCTCATGAAACAGTCAGGTAAAAATTATTGAAATTTTAACAAGCATACCTATTGCACTTTGTATTCCCCCTGGTTTATTTTATGACTAATTATTGGTTTTCACAAAACCAAGATTATCTGCTTAAATGTAAAATATAAAATGTACATACACATAACCACTTGGATACATGTGCACAAGGAAATTAGCACCCACACACTATTGACAATGACAACTCAAAACTCTAACTATAATTTGTTCACAGAAACATATGCACACTATTAATAACACAAGAACAGAATAAGATTACAAGTGGAATTTATAACACAAAATGTAAAAGGTTTCAATATTCCCCATAAGAGATCGTTGGCTCTTAGAGATTTAGGACAAAAAGGGGGGGGGGAGGAATAATTGGAATACAAGAAACTCACTTCAAAAGAGGATCCATTCCTAAATATATGCATAATGGCTTCTCCCAGCACTATCATAGTGCACATACCAAAAAAAAGATTAACGGTGTAAGCATCCTTATACATAATTCCATCCCATTTAAACTGTTGGAGCAGAAAAAAGATGGGGAAGGCAGATTCCTCGCCATCAGTGGAATCCTTTATAACAAAATAGTAACAATAGTAAATATCTATGCACCCAACCATAAACAGGCCATCTTCTTTAAATCCATAATTCCCCTTATACAAGATAT
Organism: Bombina bombina; assembly: GCF_027579735.1. Taxonomy (NCBI): domain Eukaryota; kingdom Metazoa; phylum Chordata; class Amphibia; order Anura; family Bombinatoridae; genus Bombina; species Bombina bombina. Next base: position 920,617,201 of record NC_069500.1, read on the forward strand.
ACAGAAAGGACAGTTAATAGTAATGGGGGACTTTAACTTACCAATTAACCCTTCATTGGATAGTTCAAACACAAACATACACATTGCAAAAAACACAATGAAGTCGCTCTGGCACTTCTTAAAAGCATTCGGGTTACATGATCCATGGAGAGTTGCTAATCCTGATAGAAGGGACTATACTTTTTTCTCCAATCCCAATAAATCCTATTCGAGAATTGACTTCATTCTACTGGACCATTTAACATTATCGAATGCAACAGTATCAAACATCACACATACGCGTGGTCCGACCATTCTATGGTTAGATGCTCTGTTTCTTGGCCTTCAGCACCAATAAGAGATTTCACATGGAGATTAGACAAAACTCTACTACTAGACCCAGTGGTGTGTGATACCTTAGAGAGAGAAATTCAAGAATTTTTTACACATAATGTTACTGAGGACGTTGCACCAGCTATGGTGTGGGAAGCTCATAAGAGCGTCATAAGAGGGGCACTAATTAAAATTAGGGCTAATAAGATTAAACAACAAAGAGAAGAATACACCCATATAGCTAAAGAGATTGAACAACTAGAATACATACATAAACTACACCCACAAGACAAAAAGACCCTCCAACAATTAAAATTCTACAGAGCCAAAATGTTGTCACACTTACATATAAAAGCACAGTCGATTGCACTCAAACTTAAGCAGAAATATTACTATGAAGCTAACAAACCGGGAAGACAGTTAGCTAGACTACTTAAATCTAGACAGGCAAAAAATTACATACACTCAATTAAAACATCTACAGGGGAGAGAGTCGAGGACACAAAAAAAATAGCAGATGCCTTTAAAAATTATTATCATGCTTTATATAACCTCTTTCCTAGGGGAACGTATCCGGACCATGAGATTAAATGTTTGGACTACTTAGAAACTGTCCAAGTCCCAGAAGTATCTGAAGAAGATAGGTAAATGTTACAAGCCCCATAAGCCATAAAGAGATACCATTAGCTATTAAATCACTAAAACCTGAAAAAGCACCAGGCCCAGATGGACTTTCTGGGTCATATTACAAAACATTTTATCATTTATTGACACCTCATTTATTAAACACATTTGGCCAGATAGATAATAGAGGTACATTGCCGGATACCATGCTTCAGGCTTATATTACCGTTCTTCCCAAACCAGGTAGGAAACCAGATACCCCAGCAAATTATCGACCAATTTCATTGCTGAATATAGATTTGAAAATATTTGCTAAGGTGCTGGCATCTAGACTCAACAACTTGCTTCCAACCCTAATATCTCCAGATCAGGTTGGTTTTGTGCCGCGGAGGGAGGCCAAGGACAACACCGTTAAATTATTAAATATTTTAGAATATATAAATACCAACACAATTTCTTCAATACTACTCTCCACAGACGCTGAGAAAGCGTTCGATAGGCTAGATTGGACCTTTCTGCAGACAACCCTAAATAAATGTAATCTTCCCATTCCATTTATAAATAAAATCATGGCCTGTACTCCTTTCCCACTGCCCAGATTAGAATAAATGGTACACTTTCTGAACAATTTGAAATATGAAATGGCACACGTCAGGGGTGCCAGCTTTCCCCACTTTTATTTATCCTATCCCTAGAAACACTAGCTAGTAGAATTCGGTCAAATGCTAACATAAAGGGCATAAATATTAAAAATAGAGAATACAAACTATCTATGTTCGCTGACGATGTTTTATTGTCTTTATCATGTCCTTTGGAATCTCTCTCCGCGGTGCAATCAGAAATGTTGAAATATGGAGAAGTATCAAATTTCCTAGTGAATCCTAGTAAATCAGAGCTACTACCTCTACACATATCCCCTAGAGATTTGACTAAAATTAAAAAGAACAGTCCTTTTGCGATCCAACAGAAACATATCAAATATCTAGGTATATATTTGCTGCATAGCTTAGACTTAATTCGTACCTTTAACTACTCCAAACTACTGCATAATATTTCTAATCAGGCCTCGTCCTGGTTATCTAAAAATATATCGTGGGTAGGGAGAATAAGCACAGTGAAGATGGTACTCTTGCCAAAAATGTTGTACATTCTACAGACGCTGCCGCTCCCACATACCCAAACATACCTACAAAAAATGCAAAGAGTGATACTTCATTTTATATGGAAAACAAAACCTGCAACGGTAAATAAATTCTCCTTGTATGCTAATAAATATATGGGGGGACTGGGAGTACCCAATATAACACTATACAAACAGGCCATATCACTACAGAGAGTAGTGGAATGGAGTAGACATAAATTAGATGAACCAAAGCACTGGATCCAAATAGAAAGTGATATCAGTAATGTACCACAATTAGGGGGTATGTGCTGGCTTCCTAAATCCATATTTAAATTACAGACTAACACCACACAGACAGTTTCAAGTTCCTTGTCAGACTGGAAACATATACGAGATAACTGTAGTGGTATTTCTAGCACATATTCGCCCCTAACTCCAATCTTGATGAATCCTGAATTCAAAGAAGGACAAGGACATCACCTAAATAATACTCATAGTTTGAAGGACTATATTCCCATTACACTTATAACCAACTCAGGGAAAATAGTATCGAGGATGGAATTACAAGAGGTGGGAGACGGTTTCTTTGAACATTGGCTTAGATACCATCAGGTAAATCACTATATTATGACCCATAGAGACAGGGCCAAACTGCTGAGGCAGCTGACACCCTTTGAGCAGATGTGCGTCTCCAATATACCACAAAAAGGGATAATTTATTTTATTTACAAACTACTGCTGGAAGCAACAGCCCCAAAACCACATAACTTCACAAAAGGGTGGGAGAGGGAATTACTAGGGGCGTTAAGCCCAAAGGTGTGGGATGAGATTTTTCATAGTATAGCCCACTCTGCTCATACAACACATGCACTAGAAACAAATTACAAAATACTTTTCAGGTGGTACATGACCCCAAATAGAATGAAGCATTTATTTAACTCTGCTAATGAGAAATGCTGGAGATGTAAGCAGGATATAGGTAATATGGGTCATGTCTGGTGGTCATGTGGAAAGATTAAAAGCTACTGGATAAAAATAGTTGAAGAAATTAATGGCGCCATGTCCTGTAATATCTCCTATAACCCACTAGTATGTCTATTCAATATGCTGAAAGAAGTCCAATGTGTTATTAAGAAAAATGTTATAAGTATAATGCTAAACGCAGCCAAACAGCTCATAGCCTCTGCATGGAGGTCTGATAAAGTCCCCACAATAGAGTCCTGGAGGGAAAGAGTTAAAGAAGCTCTAATGTTGGAAAGATACTTCTATCTCAAAACAAATAAACTGAACATGTATTATGATATGATGTTTTACTGGGAATCGTATGCGGGTATTTAAATGGTAATAAAGAGATGGATCACTATAATAATAATAATAATAATTATAACCGTAGGAATCTATGTTTGAAGTTTTAGGTAGCCTCTAAGACAAAAGGTGAAACATAAATGGAATCTAACTAGTGTATTGTAGGGTTTTGACGCCATACCTTCCGATCACCTGTACAGCACTGAAATTATTTAAAGACTGCAAGTAATTGTTTTTTGTTTTTTGTTAATGTTAGATTAATTTTTGTTAGTAAAGTGTTATTGTTGGATGTACTACCAAGCAATATTAGAAGTACTTATGGCTGAATGATACAGTTACACTTTAAAAATGATGGACTAATATCAATTAGATATTGTATCACAGGTACAGTTGCAAGACAACATTAGATACTTTGTTAGGATTGGACTTATTTCATCAGAAATGTTGTACCCATTGATCTGTGAACATTGTACTTTATGAAAACTCAATACAGACATAAAATATTAAAAAAAAAATATTACAAGTGGAGTGCTAAATTATCATGCTCCCGCAAAAGGGAAAATTTGCCCGTTTGCGGGAGCGAGATAATTAACCAGCCATTACAAGTGGCTGGTTATTGCTACCGCGAGCTGGCTGTAGTAATTAGCGCTTATAAAATTAACTAGAGATCAGAACTCTGGTTAATTTTATAAATCTGCCCCAAATGGCCCCAAAATACTGTCTAGTGTAGTTTAATAACAAATAAAGATGGCAGCATCTTTATTTTTTTTTAATAAAATTACTGCACTAGGTAGTATTTTGGAGTTAAAGTTGGTGGGAGTGTGGTGTTAGAAAAAAAAACAGCACTGAAAAATGCCTTTAGATTGCAGTCTATGGGAACTGTGCAGTCTATGGGAACTACCCAGTAAGTAAATATGTATATGCTTGTATACATATATATGTATGTGTTAATATGTTTTTATATACACATATTAACACATAAATATATATGTATATCAGCATATACAGCTGTAATCATAATTATTTAACCCCAATTGCAAATCAGGTTTATTGTCAAAATGTAAAGACTTTCAGCTGTTTGCAATGAATAAATCAAATAAAATCAATTTAAATAGCTCAACACAATAAATGCTTCAAGTGGTTTCCCCAAATTCAAAAGAAATGCAACTTTTAATAAATTCTGCAGTCTCAAAATTATTCAACCCCCTGAATAGAATCCCTCACAGCAGCACAAATAGGCAAAACAGGTGTTGTCTCAAGCACACCTAATGCAACTAATCAAGGGCTTCATTAGTTGCACCAGGTGTGGTTGAGCACATGAAATGCTTGAACTGGCTAGGGGTTTGTTGAGTGCAGGGCCGCCATCAGGGGGTGACAGGGGTGACTCCTGTCAGGGGCCCAATGGGCCAGGGGGGGCCCCATGAGACAAGAATTAAAAAAAAAACTTCAGTGTGGTAGTAGTTGTATAGTGGGACCAGGGGTCCATAAAAACACATTTTTTTTAGCAGCAGTGTATTTATGATTATTTGACAATGCTGCAGAAATTCTATATTTAAAACCATGCAGAAATGTTTCCTCCTCAATACACAAATGGTAGGTGCCCTTTTGGCAGATATGCATTTTTTTTATTTACACACACACACACACATATATATATATATATATATACACATATATATATACAGTATATATATATATATTACATTCCAGTTTACTGCCCCTTTATACAAGGACTTTCCAGATGCAAGGAGGCATTTTATCTAAGATTTTTACATCTGCATAAAATGTTATACTCTCAGACTAAGATTGCTCAGTGTTAGAAATTAGACAGGTTAACTTTAAACTGTTCTGTTTACACTACAGCTGACTTAATTTTGAAATACATACCAACAAGCCTAAATCCTGCATTTAACCAGATCTAATGAGTACCACAGTTTATGGTTCCACCAAGACCATATAGAGTACAGCATTTTCAAAATCCATAAGTACAGCTGACAGATGGGAACATTTGTACACTATATTTGAAGTGGTGCTCTTGGTTGGGGAAAATACAAGCAAACATATGTCAACCTTTTAAAAATACTTTTCTCCATCTAGCCATCTACCCAGATCATTAATGTACAATTTTGAATTCACAGAATTATTTTTGTTTGCACATATACAAATATGATTCTTTAAAAAGTGATCTCTTAATTTCTGCATTTTTTTAATCATGCATGTCACACACTGTTGATTTAGGGGATGCAAGGCGCATAAATGTTTCCTCTTGTGAGTGTTTCTGTGGGTGTCTGTGTTTATGTCTTTATGCTTTGGTTTGTGTCTCTATGAGTGCGTATTTTTCTTTCTTTCTGTGGGTCTCTCTGTGAGGGTGGGTGTGTATGTCTTTGTGCATTTTCTGTGGATGTATGTGAGGGTGTGTGCATATGTCTTTGAGCTTTTTCTATGGGTGTCTTTGTGAGGGTGTGTGTATCTTTTTCTTTGTGTATTTTCTCTGGATGCCTCTGTGAGGGTGGGTGTGTATGTCTGTGTTTTCTGTGGGTGTCTCTGTGAGGGTGTGTGTATGTCTTTGTGTGTTTTCTGTGGATGGCTCAGTGAGGGTGTGTGTATGTATGTCTCTCTGTGTTTTATGTGGTTGTCTCTCTGTGTGTGTATGTCTTTGTGTGTTTTCTGTGGGTGTCTCTGTGTTTGTGTGGGTGTCTCTGTGTTTGTGTGTATGTCTTTGTGTGTTTTCTGAGGCTGTCTCTGTCGGTGTTTTCTTGGGTGTATGTGCAAGTTTGAGTTTGTGTGTGTGTGTCCATTTTCTGTTCCTTTTTAGGACATTTTGACCTTACTACTGATTATTCACATCTTTCTACAGACTTTGAGACTAACGATACCTTTCCGGAAGTCACCAATCCACCATTTAACCTTTAAATTATTGTTTAGGCAGTTCAGGGCCCTTCCTTTCAGCCACTGCATGCTGTTGTCATCATTTAGTTGGCATCTTCCTTTACAAAAAGATAATCAGAACTCCATATTTTGTTTCCTAAATCTCCTTTTTTTTTTTTTTTTTTAACAAAACTGTAGTTTACCTCATTACTTGTCAGTTCAATGTAAACAAGTGCTGAGTGTCTGTTTGGGTGTCTGTGTCTGAGTGTGTTTCTTTGTGTGTCTGCTAGAGTGTCTATATGTGAATCCTTATGTGTGAGTGTGTGTGTGTTTCAGTGTATGAGTGTGTCTGTGTGTTTGTATGTTACTACCTTTACAACATTTCCAAGTTTAAATAGACACTTAGTGCACATACGTTTTAGTCACTTGGTCAAAAATTGCACATGTCAAAGGAGGGGGGGGGGGGCCTGATCAATGGTTAAGTCAGGGGCCCCAAAATTTCTAGTGGCGGCCCTGGTTGAGTGTCATGTTTGAAATATGGCTAAATCAAAATAATGGTGCAAAAAGTTAAGAGAAGAGATCATCGCCCTTCACAAACAAGGAACAGGATACAAAAAGATAGCAAAGGCACTGAATGTTCCTAGAGACACTGTTGGAAGCATAATTTGCAAGTTCAAAGTTAAAGGAACAGTGGTTAAACAACATGGACAGGGCAGAAAACGAAAGCTATAAACGGCTGCAACCAGATTTCTGAGAAGGCAGGTTGACCTGCAGCAAGACTTGGTGAAAACATGCACTGAGGTTTTAGTTTGCACAGTAAGGTGCGTACCAAACCCAGAAGGTTTCCATGCCAGAACTCTAAGATGTACACCACTCCACTACTGACCCAAAAGCACAAGGAAAGTCAGCTCCAATATGCTCTAATTCATATAAATAAGCCAGAGAAGTTTTGGGATTCTGTTCTGTGGAGCGATTAACTAAAACTGGGACTTTTGAGCCCCATGGATCAGCGATATGTCTGAAGAAAGAAGAATGAACCATATGCTGAAAAGAACACTCTGTCTACAGTTAAGCATGGTGGTGGCTCGGTGACGCTTTGGGGTTGCTTTGCATCCTCTGGCACTGGAAACCTGCAGCATGTGGAAGGCAATATGGATTTGTTGAAGTATCAGGGAATCCTAGGAGGAAAAGTCATTCCATCTGTGAGGAAACTGAAGCTTGAGCGTCATTGAACCTTCTAAAAGGACAATGATCCCAATCATACCTCAAATTCCACCAAGGATTGGTTGCAGAAGAAGTCCTCGAAGATTCTACAGTTACGATCACAGTCACCTGACTTGAACCCCATAGAAAATCTCTGGTGGGATTTAAAGAAGGGTTACAGCACGCAAACTCAAGAATATTACTGAACTGGAGGCCATTGCTCATGAGGAATGGGCTAAGATTCCTTAGGAACGCTGCCAGAAGCTGGTGTCTGGCTATGCATCTTGTTTGCAGCAGGTCATAACAGCAAAAGAGGGCTCTACAAAGTACTAAAGATGCTTCTCATGAAGGGGTTGAATAATTTTGAGACTGAAGAATTCATTAAAAGTTGGATTTTCAGTTGAATTTGGGGAAACCACTTGAAGCGTTAGTTGTGTTGAGCTATATGAATTACTTTTGTTTGATTTGTTCATTGCAAGAAGTCTGTACATTTTTACAATAAACCTGATTTGTAATGGGGGTTGAATAATTTTGATTGCAGCTGTACATATATATTTATATTAGCTGCCACCGCTGCATGGCTTACCCCCTTTGCTAGTGCTGAAGTTCCCATTGTGCTGGTATTACACCATAGAGCACAAATATAGCTTTCTTTAAAGCAATATTTAGCGCTCCACTTGGAATCTGGCCCCAAGGATTTAGCAATTAGAGTTTATGCTTGATATGACAAATCTAATGCTTTTAAGGTGACGTAAGGCAGATGTGGAAATAATAGCTTTTTTTAAACGGACATTATAGTAAAAAAATAAATTACATGCTCCTAATTGTTAGAACGTGTAATTTTAGTACTTTTGATCCTGCAAATGAGTTAAACACATAGTTAAAGTTGTAGAGAACTGGTGATCCCAAGCAGAGACGGGCATTAAAGGGACAGTAAAGTCAAAACTAAGCTTTCATGATTCAGATAGGACATGCAGTTTTAAACCACTTTACAATTTACTTTTATCATCAAATTTGCTTTGTTCCCTTGGTGGTATTTCTGAAAAAGCTAAACCTAGCTAGGCTCAAACTGATTTCTAAACAGTTGAAAACAGCCTCTTAGCTCAGAGCATTATTAGTTTAGCTAATTGTAGGTAATTTATTTAATTAGTTTAATGATAGTGTAGTGTTAGGTGTTTTTGTAACTTAGGTTAGGATTTATTTTACAGGTAATTTTGTAATTATTTTAACTAGGTAGCTATTAAATAGTTATTAACTATTTAATAGATATTGTACCTAGTTAAAATAAATACAAAGTTGCCTGTAAAATAAATATAAATCCTAAAATAGATACAATGTAACTATTAGTTATATTGTAGCTATATTAGGGTTTATTTTATAGGTAAGAATTTAGTTTTAAATAGGAATAAATTATTTAATTACAGTAAATTTATTTAGATTGATTTAAATTATATTTAAGTTAGGAGGGTGTTAGGGTTAGACTTAGGTTTAGGGGTTAATAACTTTATTATAGTAGCAGCGGCGTTGGGGGTGGGAGATTCGGGGTTAATAATTGTAGTTAGGTGGCGGCGATGTTAGGGAGGGCAGATTAGGGGTTAATGTAATTTATTATAGTGTTTGCGAGGCGGGAGTGCGGCGGTTTAGGGGTTAATACATTTATTATAGTGGCGGCGATGTCCGGTCGGCAGATTAGGGGTTAATAAGTGTAGGTAGGTGGCGGCGACATTGGGGGGGCAGATTAGGGGTTAATAAATATAATGTAGGTGTTGGCGATGTTAGGGGCAGCAGATTAGGGGTTCATAGGGATAATGTAGGTGGCGGCGGTGTCTGGAGCGGAAGATTAGGGGTTAAAAAAAATATTATAGGGTTTGAGATGTGGGGGCCTTGGTTTAGGGGTTCATAGGTAGTTTATGGGTGTTAGTGTACTTTATAGCACAGTAGTTAAGAGCTTTATGTTCCGGCGTTAGCCCATAAAACTCTTAATTACTGACTTTTTTTGCGGTTGGAGTCTTGTCGGTAGAGGCTCTACCGCTCACTTCTTCCAAGACTCATAATACCAGCATTAGGCAAATCCCTTTGAAAAGATTGGATACGCAATTGACGTAAGGGTATTTGTGGTAGCCTCGAGTCGCGGAAAGAAAGTGAGCGGTAGACCCTTTCCTGCCTAACTCTAAATACCAGCGGGCGTTAAAAAGCAGTTTTAGGACCCCTTAACGCTGCTTTTTAACCCTAACGCAGAACTCTAAATCTAGGCGATAGCTTCTATATTTATATGTTAGCTATTTGATAATATGAGACTCCCTACTATCACACAATAGGTCCAGCCATACAGTTGCTTTCTTTTGTTAGTCTATATCACAACAATTCCCTACCCTATTATAGCCATAATTATTGTATCACAATGACACACCATGGTTTTCTTCTCTACTAACACCATTTTATTATTCTCAACTAATATATTTTACCCATTTGGTTAGTATAATGCCCACACGTCACTTCTAGGTACACACACACCTACCAGTGAGCACATATTTATTCTATTTGGTAAGGTGATAGCTTACTTATAATTCTTTTTTACTGCTTCATCACACTAAACTATGACACATCTTATCCACACACCACCATTATTAGTTTTTCTTTATTATTTTTCAATAAACACAAACATTAGATTTGCATTTCTATTTTCACATGTTACATATTTTTATATAAATTGAAATTAGTGCAATGACTATTAGAGTCACAAAGTCATAAACAAAAATAGGAGTCTAGTGTCTTAGGCTCCATGTAGCTCCACTAGTCAGAATTTCCAAACCCCATTTTTTGTAATCGTGATAGTTTACTTATCATTTTTGTTTCACAGATGTATACACACAACTTATAACATTAGCATTAGTATCTTTTTTAATTTTTTTTTTTTTTTTTTATTATTTTATTTATAACCAACAACGAATACAGGATCCATGATAACAAAAAAATAACAAACATTAAATATTTCAGTTGTCAAACATGTTATGTTCGCACCAAAGAAAGACAAAGTGAAAAAAAAAAAAAAAAAAACAAACAATATCAGGCAAACATATAATGCATATTACAAGTCATATACACAGTAAATTGTATTGAGTTATCTACCAATTAGCTCATTACTCATTGTTGGGATTTTTAATTATTTAATTAAGGGGGGAAAGAAAAAACAAAGAACAAAAAAAAAAAAAAAAAAAAAAAAAAAAAGGTAGAAAAGGGAAAAGGGAGGAGGGGAAATAAGGAAGAGGGGGAAAAAAAAATAAAAGAAAGAAAGCTCCCGATTCTCTATAGCCCTTGCCGCCTACCAAATACCCAGCAGAACCATCTCCGAGTTCTTAAATGGAGAGATCAAATAATCAATTTCTCTCTCAGGAAAAATCTTAATGAACGGTGCCCATTTATCGAAGAATTTCCTTACACCTAGTTCATTGTCTATATTTGTGTCTTTTTTAAAAAAATTATACCACCTTTTGCTTTTATTTTTGCTTTTTGCTAATTTCATATATTTCTTATAATATATAACATAATAGAGTACGGACTATTATAGGCACAAGTTCATCCATATTACTGGAGTATCTTGTCTTTGACTCCACGTAGTATCATATCAATATACACAGATCATTTTAGGTCACACATATTCATTTATTTGCACATCACAATTAAATTCTCTTATCCCCAGTATCAATCACTTTGGGTAAATCACAGTTTATTATCAGAGTCAAGATGTACCAAACAATCATAAGATTCAATATTGCAAGTATAGCACACTCCTCTGTAACTGGCCAATTGGAGAAATTCCCCATGATCTCTGACCCATCAAGTCAGTAATGACGTTCACTGACTTATTTCCCCTGATAGGACTAGTTGAACGCTTTACACATCGCATTCTTAGGTAGGTTGAGAACACGCCCATAGTGGTTGTTTATGAAACAAACTGCCGACACGCTTAATTTTCCAGTTACAGCTCATGACACAATCAGCTGTTAATTTAAACTTGAACAGTTCTAATCGCACTAAAATGTTTAATAGTACCTTATTATAGGGGTTGTGCATTAGGCAAACTACCAGGGGGGGATCTACATGGTGAGTGACATTTATGAACACAGAAAAGGAAATTGGTTTACGCCTGTTTACTTAAAGGGACACTGAACCCAAATTTTTTCTTTTGTGATTCAGATAGAGCGTGACATTCTAAGCAACTTTCTCATTTACTCCTATTATCAAATTTTCTTCATTCTCTTGGTATCTGTATTTGAAATGCAAGAATGTAAGTTTAGATGTCGGCCCATTTTTGGTGTACAACCTGGGTTGTTCTTGCTGATTGGTGGATAAATTCATCCACCAATAAAAAAGTGCTGTCCAGAGTACTGAACTAATAAAAAAGCTTAGATTGCCTTCTTTTTCAAATAAAGATAGCAAGAGAACGAAGAAAATTGATAATAGTAGTAAATTAAAAAGTTGTTTAAAATTGCATGCTCTATCTGAATCACGAAAGAAAAAAATTGGGTACAGTGTCCCTTTAATATGCTGTACGTTAAAGTTATCACCTTTGGCCAATATGAATCTATTAAGTATTTGCTGGTAACTAACACTATCTACTGTTAAAATGATATGATAACAATTACTGAATTAAAGATGGGTATATGGATCTAATATTTCCTACCGGTAAAGATATAGATTTTCTATGTATATTTCCTCTCAAGGGTTTTATTGTCAACTTGCACATTTGTAGCACTTATAGATATAATAGTATGAACAAATTGGAGGTTTCTGTACACTCTTTGTTTAAGATATGTAATGGTGTTTAAAAATTAATTTTATTACAAGACCAGAGACTCATATTTTGCTTTCTTTCCTTTACTACTTAAATGGCAGTCATTAAAAGCACATATATTAATACAAGAAAACTGTCATATTTAAAAAGAGGCAGTTAAAACAGAGAATAAATCAGTGACCAATAACAATGTAGAACTGATTAGACCAACACAAAGTAACCAATCAGATTCAAAATATAACCTATAAACTGTCCAACATATAATAACACATCCTCTTTCTTTTACTGCTTCAGTATAAGATAAGTATTATATTTTAATCTTATATTAAAATTTTAGTGATTGACTTGGGGTTTGTTATTACAGACTTCAGTTTATTATTATTATTATTGTTTACATTATTCCTTCTTGTTTATACAAAAATTTCTATTATTGTATTTATTTATTTATGTTTCACTCTTCTATCGTTTCCGTTTTCACCTTTTAATGCTTTTTCTAGTTAGGTCTGTTTTGTTTATATTATTTTCCGTTTTTACCCCTTTGGTTTATCTTATTCTGATTACCTTGTTCGCTAGTTCGTTTCCGTTTTGGCCACTTTCACTGCTCACTCCGTCCTCCATCTTGCTAAAATATTCTTGTCCCTCTGCGCATGCGCGCGGCGTAGTCATCTTTGCTACGCACTTACGTTTTCCCGCCGTTTTCTTTTCCTCTATCTCAGCTGAGTTTTTCGCCGGAGATAGTCGCAACTTTGTTGCTATCCTGTAGAGAAGTTGCAATTTAAAAAAATTACTTTAACAAGTTTATAAACAGCGTGTTATCTCCATCTGCTGTTTGGTTTTGGAATCAGTTGTTTACATAACCGTTTGGATAATTTTATTATATTACATTTTAAGATAATTCTTCCTTTGTTTTCCTTGTTATCACATTCTTTGGGGCAATTCGTTTATTTTCTGTCAGAGAAAATTTTTATTAGATTTAATTATTATTAATAATTTTATTATTAAGTTTTTATTCAGATATATATAAAAAAAATTGAAAATGTCTCAATCTCCTGATTTGAATCCTTCACTCAATACTGAAGGGATTCAAAAGATGATTGACACTTCTATGGATGCCATGTTTGAAAAAATTTATTTTTTGATTAATAAATCAAATTCTAAAAAATCTATTAAAAGAAAAAGAACTGTTTCTAGTGCAATAAAGACTAGCAAGAAACTTGTGAAAAAGTCTCGTCAACTTGCTTTAAATGTGTCTGTTCCTTGCAGGAAAGGAAGAAAAACACCTGCTTTATCCTCTACTCCCAAGAGGTTACTGATGGGAGAGACTTTGGCCAAACAAAATATTTCTGATGCTGTTTCTGAGACAGAAGTTAATTCTGATTCTTCATTAGATTCAGAAAATTCTGAGGATTATATTTCTCACTCCTCCTCAGAAGACTCTTCGGCTTCTCCGAAAATTAAAAAATTTAAAAAATGTCTTAAAAAGTCAAAACATTCTGATTCTAATAAAGTTAAATTTTATGATTGTCTAGGTAATTCTAGATTCAATGCAGATGATTTGCACCATCCGAGATCAGCGGAATGGTGCCCTTCTTCTGACATTGCTGAATTTATTGACTACCAGCTTCGGCAGCCCCTTAAAAGGGATTCTCGTAACAAAATGAGGGCTGAATGTCCTAGACCTATTTTACCCAACAACGCTAGTTGCACTCCAGAAGTTGACCCGAAAATTTTGAAATTTATAGGTTCCCCCGGGTTCAAGCTCAAAAAAGGTATGGATAGGGCTTGGAAGATCTGTCAGGATAAAATGCTTGACACGATTGGCCCCCTATCAAAATTATTTGACTTATCAGAACAAGCTGTTTATGATAATTCCCTTTTAGATCCTATCATAGTTAGGGAATGGTTGCAGAGAATGCTTTCCTTTTTAGGAAATGCTAACTCTGCTATGTATACGGAACGCAGACGTAATTTACTGCGTAGAATTGAACCCAGAGTATGCGATTTCGCAATTAACGAAATTCATCCTGACACCAAAGGTCTGTTATTCGGTGATACATTTATTAAAGAATTGAATAGTTATGTGAACACTTTTTCTAATCTAAATAAAGTGTGAACGTCCATGAAAAATATATTTAATCATGATCGTTTCTCCGAGCAGGCTGGGAAAGGTAGAGGCCGCTTTCCCAGCCGTGCTTCATACCCCAACAGGTCTCATTTCTCTTCCCAACAGTTCCAGCAACAAAGACCATACCAAAATCCAGTTTCCTCAGGTTTTTTCCCATCAAGAGGAAGATTTTGGAACCCCAGGATCCAGCGTTCCAGACAAAGATCCTGTGCTTCACAAGGTAAACCTTTCTTTTCCCCCTTCTCATGTTTTTTCCCAAAACATAATAGGAGGCAGATTATCTCTCTTTGCTCACAATTGGAACCTGATTACTACAGATCAATGGGTTCTCCACACCGTTTCAGGTCTTTTTATAGATTTTATTTCTCCTCCTGTTCAGAATTCTCTTCCCATTCCAATAAAATTTTCAAATTCAGACAGAATTTTGGTTCAAAACGAAATCTCAAATCTTTTATCAAAACAAGCTATAGAACCTGTTTCAAACCCTCAAAATTGTTTTCTCAGCAATCTTTTTCTTGTAAAAAAGAAAAACGGACAATTTCGTCCAGTCATAAATTTAAGAACTCTAAATTCTTTCGTTGTTTATCAACATTTCAAAATGGAAGGTATTCATCTCCTCAGAGATTGCCTTTTAGACAACGATTATCTTATTAGACTAGATTTGACAGATGCTTACTTGACAGTTCCTGTAACTCAAAAACACAGGAAATTTCTGACTTTTGTTTGGGAAGGAAAGACTTGGAGTTTCACTTGTATGCCTTTCGGCTTATCTTCAGCTCCTTGGATATTCACCATACTAATGAAACCTATCATCACGTGGCTTCATCTTCGAGGAGTTCGTCTTATAATATATTTAGACGATATCTTGATTATGAATCAGAATTCGGTCATTTTAAAATCTCAACTCCAACTTACTTTATATATTTTGGAAAATTTGGGTTTCCTAGTCAACAAAGAGAAATCAGTTCTTTCTCCAACCAAATCTTTAACCTTTCTAGGTTTTCAGATAGATACTTTGAATTCTACTCTCAGTCTTCCCAGGGACAAAATTATGAATATCAAGAAAGAAATTTCAAAAACTCTTTCTTTATCTTTGGTTCCCATCAGGACTATAGCCAGAATAGTTGGGTTACTCTCATCCTCTATCCAGGCTATTTTCCCTTCTCCACTTCATTACAGGGAACTTCAACGTTTAAAAATTTCTCATCTTCAAAAAGGACTTTCATACTCCCATTTAATTCCTCTTTCTTCAGAAGCCAAAGAAGAGTTATCTTGGTGGCTCACCCATATAGAAGCTTGGAACGGGAGAGCCATTTTTGGGGAAACTCCGGATCTTGTGATAGAATCCGATGCCAGTCAATCGGGCTGGGGAGCTTGGTGTGGTCCCTCTATCACGGGAGGAAAGTGGTCCTCAGAAGAAAAGTGTTTTCATATCAACTGCTTAGAACTTTTGGCAGGCTCTTTTGCAGTCAAGAGTTTTGTCAAAGGTTCTTTTCCTGTGTCCATCTTACTCAGAATAGACAATATTTCTGCAGTTCGATATTTAAATTGTCTCGGTGGTACAAAATCGAGAGATTTATCAATTATTACGAAAGATTTCATTCACCTTTGCTTGGACAGAAATATTTCTGTCAAAGCGGAATATATTCCAGGTTTATCCAACGTAGCAGCGGATTGGGGTTCCCGGTATCTGACAGATTCCAGCGATTGGAAACTTCATCATCAAGTTTTTCGGTCGCTCCAATCTGTCAGAGGTCCCTTCTCAATGGATCTGTTTGCCTCGAGACTGAATTTTCAAATTCATCCATATTTCAGTTGGCGTCCAGATCCAGACGCTCTAGCGATCGATGCATTTCTTCACCCTTGGCCACTTCAAACAGCCTACGCGTTCCCTCCGTTTTCCATGATTCAGAGAACCATATCGGTAGTCCATCGAGATCTTCTTTCAATTCTCCTAATCACTCCCCTTTGACTATCTCAAGCTTGGTACCCATCTCTTCTAGAATTGTCTGTCAACCATCCTGTTCTTCTTCCTCTTTTTCCTCTTCTATTGTCAGATCAAGAAGGTCATCCTCACGATCTTATCATTCAAGGATCTCTTCGCCTCATAGCGTGGTCAATTTCGGGCAAACTTCATCTCTCCAAGGCTTATCACAACGGGCTAAGGACCTCCTTCAAGACTCTTTGGCCCCCGGGACCAAAAAATGTTATTTTTCCGCATGGACCAGATGGTCTAGCTGGTGCATGGAAAGACATTTGGATCCCCTTTCAGTTGATATAACTTTTATTATTAACTTCCTTATTTCTCTCTTTGATTCAGGTTTAGCTTATAGAACGATCAATGTTTCTAGATCTGCTATTTCTGCTAAACATTCTTTTGTTAATAACATTCCTGTAGGTCAACACCCCTTAATTTGCAAGTTATTGAAAGCAATTAAACTAAAGAGACCTCCGGCTCCTAAATATTCTTCCTTTTGGGATGTTGATCTCATATTTGCTCTTTTTAAGTCTTGGCCTTCTAATGAATTTTTATCTTTGAAACAACTTTCTGCTAAGCTAGCTACTCTTTTGTGTTTAATTTCTTTTCGTAGGGTCTCTGATGTCAGAGCTTTAGACTTTAATTCTAAACATTTTACTCCTGAAGGTGTTAATTTCTTTATTTCTAAAAGAACTAAATCTTTTTCAACGTCTATATTCTATCCTTATTTACCTTCTGAACCTCTCCTTTGTGTGGTTTTATGTCTTAAAACGTATGAACGTAGAACTATTTCTTTTCATTCTCCTTCTTCTAATCAACTTTTATTATCTTTTGTTCCCCCTCATGATCCTATCTGTTCTACATCTATAGCTAGGTGGGTTAAATGGGTTATGAGTGAGGCAGGTATTGATTGTTCCTTTTCTGCTCACTCTGTTAGAGGCTCAGCTGCTTCTAAAGCATTTTTGAAAGCTGCTACCCTTCAACAAATTTTGGCTGCAGCTGACTGGTCTTCTGATTCTATTTTTAAACAATTCTATTTTAAACCCATTGAACACGCCTCGCTTAGTTTATTTTGTTAGTTGCTTTAAACTAGCAAAATATGAGTCTCTGGTCTTGTAATAAAATTCGGATTATCCTAAGTTATGAAGGTATAATCTAGATTTTATTAAAGACACAGAGACAAGTATTTTCCCTCCTCTACAGTATATTGAATGTTCATATTGTTCCCTCCCTTATTTTATTATGTTATTATTAATCCTTTTTACATTTGTTTTAGTTATCAATCAATAATATGGATATTCTGCTGGATGGTTTTGTTCCCTCTCACCTATGTGATGAATCAATTCTTAAAGCAAGTTTTCTTCAAAGATTACAGAGTTCCAGTAGATCTTCAAATTCTTCATTCAAGTTGGTTATTCCTTCATGGATGTGTTTCCTCTTCAAGTTCCTGCTCTTCAGTCTTCTGGGTTGTCTTTTCGGATGGATCTATTGTGTTTTGATGGACTTTATGTTTTCTTCATCAGTCGACAAGAAAGAGGATGTGTTATTATATGTTGGACAGTTTATAGGTTATATTTTGAATCTGATTGGTTACTTTGTGTTGGTCTAATCAGTTCTACATTGTTATTGGTCACTGATTTATTCTCTGTTTTAACTGTCTCTTTTTAAATATGACAGTTTTCTTGTATAAATATATGTGCTTTTAATGACTGCCATTTAAGTAGTAAAGGAAAGAAAGCAAAATACTTGTCTCTGTGTCTTTAATAAAATCTAGATTATACCTTCATAACTTAGGATAATCCGAATTACATCTGATTGTAGGAGGAGGAGGCGGGTCTGGTTTGGGATTGTGATTGGTCAGTTTGTATTTAAAAGCCAGTGCTTCCAGTTCAGTAACAGATGCCTGATGAAACAGCTAGCACAGCTGAGAAACGCGTTGCAATCTGTATTTCTCATTGTTTTTACATACTTTGGGCGCCATGTACTAAGGCGTCAATTTTTTCGCACAGACCGTATCGAAATAACCCGCCGGCATTCGCACCATGCGGATGGCACTTCGTTACATGAATGTACTAAAAACCAAGCCGTAAAATTTCGCGTCTATTGTGTGTCGAAGACAATCGGATTATTGATAACTTTGAAGCTTCGTTCAGCGCGAAAGAGCAAAGTTAAGAAGCAGTCTGCGACCTGATTGGTTTAGTTCTTTACCCACGTGACGATCTAGGTGTCATAATCGCCAGACAAGCGGCAACGTCTGGCTGCTGACATGTATAAGAATGTGCATTTTCCCAGAAATCTTAGAATATTGTTTATTTACTTTTCGGTATTCACTTTGACAAGATGGCTTGCTCCGGAGATTCTGCTACTTCTAAGAAGACTCGCAACCCTAACTTCTCGCATCAACAGAATGTTGTACTTGTTGATCTAGTACTCGAATATTATGACAATATTTATGGTAGTCGAGTCAAGCAAACCCCAGGCGCTCGTAAGAAGATTATTTGGGAGAAAATTAGTGACGCAGTGAGTGCTCAAGGACCCACTAAAAAAGATATCGAGTCCTGCAAAAAAAGGTTCAACGATATCAAGCGTCAAACTAAATCCAAAATTGCCAAAGAAACCGGTGCCTGTATAGCCCTTCTTCCTCGTAATTGAATTAATCGGAAAAGAAACATGTGTAAAAGTGTCTCCATCTTCATTCACTGATCCAAAAACCAATAATGCTACAATAGTAGTCTAGTCCTTTCACTTAAGTACTTCTACCTGGCGTCAGGTTGATACCCCCTATAGTTTTCTATTGTATTCGCTACCTAAATGGTCGCGAAGCAAATCACGCGAAGTTACAGTGAAAGTTGGAGCGGGCGGATTAGTTGTAACATTCATAATTTCCGATTACAGCGAATTTACGTGCGATCGAACATGTAGTAAGTGGAAAAAGGCTTTGGAACGATGAGTTGAGTAAAATTACGATCGCTGATGAAAATAGTGGTTTTTCGAGCAGATCGCAGATTGATACATACGAGAAGCAGAGCGTGAGCGAATTTTGACGCGGAAATACAGACGGACGGTCACTTCGAAGCTTAGTACATGGCGCCCTTTGGGTGAGCACTTGCACCCTAAGTTTTTATTTGGGATTTTAAATAAAACAATATTGAAATTATTGGAAGGAAGCCTAAGATTTTTACCTGATTCAGAGCTGACATCTTGTGCATGTGACCAGTGTTGATCTCAGAAATTAGACAGATATTAATAGGTGGGTTTACACCATGGACAATGTACTTTATAGAAGCAAAATTGATAATGCATATCAATTACAAACTTTATCTTCTTTGAATGCTTTATAATGTCCCTTTAACTTCTACACTTATATCTTCAATATTAAAACAACCATCAATTAAAAAAAAAATAGATTTATATATTATACTCAGGCTAATTATCGCTTTGAATATATAATTATGTCTGGCATGTATTTGCTGCTTAATATCCCTTTAAATAGTTGTTTTTCCCAACACACTTTATATAAAGACTTAGCAGGCTTTAAACTGTTATGTTTCTTTAAACTAATGCTTTCAGAAATACAGTAACTATCAATCAGACAATAAATAGCCAAACAAATGTGTGTTCTGTAAATTTGAAATTTTTAGACTCTGAAATGTAACACAGGACAGAGTTAATGTGTAATTGTAGTAAATAAAGTACACAGCAGCAACGTTATTGTCATTTGTTATACATTGAAGTTAGATGCTTTAGTCCTTGCAATATTCAGGTACATTGTCCATATAGAATGTTCTCAGTGGGCATATTGCATGGCCTACTTATATCTGTTTGAAACTATATTAAGGACCACTAAACAGAGTAGAATTGCAGAATCATTAAGTGCATAATAAAAAGACAATGCAAACGCACTTAGTTTGAATTTCAAATGAGTTGTAGATTCCTTTCTGACACATTTTACAGTTAGTTCTATTTTCCCTCCCACTGCATAATGTGACAGCCATTAGCCAATCACAAACTGCAGTGCATATATGTATATTTTGTGAATCTTGCCCATGCTCAGTAGGTGCTGGTGTTTCAGAAATTGTGCATATAAAAAGACTGTGCAAACTGTGTGCTCTATCTAAATAATGAAAGTTTAATTTTGACTTCAGTGTCCCTTTAATGTAATTTCTGTTTCTTATACTGAGGGACATTGAGTATTCAGTGATGTTTGTCTAGTGTTATAATGCTTACATTGATTTTAGCTTCTCTTTAAAAAAGAAGTACTTTGTGTTAAGGTTGAATCTCAGGGGACACTTTAAATCAGATTATGCTAAAGTAGCAGAAGTTAAATAAATAATCTTGTTTTTGATGTGTCTAGGTATAAAAACATTCTAAGAATATATAAAAGCACTGTATTTAAATCATAATCACACAAGTGTTAAACAGTAAGCACTTAGTTTTAATATCCATATATATTGTGGACTTGTTCAGAAAAAAATGTATTAAATACCAAAGAAATTGCAATAACAACATCAATCAGCAAAGCTTAATTTTAAAATATGATGGATTCTATCTATCATCATAATGTTTATGAGCTCAAGACATATTTGCTAGTTCTCTTTATATTATAAATGCAGACAAATACTAAACATTCTGGCAGTGTGCCTTATGGGCATGATGTATTTAATTCTGGGTAGTGCAACATTCTGTATACAATCCGCACGGATATGTTTCAACTCTAAATGCCAAGAATATGTAGTGTGTGGATCAAGCTTCTGATGCAGTGCCAATTTTTCAAAGCATTTCTTTTCAAATTAAAAGAAATAAAATTAGCCACTAATAGCAGCTAACCTAAATCTAAATTTTTATAATGATGTTTTAGCCTACAAATATATTCACTGTAGTGATGTACTTAAACAGCTTGGTGTAAAAAATATGTTTTGTTTAATTATTTTCAGACTAAGTGGTTCCACCCCTGCAAAGGGATGAAACACATTGCTAAAGTAATGCAGCTGGATGCAGCTGATTGCTGCTCCTGAACAGGAAGCAGACAATGATTGGATAATCCTGATTGGCCACTGGCCACTTCCTTTTTCTCTATGCACCATCTGGCTGTGTTTAAACCCTTTAAAGGGTTAAACATATAGGGCTAGCTTACAAGGAACCTCTATAAATAATGAAGGGTGGGTTTTCTGCAGCCTTCTGAAAAGAATAACACACAATCTGGAGCAGCCAAAACTTTTTTAGTGCACTCTACACTTTAAGTAAATAATGCACAGACTGTTATTTTCACACTCATTGTTAAGTGTTGGGGATATATGTATTATAGTGCGAGCTGACATGATACGATGTCGGCATTTATCATTGCAACAGCAATTCTTGTGAACTGCTGGTGCAATGCCGCCCCCTGCAGATTCATGGCCAATCAGCTGCTAGCAGGGGGTGTCAATGAACCTGACCGTATTCGATCGGGTTGATTTCTGTCCGTGGCCTCAGAGCAGGCGGACAATGTAGTGCTTTGAAGACATAAAGTAAACAATTATTATTAATAATAGTATAGCATAGAAATACATGAAGAACGCCACTAATTACGCACCATCAGCTTAGTGCACCCTGGGCAATATTCAACATTAGTTTTATTGTGTGCCCACATACAAGTCTTTAATGTGAGGGTTTTAGTGCACCAACGATATCCTACTTGTCAGTGCGCCACAGATTATTGCTCGAGAGATAAAAAATATTTTTGAGCTAAAACTGCAAAAACAGAACTGCTATTGATTGCATTTGAGTGATGTGAACGCACAATAGAATTAATATTTTTGTTCTCCATTTGTAATCTAGCTCCAATCAAATTAATATTCCAAAGCAAAATGTATTCCATGGGTTTTCAAACCCATTTCAAAATGTCCATCAAGCCCAAAATAATACCTTTATCAAATGCATTTAGACCAGGTGAACACCTGCACACTTTGCATTGAGACAATGTGACTGCAGTATGTCAAACAATGGAAAAACATATTTGTAGCTGATTATCAAAGGGTTTCTACTTTTTAAACTCTACACTGAAACTCATTATAAAAGTGACATATTTTTGTTTGCATATATGGCTTTTTTCCAATCCTAAAGTTTTGCTCAGTTCACATGCTAATAAACCTGATTTATTTTTTTTTTAATTAAAAATAAAGTTCACATTTTTAAACTATGAAACGTGTACACAATAATAATAATCTAAATATTCATTAATGATTATAATGAACCGTTTGTATTTAAAATGTAGTACAAATGAAATGTTAATAAAAAAATATTAATATTATTGATCAAGTGAACGTAGTGATAGGAAATCAGTTGTAATATTGAATTACCTATCATGTTTTCTCTTTGATCGTGTTAATATTTATTTTTTGGGAGTTTCTGAAAATTCTTTTAAAAAACGATGTCAAAATTTTGCAGTGTGTGTTTCATATATTTATGGGGTTTTTTAGTGCGCTATAGGGAAGCAAACACTAGCAAATCTGTATATTGTGTGTATCAAATGCAGGTGTTTTTAAAACTGATTTGATGGTTTCATTTCACATATCAACTGCAATAGCTTTGCAATCAATAAAATAACATACAATAGTAAAAAAAAATTTAAAAATAACATTCTCTAACAAAATAGAGATTTTTATACCACAATGTCACATTAGGGCAAATGGCAATATTATATTTTTTGTCAATAAACCAGCTTCAAGACATTTACCTTTCTGACATAAAATTGGTTTGGAAATTACTTTTCCTTTTTTACTCAACGCACTAATATGTTTCATTATGTTTCAAGGCAGTTTATGGAATTCTGTGATGTTATTGTACATGCTAATTTAATTGTTAAATAAATTGATTAGGTCGTAAATTCAGAAATGCTTGATACTTAGGTACAATTATCTAAAAGATAAAACTGAATCACAAAGTCCCTCACAGGATTCAAAAATGATATATCACATTATCAGGAAAATGTATCAAGCTGCAGGCAGACAGGTTGTCAAGCAGAGAACCTGTATACCTGTAATTGCCAATTCCGATAGACAAGAGCTCTCTTGTACAATCCCCTGTGTTCTTCCAACTAATTGTGTAAGAGCAGGGTCTGTCATTCATCCTGAACTCACAAATTGGGGGTCATTTATCTTTGCCACCTCTGAGGTGGTAGAACATATAAGAATCAGAATTTCTTAAAGGGTCATAAAGCCCAAATATTTCTTTCATAATCCAAGTAGAACATACAATTTTAAACGATTTATCAAGCTGCAGGCAGACAGGTTGTCAAGCCGAGAACCTGTAATTGCCATTTTGATGGACAAAAGCTCTCTTGTACCATACCTGTTCTCTCCCAACTAATTATGCATGAGCAAGAAAGAGTTTAGGAGTATGAATGTGTCTGCAACACTATATAAAAGTAGTTTTGCAACAATTTTATACATTAGCAAGAGCACTAGATGGTAGCACTATTTCCTGTCATGTGCTCCAGACATGTGCATGCTACCTATCTAGATATCTCTTTATCAAAAATTGATAATAGAAGTAAATAAGAAACTTTTTTTAAATTGTATTATCTATCTGAATCATGAAAGAAAATGTTGGGTTTCATGTCCCTTTAAATTTGTGGCTGCAAGATCACTTGTACAAGTCTGCACCGCAAACAAATCTAAAAAAATAAAATGAATATAGCTTGATAAATTCTCCTTTAAGTCTCTTTAAGGGATGTTCCCTTTATTTCTGCGAGGGAGAAAGATCTGGAGAGAAAATGTTCCAAATTACAGTATTTACTTAAATGCAAGAGTAATCATATTTAGATTTTATACTGTGATATTTTATTACGCTTAGTCTTTTTATTATATGTTTAGTGATGTATTTACAAATGGAATTTTGCATATTTTGATATTTTACTATTTTTATTGTGTTGTTTTTAAAATTGGTCTAACAGTGTCAACAAGTGGAGATAATTTTTTCCTCACAGCTCTTTTTATCATCTAAATATTTTAACCCTTCCTGTAGGTCTCACAGTTTTAACTTGCAAAATGTTTATTGGAGAGAATATTTAAAAATAGAAGACTAAAGTTTTGTACTTGAAACTAGTAGATTATAAAAACTAAGGTCCAGATTACAAGTAGAGCACTATTTCACGCTCTTGCTCGAGCATTAACTGCGCTAGAATTAAGCTTTTTGTGTGTCTTGTGTTTGTATTACGCTTGAGCAATAGCAAGAACTTAGCTCTCGTCAACTTAAATGGAATGGAATCCTAATTAATGTCATTGCTAACACCTGTGTTTGTCCTACTATTTAATGTCAAAATGACTGCTTTGAAAAAAGTCTATTACACCAGGTTTGTGCAAGACATGCTTGAGCATTACATACTCATGTGATATGAGTTTAATTTACTGGAAGCTTGCTAATAAGACCAACTTTCAATCACATCATTCCATTCAAAATGCCAAAGATCACAGAATTTGACAAACATAATATCAACTTCAGCAAGGCCACTCTCAAAGGGAAATCAGCAAATAAACTGGTTTGAACTTTTTGGGTCCAATTGTCGACAATATGTGAGAAGAAGAGTTGGAGAGAGATGGAAGAATGAGTGTTTGGGGCATTTAGTGAAACATGGTGGAGGGTCTGTCCTGGTTTGAGGCTGCATTTATGCCAGTGGTGTTGGAGATATTGTCCGAATTGGTTGGATCATGAATGCTAAAAAAAAGTACAGACAGATGTTAATTCATCATGCCATTCTTTATGGAAAGCGTCTGATTGGGAATGATTTTATTTTTCAGCATGATAATGAACCTAATCACACTGATAAAGCAGTGAAATCATATTTGGGGAGAAAAAACGCTGATGAAACACGTGACGGTCGTGGATTGCCCTACACAGAGTCCAGACCTGAATATTATAGAGGCAGTATGGGATCACCTGGACAGAGAAAGAAATAAAAGACACCCTAAATCTAAAGAAGAACTATGGGATGTGCTGAAAGATGTCTGGCATAATGTACCAGAAGATTACTTCAGAAAACTCCCTAAAAGAGTTCAAGATGTGCTTAGTACCAATTCTAGCATTAATAATCGTTTTAAAAAAAGAAAAAAACATGAGATAGTCATATCATGATTTCTAGAAATACAAATACACATTAATTTATGTGAAAATATCATATATCAGATTTTTTGCATAACAAATAAATAAAACAATTAGATATTATTGTTTGTTTAGGTATCAATCTAGCTATTTCTTGGACATTAACAGATGAAAAATAAAAGATTAGCTTTAGAGAAATGTGCTTGTTCATGGACAGTAATGATATGGTATAAATAAAGTTGAAAAAAACACAATATCCACAACATTGATGACTCTTATTTATCAACAGTCCTATGCTCATCGCTCCGTACTTGATGCTTGTGTTTTTGATAGACTTTTTCATAAATAAGGGCATTATATGTGCATTTGCAGCAGTGATATCTGGCGATGTCTGGCGAGCGTATTGACTCCAACAAATGCTCCGAGATTGACGCTTTAATAAATTGGCTCCATTGACTAAAGTGGCGAAGAAAAGCATCATAAAAATAAAAAGCACAGAAACAGAAGATAAGTTTAGGATTAATTAGGAATATAAGAAGTTAAATAAAATGGGATGAAACTGAAATGATAAATAAAATAAGAAAAACATTTTTCTCGTTTTAATGTGTTCCCAAAGATTCAAAACTTCTATCTCAATGTATGTGGTTATCTTTGTATATTTTTTTTTTTTGTTTCAAATAGTTTTTTATTAATAATTTTCAGAAAATATACATAACTCAAACAGACAGTTATTATACGGTGCAAAATATGGTAAGTATTAATATACTATATATTCTGTATAAACCTGAGAGTAATTCAGCATTTGAGTTAATGAAGGAAGTAAATATAGTGATAAGGGACCTGTTTTAAGGGGAGAAAAGGAGAGAAAAAAAAGAATGGAGGGGGAGAAGAAGAGAACGGAAGGGAGAAGCAGAGAAAAGAGAAGATCTTCCCTCACACTGTGTATGTCCGACTTGATTAGGAGATAGTATACTGACTTATGTGCGGATGTAAATGGTCAGTGATGTGGTACAACAGAAACCTCTGCTACACATTATGGTGTTCTTTGTTCCCAAAGAAAAATGACGTCAAGTATGAAATCCTGTTTCCCTATGAAACAGTAGTGTCTCTTCTCAAGGGATAGTAGATAAGTTAGCTCCGTTTCCCATTGTTGGAAAGTGGGGGGGTGTTGTTGCTTCCACAACCTAGGTATGAGTCGTTTGGCACATGTGAGCATCAGCTGTAGTAATTTTTTGCGATAGACGCATTGTATATCTGGGACTAAGTTTAATAAAATCATTGGGGCAGTGAGAGTAAATTGAGTACTCAAGGTAGTGTTAATACATTGTTCTATTTGTGCCCAAAAATTTGACAGTTTATCACATGACCACCAAATATGGGCTAAAGTGCCAACCTCCCCACACTGTCGCCAACAGAACTGATTGGCCCCTGGGAATATTTCAAACAGTCTCTGGGGGGTAAGATACCATCGGGAGATGATTTTATAATTGAGTTCAGTCAGTACCAAGGATATTGAGGCGGAATGTGTCATATGGAAACATCGTGACCAATCCTCTTTTGGAAGTCTGAGCTGAAGCTCTGTCTCCCATTTATTGGCAAAGGAGGGTAGCCTAGTTGCAGGTGGGGTCCTAAGAAGTTTATGTGTAATGGATAGGTGGGATTTGTGTATGTCCAGGTTAAGGCATAGTTTTTCGAAGGGTTTAAGTATACGAAGGCAGTCATGTCTTTGAGGACAGTCAAGGATAGCCTGTCAGATTTGGAGATAGGAAAACCAGCTGTGAAATGGAGAGCCTAGAGAGTCTCTTAGAGAGATTCTATCCTTAACCAAGGAAGAGTCTGTAAGTAGGAATATAGGCAGATTTTTGTGGTTCATGGTTTCAGTCTCAAATTTAAATTGGTGTCGTTGAAAAAAGAGTGTATTACCTAATATTGGGGTCATGGGTGAGATCGGAGTAGAAAGGGTTTTGGGATGCTGGATAAGGGAGTCCCAAATGGAAAGAGTAGTGTTAATACTTTCGTTAAGCTTGATCATGGGGGGTCTATGGGGTTTGGGGAGCCAGCAGAGGTCTCGCATCGAGGTCTCCTGGAGAAGGGCTGCCTCGATTTGTACCCAGAGTTTAAATGAAGAATTATGATTCCACGCCACTATTCGAGCGAGGTGTGCCGCCCTATAATATAATGACAAATTTGGGATATTAAGACCTCCTTCGTCTTTTCTCATGTATAACGTTAGACGAGACACTCTTGGTTTTTTATAAGACCAGATAAATGATTCTAACATTCTTTGTTGAGTGCGTAAAAATTGTCTTGGTATTGTGATAGGTAGGGCTTGAAATAAATAAAGATACTTAGGAATAATCATCATTTTTATGGCGTTTATTCGGCCTGTCCAAGATAGGTGGCCCTGTTTATGCCACGAATCTAGTAATGGGAAGACTACGTTTTGAAGCTTTAGAAAGTTCTTGTGGAACAAATCCTGAGGGTTAGTAGGAATATTAAGTCCCAAATATCTTAGAGAGCTTGTGACAGCAAAGGGGGTGTCGTTTTGGAGGAAGCCTAGTTCTGTGGGGTTCATATGAATGGGAATGATGCTTGATTACTCCATATTTATAGAGTAATTAGAAAACTGTTTATATAACTCTATAACTCTAAGACTTGTATGAGGGCAGGGAGAGAGGTTTTAGGCGCCTGTAATGTGAAGATAATATCATCTGCAAAAAGAAGACAGGTCTGATGGATATTGCCAAATGGGATGCCAGTGATATTAGGGTAGTTTCTAATTTGAATTGCAAGTATTTCCACTGTAATAGCAAACAGCAGGGGAGATAATGGGCACCCCTGTCGGGTGCCATTAGATATTGGGAAAGTTTGGGAGATTGTGTCATTAACTTTTATCCTAGCACGGGGGTTATTATATAGTGCTTGCACTCTGGCTATAAATTTGTCTGGGAAACCAAACCTCGACAGGGCCGACCACATAAAATGCCAGTCGACCCTGTCAAAGGCCTTCTCGGCGTCCGTGGAGAGGAGAACAAGGGAGCTCTTAGAATTGTGAGAAGCAAAAAGAGCATGGAGTAGTCTGGTGGTATTGTCCTTTGCCTCACGGCCCCTGATAAATCCAACCTGGTCGGGATGGATGACTTTCGGAAGGATAGGATTAAGGCGGTTAGCCAGGATCTTAGCGAATATCTTGATGTCTGTTTATTAAGGAGATTGGTCTATAACTGCCTACATTGTCCTTAGGTTTATCAGGTTTAGGGATTACTGTAAACATGGCTTCTAATAGGGGCTGGGTGAAGGAAAGACCTAGGTCTATAGACTGAAAGAGTTCAAGTAAATGAGGGCTGACATTTCCAATTAAGAGTTGATAAAATTTGGACGAAAGGCCATCCGGACCAGGTGATTTACTTCCTGGGAGATATTTGATTGTACGTATTACTTCCTGTAACGAGATGGGTGCATCTAATATATCTAGGTCCTCTTGTTGGACCGTGGGGACAATAATTGAGTCAAGGAATAACTTCATCTTATCTCTCCTCTCCAGTTCATTTATATTGTTATTAATATTATATAGGGAGGTGTAGTATGAGGCAAAGCTTGCTGATATGTCTTCATTTTTTGAGCTAATTATACATGAGCAGTTTTTGATGGAATGAATATATGAATTGAGTTTCTGTTTTTTAAGGTATCTCGCCAGCATTTGCCCCGCTTTATTAGATTCTGCAAAAAATTTTGCCTTAGAGGCCATGGCACGCATATGCGCGTTTTCAATCAGAAATTTATTAAGATTGTGTCTTGCTTCCTTTACTTCATTTAGTTTTTACAAAGATTGAGGGTCTTGTTTATGAGAGTTTTCTTTAGCAAGGAGAATGCTGGTTAGAGAGTCAAACTGGGTAGATCTCTGTTTTTTGAGTTTTGCAGTTAGCTGTATAATGATCCCCCTCATAAAGCACTTATAGGATTCCCAATTGTTGGCAGCGGTAGTGTCAGAAGAAATATTAAACTCAAAGAATTTGTCTGTGTGCTTAATTAATTGGCCAATGATGTCATTATCTGTGAGAATATGTTCGTTCAGTCTCCAGTTCAGTCTGTGATTGGGTTTGGATGTCCATCTAAACCTAGATCTAACTAGACTATGGTCAGACCAGGAAGTGTGTGAAATCTTAGAGTCCATTAGGTTTGTAAGGAAGGCCTGATCACAGAATATATAGTCGAGACGTGTGTATGAGCGTTGTGGGTGGGAGAAAAATGTGAAATCTTTGGTAGCTGTGTGCACCGTTCTCCATGTGTCAAATAATGTAAGTGATTGTAGTAAGGTGTTATTGTTTTTGATCTGAGAAAGTCTGAGATAGGATTGACCTGTAGATGTGTCCAAGGAGGGATTCGATGGGAAATTAAAGTCTCCCCCTAAAAGGATAGGGACTTTGGCTATGTCAAGGAGCATGTTAATGACTTTGCGAAAGAAACAAGGGGTCGGTTTATTTGGGGCATAAATATTTGCTAGAGTGATGGGTTTACCATAGTAAAGACCTACCAAGATCAAAATCCTGCCCTCAGTGTCGCAGTATTTTTGCAGTAAGTCAAATGAAGTGTTGCATTTAAAGAGGGTGCACACACCGTTATGTCTGGTTGGGCCTGAGCTAAGGTGACATTGGTTGTAGTATCTAGTAGGAAGCTTTGGTTCATGGGTTTTTTTAAAGTGAGTTTCCTGGATCATCACAATATCCAGATTATTTTTGTGAAAGTCATATAGGGCGATTGACCTCTTTTCTGCAGAAAGAAATCCTTTTACATTTTGAGTGGCAATAGTAAATGACCCATCAAAATTCTGAGGTTTCATTGTCAGTTCTATATGTTGTGAAATAGCAACAAGAAAAACCAATAGTAAGTGTGGGGAAGTTGATAGGGGGTTATATAAGTAGGAGGTTTGAGATTTCAGAAAGAAGGTTAAAGAGTAGACCAGATCTGGTAAAATCTGGTATAGAGAATTTAAGTGTAGGCTCTGGTTCAAGTATAACTCAGGCAAAGGAAAAAGGGAGGCTGTTAGGCAAGTTGGACATGAAATCTACATGAAGTGAGAATGTAACAGCAAAGGCATTAGACAATTCTATTCTATTTGTGAACCTTTGACAATACAGACAAATCTCAATTATAATAGCTAAGTGAGGCAGTAGTATCTTAAAGTTAAAATACAACAAATAGAATAAAGTAACCTCGAATAACTCATTTATGGAACAGATATACATAGGTAATATTCATGAACAAAAGGACACAGAATCTGAAGAAATTCTTCGGGCAGGCATCTGAGCAATGGGAGACCCTGAGGTACAGTTCAGCAGCATGACTATGGGGTAAATGTAGTATTATATTAAGCATTGCATGTGTCGGTGCTGACTGAGAGACAGTGAGAGTATTATGATTACAGCCATTCTCAGACTGACTTAAGCAGGGTCTAAACAAAGGTCCATATAGATTTGTGCCAGTAAAGTTTAATATATCAACAGTATTGAGTTGTGCTGCCCTGTTTTTCATCGGGTTTAATCTTAACTAGGAAGCATGATGCAAGGGGGAGGGTTGCTAAGGACGCCACAACATTCAGTATATTAGTAACAAGCAGGGTCGTGAGAATATCCGGACCATATTAAAAAGGTTTCAGAATGTTTCTTCAATTATCACATTAGGGGGCATATGCTACGGGTATACGTTATATATACAAAAAAAAGATGTATTAACCTTGTTTCGATAATGGGAATGTTTGGAGTAGTCACTCCATACATAAACAAAATAAACTGGTGAAACTTTGCAATGATCAGTATATAACAAATATCAAAAAACACGCTGTAGATTTTGCCATTTCACAGAAGGTGAAACGAAACAGATAATATAACATTCAACAGATCTGTAACCATGACAGTTCTAGCTTGGTCATAACAGCTTAGAAAACTATAACAAGAGCAGTTATTTCTCATAGCAGCAAAATCTGGAAACATATAGTCCAAAAAGTCTCTAGACAAAGTCTCTGTAAAACCTGGGAAAAAGGAATATCAAGTTAACAGAGTAAAGACATTAACAATAAGATTATATAGTAACGTGTCCTTTCTCAAGGTGGATCATCGGCTGTAATGGCAGGATTAATTTGTCTTCTTTTATTCTGTTTCATTGTAGAGTCCTGCCAAGGACGCCTCTGAGGCTTCGAGGGTTCTTGTTTAGCTGGTGCTGATGCTTGAACGGAGGAATCTGTCAGATCTGGGGGAGGTAATCCCAGCTGTTGACAGAACTGCTCAGCATCTGGCGGGAAGAGACACTCAAATTTTCTTCCATTTTTGACCGCAATGATCGAGGTTGGGAAACCCCACCTATATGGAATTTTTAAGGTGCGCAGATGGGAGGTCATGAATGAAAAATCTTTTCTCTTTTGGAGCGTCCGAGCTGAGAGATCTTGGAATACTTGTATACGCTGACCTTGGAATATGAAAGCTAGATGTTTTCTGGAGTGGCTGTAGATAAGCTCTCTATGTTGGAAGTTCTGGAAATGTACAATTACATCCCGGGGGGGTGAGCCTTCAGGGGGCTTAGGGCGGAGTGATCTATGGGCCCTATCAAGGGTGATTTCAGGAGGAACATCAGGACTATTTTTCATTAGATCTGCAAATAATGATTGTAAATAGTCTCGAATTTCTGCCCCGAGAACGGTTTCAGGAATTCCTCTGAATCTTAAATTACTTCTTCTAGAACGATTCTCTAGGTCGTCTAATTTGTATTCTAATTCTACCATACGATGGTGGTGTTGGAAGGCTTTTGTAGAAAGATTTGCTATTTTTTGAGCTGCCACATATTCATGTTCTTCTAGTGTGTCCACTCTATAGCGGAGGTCAGAAATTTCTTTCTTTAGGTCCGCGCATTCAGTTTTAATGCACGCTTTGACTTGTTCAATAAGGGCTTCCATAGCTCCATACATAATAATGTCATCCTTTCCTATTTCAATACTTTGTGCTTGTTCTTCCATTGTTGCATCTGTAGCCTCACAGGAGCTTTCATCTTGAGATGTTTGCAGAGGTTCTAGATCTTTGTTGGATCTCTGTTTTTCTGTCTGCTTGAAAAAGGAGCTCATTGCACCCTGGGATGCAGGGACCAGTTTCTGAGATTTATCGCTCCGTGTTGGTTTTCTTTGTGACATTATTGAAGAGTAAAAAGATGACAAAAGGCACCAATGTTTAGAGAGCAGCCTGCACTTAGCTCTGATAAGACACAACTCCCCAGGGATTTTGCTCTCACAGAGCGATTACGGAGAAGGGCAATGGATATGACCCACTGCTACCAGGAGCAGTGGGAAAGGGAGGGGGAGTGTGATTATTAATCCAAGTGAATGTATAACACAAGTGTGCAGCGGTCAAACGGCTTCTTTCTTTGAGTACAAGTGTCCAGTAATACAATGATACAGTGAGTAATCAGTTGATAGAAGGATTCTATGTAGGCTTGACAAACATAGTTACACAGATCCCCGAGTATCTCAAGTTGAGAAGGTGTACTAGAGCTAGCTTGGTTTATAACTTAAAGTCCCATTCTAATATGGCGTATCAGGGTATGGGATCCAGTCGACAAATAAATCTCTCTCATTCGTGACATTGAACAATACAAAATAAATCACCTCTGTTTCTTTGTGTAATACTCTGGGATGTCTGATATACCTCTATAGTTGGTGCCTGAGGATTGTTAATCTACGGTGTGCAGTGGCGCAGTTTCCTTCCAGCATGGCTGTCGTAACAGCACATTTATCTAGAGAGCAGACTGCTTTTAGCTTTAAGAACAAAATGTGGTTAGGAGAATAACCACTGGAAAGAGTACACTTGTAGCACTCAAGAGCTAGTTAGATTGCTGAGAAAATTCTAAAAAGCACAGTGTGGTGGAACATTAAAAAGACAACATTAGTCTCTGAATATAGTACTGAACCTAACTAAGTTAAAACTTAACATTTATTAATTATGCAGTGCTAAAATTTGCGGAAAACACGAAAATGAAAAACACTAACCGTAATTGCAGCTAGAATAAGTCTGGAATGTATAGGCTAATTGGACCAATGTAAAAATCTATAGATCAGAGTCTCCTCTATAAGTGCTGTAGTGTTGTAGATAAAATTGACTACAATGGTGTATGCTCAGAGATTTAGTACAGTTAAATGTATAGAATATGATCAATTATACACTTGATTCTATGCTGAGTCCAGCAATTGCTGGTACTGGATAGATTGTATTCTAGATAGCAATAATATTGTTCCTCGATGATGAACAAAAAGATATATACTTGCACTGTAATAGAATTTATTAGATTGAAGTATATGTGTGACAGTCCCTATCTTTGGTTCACTTCTAACTGGTACCGTTACTGTACACAATAGTATGGTTATACATATGTAGCTAAACTTTGGTATATTTCAGCCAAATAATATAACCTGTTGGCTGTGGGCAAAGATTTTCTAGTTAGATTGGTGTAGGGATGTGTGTCAATTTTTAAACAAACAAAAGTATGTTCCAGCCTCCAATAGTTTAAAAGACCTTTATTCTCTCATAAGCCAGGGTCTTAAGTAAAAAATACAACGTTTCAGGCCTGCTATAGGCCCTTAGTCATGTATACTTAAAATACACAGGTTCATCATTTAAATACCCTACACCTGTTCATTTGTTCACTTGTTTCCATGTGATTTTTTCTTACAACAGTGCCATCTAGTGGATAGCCAAAATATATGTTACTTTTTCCAATTGAACATTCCAAAACATCACATGAAAAAAAGTGAAAAATAAAAAATATCAAACATTATTTCAAGATAAAACCATATGTACACAAATAAAATAGAAGAAATATTGCACATAGCAGATTATAATTCTTCATAAATAGCAATTGCATGCTAATTTGTTCTGGAGTTATCTTATTAAATTTCAAAAATTTCAAAGAATTGCAGTTTTATTACAGGTTATTCTCAAATATAGATATAAATTTTCCTGCTCATCCTTCTTAGATAGATATTAATTTCTATACTCAGCCCTTTTGGATAGAGTTTTTTCTATTTCTTTGCAATTTTTATACATTTCCAATGCACCACTCAGCCCATTAAAATGGGTAATGCAAAAAATCATTTTTTTGAAAAAAACTTGATAGAAAAGATGGTATAATA
Organism: Bombina bombina; assembly: GCF_027579735.1. Taxonomy (NCBI): domain Eukaryota; kingdom Metazoa; phylum Chordata; class Amphibia; order Anura; family Bombinatoridae; genus Bombina; species Bombina bombina. The sequence continues at coordinate 920,651,781 of NC_069500.1, forward strand.
TACATATTCATGTCACATTACTCTGCCCATTTGAAAGGGGTTACATATGATTTCCTAGAGATGTATTTGGATAAACAAATATTTAATAAAATAGACTCCAATCGAAGTCTTTGTTCATACCTTTAGGTGTTAGACTTTCCAATTTGTATATCCAAAACATCTCTCTTGTTTTTAATATATGTTCTCTGTTACATCCCCTTCTTGGTCTATCAATTCTCTCTATTATTTGAAATCTGAGCTGGCTGATGTTGTGACCCATAGAGAGGAAGTGAGAGGAAACTGGAGCCTCCTTATTTTTACATCTGATGTAAAACTTATGCTCCGTTATCCTCTCCCTTACCTCTCTACAGGTCTCGCCCAAGTAAATTAATCCACATGGACACTTAATAAGGTAAATACAGTAACATGATCTACAAGTTAAATATTTATTAATTTTATATTTCTTGCCATTTATGGGGTGATAGAAGTATTCCCCTTTAATCATTGAACTGCAGTTGCTGCAATTTAAACAAGGATAGCATCCATCTCTCCTTGGGCCTATAGTTCTCTGTACATTTAGTTTGTTACTTCCTATGTCAGAATGTACAAGGGTATCTTTGATGTTTTTATTTCTTTTATACGCTGTCATTGGGCTTTCTCTAAATTCATTAACTTGAGGGTTACAATCCCTTAGGATGTGCCAATGTTTTTTGAATACTTTATTAATTTTCTCACTAAATTCATTAAACTGAGTTACAAATACTAAACGGTTCACTTCTTTGTTTTTGTTCTTTTTTTGTGTTTTTCCATTACTGACCATGTTTAGTTGTTCTTTAATTAATGGTATTGGATAACCCCTATTAATAAATTTGTCAGCCATCTGTTCTAATCTATGTTTACATTTATTATCATCAGACACTATACGTTTAACCCTTAAAAATTGGCTTTTTGGGATAGCCTTAAATATACTATCTGGATGGTAGCTTCCATATATTAATAAATTGTTTTTATCTGTACTTTTTGTGTAAATATCAGTTTTTAGAAAGCCATCTTTAAAGTATACGTAGGTATCCAGGAACTCAATTCCCATTTCACTCATATTAAGAGTGAACTTTAATCCATTGACAGAACTATTAAGATCTTCAACAAAGGACAATAGGCTACCAACGTCGCCCCCCCACATGCCAAACACGTCATCAATGTATCTCCACCAGGAGGCACCATAGAGCTGGAACAAGCTATGAGGATACACAAAGCGTTCCTCAAAGCTATTCATGAAAATGTTGGCGTATGTGGGGGCGACGTTGGAGCCCATTGCAGTACCTTGTTTTTGTAAATAATATGTATCCATAAATAGGAAATAATTTTGATACAAAATAATAGATAAAAGTTCAGTCAAAAACCAAATTTCCCCTTCAGTATAATTTCTTTCTGATCTAAGCATATGTTCCACTGCTGAGATCCCAGTTGTATGTTTAATTGATGTATAGAGACTTGAAACATCCAATGAAAACAAAATACACTTGTCTCCTACATGGCCTAAATCCCTCAATTTGGCTAAAAAAATCATTAGTGTCCCTAATATAAGATGTAGTGTTTTTCACAAGGGGCTGTAACACTCTATCCAAAAAAGTAGATATATTAGAAAATACTGAACCCATTCCCGCCACAATGGGGCGCCCAGGAGGATTTTCTAAAGATTTATGTATTTTTGGTAATACATATATTACCGGTCTAATTGGATTAGTTACATATAGGGCTTCCTTAAAGTTGTCTGTTATAATACCTCTCTGTGTGGCCAAAGTCAGAATACTATCTATCCCTTTATTGATCTGAATAGTGGGATCTTTAGTTAATACTTCATAAACCTGTGTATCTCTCAGTTGCCTGTTGATCTCATCTGTATTGTCAGACCTATTCAAAATTACAACGGCCCCACCCTTATCGGCCTCCTTTATGATGATATCCTTGTTTACTTTTAGAGACAAAATTGCTAACTTATCTTTTTTATTCTGTTCCTTATTTTTTTTGTTCAAGTTTCCTTTTCTTTTCTCTCTTAAATAGATTGTTAACTTCCCTCTGTACAAGACTAATATATGTGGCTGCACTATGTGTGGTTGTTGGTGAAAAGGTGCTCTTTTTAGATAAACCAAAATCCTTAATATTATTAAATTTCATTTTATTATCAACAGTGCCAGTGTTTAATTCATTTGTATTGTCCCTCTGCATGGAGAAATAAATCTTAAGCTTTAATTTCCTGAAGAACCTTTGTAGGTCCTGTTGTATCACAAACTCATTGCAATAGTTCTCCAGGCAGTAGGACAATCCCTTATTTAGAGCTATCTCCTGCTCTTTAGTTAACTCAGTATTAGACAAATCAAAAAATAAGTTTTCTTCTATATATCGTGTAGCATTGTGCAAATCATTTTGCTTATCTTCAATAAGGCCAACCTGTTGTGCATTACTTAAACAAAAATCATGTGAAACAACTTGCTGTGCATTACTTTTTAAACCATTAAGTGCAATTGTACTATCAATATTGCAGTCCACATTCATGTAGAAAAGTTCTGTACAATCTTTTTGCTCTTTCTCAGCATCAAGAGCCGATCTATTTGTTACAATCATGTCCCTTATAACAGCATAAGACATCCCCTTTGTACCATCCATACATATATTCACAGTTTCCATAGCAGGATCTTGGTCTAATAGGTTACAGGTCTGGTTATGTTCTGGTACACTCAGATTTACCATGTTATTATACTGTCCATAAGTCGACATTCGGTCACATACATTCTCTTCACGGTCATACACTCTGTTAAGGTAACCCAGTCGGTCATTGGTGTCAGCCGTTCTTCCATTGGAATCAACTGCAAACATTTCTTTATAAGGTATTTGAGCTACTCTTACCTCAGGTCTCCTCATGCCACCTTCTTGTGAGGTATACTCATACCTTGCAGTTTCTCCCGATTCCTTTCTCACACTGGGTACCTTCTCCGGAGCTAATAGCGGTAGTGGCCTCGTTGGTTTCCACGCGCCCGTCGTGGTCGCTGTCGCTCTGATGTCATCGGTTGTCGCGGTTGGCTTTCTCTTGTGTTTCCTGCCGGCCTGATGGTATCGATGTCTGAATCCTCTGTTAAAAACTTACTGAGGATTCAGAGCCGCTGTGACCTTCTTCTTGTGTGGATTTCCGTATGTTTTGGCGTCTTGGCTCCCGTGTACCAGAGTTGAAACTCTTACCAGCACCTGTGTTCTGTCGCCACCTATAGACCATCCCATGGTAATAATCCTGTTCATCCCTGATGAATTTCAAGCGCTTTCGACTCTCCAGTTGTTTCTTGTAATCATTCACTGATTTTTCAACTTCCATCACCAACTTCTTATACTCATCTAAAGGTATTTTCTTCACCATTTCTTCTTTTTGTTTACTTATTGTTTCCTTGTATTTATCAATTTCTTGTTGGGCGAATTCAACTGTCCATGTTATTAGGTCAAAGGAGCACTTGTTTAGAATACTTTCAAATTTATCTGTGTACTCCTTACGATCCGCAAATAGGGTAGGACATGTAGACATCCTCAATCCTCTAGGGATCCGTTGCACCTTATGGTATTCAGAAAGTGTGATAGCATGTAGTTCCAACACCATTTTCCTTTTACAATCTTTCTCAAGGAGTATGCTTGAAACATCAGAGGAAGCAATCTTTAGAAAATCTCTATTCCCCAATACTTTAGCATTGATCTGCTGTGCAGTTTCTTCATCGTAACCAAAAGTCTTAGGACCCTTTACTACATCTGTAATATCATCAGCCATACCTTCAGCCATAGTGTGCTGCAAGTACTTCCAGTGGCAGAACTTGAAATCTTTAAGACAAATGTAGAAGACAGCACCAAAACAAATGTGGCTTGTGGGGCACGGAACTCAGGATCTGCCTTGTCCTGCAAAACTCTCCAAACAAACAAAAGTATGTTTCAGCCTCCAATAGTTTAAAAGACCTTTATTCTCTCATAAGCCAGGGTCTTAAGTAAAAAATACAATGTTTCAGGCCTGCTATAGGCCCTTAGTCATGTATACTTAAAATACACAGGTTCATCATTTAAATACCCTACACCTGTTCATTTGTTCACCGGTTTCCACGTGATTTTTTCTTACAACAGTGCCATCTAGTGGATAGCCAAAATATATATTACTTTTTCCAATTGAACATTCCAAAACATCACATGAAAAAAAGTGAAAAATAAAAAATATCAAACATTATTTCAAGATAAAACCATATGTACACAAATAAAATAGAATAAATATTGCACATACAGGGAGTGCAGAATTATTAGGCAAATGAGTATTTTGACCACATCATCCTCTTTATGCATGTTGTCTTACTCCAAGCTGTATAGGCTCGAAAGCCTACTACCAATTAAGCATATTAGGTGATGTGCATCTCTGTAATGAGAAGGGGTGTGGTCTAATGACATCAACACCCTTTATCAGGTGTGCATAATAATTAGGCAACTTCCTTTCCTTTGGCAAAATGGGTCAAAAGAAGGACTTGACAGGCTCAGAAAAGTAAAAAATAGTGAGATATCTTGCAGAGGGATGCAGCACTCTTAAAATTGCAAAGCTTCTGAAGCGTGATCATCGAATAATCAAGCGTTTCATTCAAAATAGTCAACAGGGTCGCAAGAAGCGTGTGGAAAAACCAAGGCGCAAAATATCTGCCCATGAACTGAGAAAAGTCAAGCGTGCAGCTGCCAAGATGCCACTTGCCACCAGTTTGGCCATATTTCAGAGCTGCAACATCACTGGAGTGCCCAAAAGCACAAGGTGTGCAATACTCAGAGACATGGCCAAGGTAAGAAAGGCTGAAAGACGACCACCACTGAACAAGACACACAAGCTGAAACGTCAAGACTGGGTCAAGAAATATCTCAAGACTGATTTTTCTAAGGTTTTATGGACTGATGAAATGAGAGTGAGTCTTGATGGGCCAGATGGATGGGCCCGTGGCTGGATTGGTAAAGGGCAGAGAGCTCCAGTCCGACTCAGACGCCAGCAAGGTGGAGGTGGAGTACTGGTTTGGGCTGGTATCATCAAAGATGAGCTTGTGGGGCCTTTTCGGGTTTAGGATGGAGTCAAGCTCAACTCCCAGTCCTACTGCCAGTTTCTGGAAGACACCTTCTTCAAGCAGTGGTACAGTAAGAAGTCTGCATCCTTCAAGAAAAACATGATTTTCATGCAGGACAATGCTCCATCACACGCGTCCAAGTACTCCACAGCGTGGCTGGCAAGAAAGGGTATAAAAGAAGAAAATCTAATGACATGGCCTCCTTGTTCACCTGATCTGAACCCCATTGAGAACCTGTGGTCCATCATCAAATGTGAGATTTACAAGGAGGGAAAACAGTACACCTCTCTGAACAGTGTCTGGGAGGCTGTGGTTGCTGCTGCACGCAATGTTGATGGTGAACAGATCAAAACACTGACAGAATCCATGGATGGCAGGCTTTTGAGTGTCCTTGCAAAGAAAGGTGGCTATATTGGTCACTGATTTGTTTTTGTTTTGTTTTTGAATGTCAGAAATATATATTTGTGAATGTTGAGATGTTATATTGGTTTCACTGGTAAAAATAAATAATTGAAATGGGTATATATTTGTTTTTTGTTAAGTTGCCTAATAATTATGCACAGTAATAGTCACCTGCACACACAGATATCCCCCTAAAATAGCTATAACTAAAAACAAACTAAAAACTACTTCCAAAACTATTCAGCTTTGATATTAATGAGTTTTTTGGGTTCATTGAGAACATGGTTGTTGTTCAATAATAACATTAATCCTCAAAAATACAACTTGCCTAATAATTCTGCACTCCCTGTAGTTAGCAGATTATAATTCTTCATAAATAGCAATTGCATGCTAATTTGTTCTGGAGTTATCTTATTAAATTTCAAAAATTTCAAAGAATTGCAGTTTTATTACAGGTTATTCTCAAATATAGATATACATTTTCCTGCTCATCCTTCTTAGATAGATATTAATTTCTATACTCAGCCCTTTTGGATAGAGTTTTCTCTATTTCTTTGCAATTTTTATACATTTCCAGCCCATTAAAATGGGTAATGCAAAAAATAATTTTTTGGAAAAAAACTTGATAGAAAAGATGGTATAATATACATATTCATGTCACATTACTCTGCCCATTTGAAAGGGGTTACATATGATTTCCTAGAGATGTATTTGGATAAACAAATATTTAATAAAATAGACTCCAATCGAAGTTTTAACACATGATATAAAAACTCAGGCAAAATATCTAATGTAAGCCAAGCAGGCTTCAATTTAAAAACTATATTTTTGTGTCTTTGTTTCAACAAATCAAGATACCCAAATGTAACCAATGATTGCACAAGCATGATTGTAAGAGCTACAACGTATTAAACAACGTATTAAAAATTGACACATATCCCTACACCAATCTAACTAGAAAATCTTTGCCCACAGCCAACAGGTTATATTATTTGGCTGAAATATACCAAAGTCTAGCTACATATGTATAACCATACTATTGTGTACAGTAACGGTACCAGTTAGAAGTGAACCAAAGAAAGGGACTGTCACACATATACTTCAATCTAATAAATTCTATTACAGTGCAAGTATATATCTTTTTGTTCATCATCGAGGAACAATATTATTGCTATCTAGAATACAATCTATCCAGTACCAGCAATTGCTGGACTCAACAGTCTATAACTTCATAGAATCAAGTGTATAATTGATCATATTCTATACATTTAACTGTACTAAATCTCTGAGCATACACCATTGTAGACAATTTTATCTACAACACTACAGCCCTTATAGAGGAGACTCTGATCTATAGATTTTTACATTGGTCCAATTAGCCTATACATTCCAGACTTATTCTAGCTCCAATTACGGTTAGTGTTTTTAATTTTCGTGTTTTCCGCAAATTTTAGCACTGCATAATTAATAAATGTTAAGTTTTAACTTAGTTACGTTCAGTACTATATTCGGAGACTAATGTTGTCTTTTTAATGTTCCACCACACTGTGCTTTTTAGAATTTTCTCAGCAATCTAACTAGCTCTTGAGTGCTACAAGTGTACTCTTTCCAGTGGTTATTCTCCTAACCACATTTTGTTCTCCAAGTTTATATACAGTACACAGTATCATCGACTCTATTATTATAAAGTATAGATCTGGAACACACTCCAGAGCCTATCACACTAAGAGATCTTGAGCTTATCCTTTACCTAAATAAGTAGTGCCATTGGTCTTCCTCCGTTGTTATGCTTTTAGCTTTAATATAACACAACTCCCCAATGACCGGTAATAAAATTATACAATGAGTAATCTGTATATAGAGAGTTTCTATGAAAGCTTTACAAATATAGGTGCACAGATTCCAAAATATATCAAGTAGAGAGGATGTATCAGCATCAGCGTGATTTATAATTTTGGGCCCCAAGCTATCATGGCGTGTTAGGGAATAGGAGCCGGTTGGCAAGTGAGTCGTCCCAAGCCTCGATGCTAAATAATATATAAAAAAAAAGGTAGTTGATACCGGAGTATTAGTGATCTGCAAAGTTCTGTGACGCAGCCTCAAACCAGCATGGCTATCGTAGTTACGGTCTAGGCATCACCTTTAAATCCAAGCTTTTCTTATCATATTCGGTTCAGGGTGATCACCGGGTGTTCTGGAGCAGATGTATAGGTTCTGGACAGAGATATCTCCCAAAATGCTGTTGCTGCATACTTATATGTCCATCTCGCTTAGAGAGCTTCAACGAAGTGCGGCCATCTTTGTCAGCCGCTCGCCCAGCCTCCCATCTTTGTATATTTTTATATGCTTTATTGTCCATGTGGCTGTTTGTGTCTGTGCATGTGGATATCTAGGGGTGCCTGTTTTTGTCTGTGAATATGCATGGCTATAGGTGCCTTTATATGTGCAAGTTGATGTCTATTGATGGCAGTGTGTGTGCATGTAGATGTCTATGAGTGCCTGTGTGTGAAGGTGGATGTCTATGGGTGCCTGTTTGCATGTGGATGTCTATGGGTGCCTGTGTGTGAAGGTGGATGTCTATGGGTGCCTGTGTGTGCATTTGGCTATCTATATAGGTTCCTGTGTGCGTGTATAAAAGTAAATGACAGTGAGAATTAAAAAGGTTGCACTTTATATAATGTTGTTGTGTTGAGTTATGGTAAATAATGAATGCTTAGAGACGTGCGTGGGCATGTTCCCAGCTGATTAACCCACCAGCTTGTAACTTTGGCGTCCTCCCCTAGGTGGTGAAATATTTTGCTGGGGAAAATTAGCCTCAGATTTTGGGTATCCGTATGAGTAATTATTGGCATCAGCTCACTCTGAAACTCTTACATTAGATGTTTGTACCTCTGAATACCAGAGAGAACATAATAAGCATGCAGACTTAACCACCCAAATGTTCTAACGTTTCTGGGACTTAGTTGGACAGAGAATCCAATGGATACTAAAAGGAAACTTTCTGCAATTAAAGGAACAGTTAACTCAAAAAAATGTATTGTTTAAAAAGATAGCTAATCCCTTTATTACCCATTCCCCAGTTTTGCACAGCCAACATGGTTATATTAATATACTTTTTACCTTTGTGATTACCTTGTATCTATGCTTCTTTTGACATCCCCCTGATCACATTACTTTTTATTAGCGCTGCATAATCTGTTGGCGCTCTACAAATACCTGATAATAAAATAAAAATATATTATCTATTGATTTGCATTTTAGCTGTGTTGTGCACAACCCACGGACATGAGTGCAATGTTATCTATATGGCCTACATGAACTAACAGTCTCCTGCTGTGAAAAGCAAATAAGAAAAACATGTGATAAGAGGCTGTTTCTAGTGGCTTAGAAACAGGCAAAAATTTAGATATTGGGCTCTATATACGAAGCAGTGAGAGCTGCTCTGGAGCCCTTGTGGGGCTGGTTCGCATATGTGAGCCTGCTTCCCGCAATGTAAGATGCAGCGGTCATTAGCAGAGGTGGCGAAGAGAAATCACAGAGAGTTCTCTCGCTCTCGGTGATTGACAGTCCCTTCACTTGTGTGATTGGTCACGCAAATGAAGGGGCGGGCAATACACACTCATCAGAGTGTGTAAAGATACATATGGGCTAGCGGATCAACAGATCCACTGCCCATATGCCGCAAAGGCGGGCAGATAGCTTTGCAAATTGAGAAGCAGAATGAAATGAAATCCTCCTTTGTGTCCCCCAAGTCCAACACTAACCATATAGAGATTTTCTCTAATTTGGTTATGGAAGATATTAATAAATTAGCTAAGAGTGCCCAAAAAACTCTGATAGAAAAACAACCTGAGCCCAGGGGAAAGGAGGTCTTTGCGAACCTATTTATGGGACATTTTGAGAAAATATATATCTAAGGATCCCTCTTTGCTGAGAACCTAGTGTTCTATGGCCATTACATAGATGACCTCTTATTCATTTTTAGAGGATCTCACTCATCCATTCTAGATTTTATTGCCCACCTTAATAGCAATTCATTTGGTATATCATTTACATATAACATTCAAAAAGATAAGATCGAATTTTTGGATCTGATCTTGGTGAGGAACCCTGATGGAGCCGTGTCTTCTAAAACCTATTTCAAAACAGCAGACTGTAACAGCTTCCTCCACTATGATAGTAATCACTACCATAGATGAAAAAAATAATGTGCCATATGGCCAATTCAAAAGAATTAGAAGAAACTGCTTAACTCTGGAAGATTATGATGAGCAAGCTAGGATTCTTGGGGACAGATTCCTCTAGAAGAGATACCCCCAAGATCTCATTGCGAAAGAGAAAGTTAGGGTCAGAGAGGAGAATAGAACTAATTATTTTTGTAGGAACACAAAGACCAAAAATAATTTCAAGGACACCAATCATCCCCTTTTTATCACTACATATAACTCCAATTATCAGGAGATTAATAACATTTTACAAAAACATTGGCCTATTCTCACCAATGATCCCACACTGAAGAACATTAATGGACCTAAACCAAAGGTAGTTTATAGAAGAGCATCTACTCTCAAGACCACTTTGGCTCCTAGCAAAGTGGTGAGAGATCAACACAAAACAAGTGTAATACAGTCTAGATTATCTGGGGGGCCCTATTGAGACACAAAATCTCTGAGTGTTGTAGGAGACAATGTGTTATGTGGAACCATATTTCACACAAAGTATCTACTTTTACGTCCCACAGCACTGGTGAGACATTTATTATCAAAATCTTTATGACCTGTGAATCATCATTTGTGATCTACCTGTTGTTTTGCCAATGTGGGGTACAATATATAGGTCGCACTTGTCGCAAAATAAAAAAAAGATGGGGTGAACACGCTTCCAACATTAAGAACAAATCGAAGGCTCATAGTATTTCCAGACATTGTCTGTATGCACACAGATCAGTCAAGAATTATTTGAGGATTTACCCATAGAATCTGTACCCAAATCCCAGGTGAATGCTTTTATGACCTTGAGGAGAAGAGAATCCTACTGGATTACCAAATTACAGACTCTTCAACCTCTCGGCCTGAATGAAAATATTGACATGGGAGCATTCAATTAAATATTCTAAAGATTGACAATAGCTTCATAATGAAGCAGTAGTAATTTCGAGCAAAAATTATATACCACATTAAGACATATTGAGTGCTATTCATATTATCCTACACATATTGTCATCACATCATGCTGGTATTTCTAATTCCCACATGTATTGCTAATACTATCATGTAGTTATATGTCATTCTTCATTAGAGGACTATTTTTACCACATTATTATATGTCATTCCCTCACAATCCCATACACTTGTCAACACGATCCCCCTCCTCCCTCCCTTTCAATTCATTTTTCACACTCTTACACCTCAGTCCCTTACACTTGTCCATTCGTTTCCCCTCCTCCCTCCCTTCCAAATCATTTTCTCCACTATCTACACCTTAGTACTAAGACACGGGAGGTTGTCACATATAATATATACACTGAGGGAGGTGCCCTCTTTTTCCAGTTTGCCCACCACAGGGTAGTTAGGGAGTTCACATCTATCTTCGATATTATTTTATTTGCTACTCACTTCCGTAACCATCCATTCTTCACTATGAAGATATGGACGGTCACTATAGACAGTATATATACTGAGGGATCTTATCTTCTTGCCTAGTTTGTTCTAAACAGGGGAGCTAGTCTCGTCTGCTCTGAACCTTACAAGTTTATTTTATTTTTTCACTTTGTATATGTAGAGATAAGCTTATTGCCCTGCGGCAATATTTGATCAATTCCTCTGCACAGTACACATTTGTTTTATATATTCTGTATATCTCTGTCTGATTAGTTTTTCACTTGTAATGTGCACCGCACTAAGCAGTGGGGACGAAATTGAATGGTGCTCTAAAATTGAGCAGCGTGACATGTCAGTGTAGTAACAAGATACACAGGCCAGTTCTGATATGACATGGGATCACACACCCCCAGGACGTAGGCGCCACTCATTGGTTTGACAACAGGGAGGCATGAGACCTATAGAGATACACAAACAGTTAGACATTGTCTTGAAGCCTGATAGCTCGTAATTTGTAAGTAAGAATTTTTAGGTTACAATTTAAGCACAATATACTTTGATATCTACCTCGCACATATACCTAGGACAGACTAGCTCAGCTTATGATCCGTCTGCGTTTAACATCAAATGCACAATGATACATGGGGAGTAGGTGGTTATGCTCAAAAACACTCAACAATGCTTCCAATTATGGAAATCCCCACATTTAAATAGTACACACTGACTGCACATTGTGAATATTATTCTAACAATGAGAAAACAACACTTACATTAATTCTTTTGTTTATATGTTATGATTTGCTGAAACATCGGTTTTGTGGTGTTTAGTTCAGGTTACCTTGGTAATGAAATCTACATTCAGCTGTTATCAATTTCTGCAATTAGCTCTGAGATCATGCTGGGCTTCCTAACTAGAAATCTCACAGAGAGGATATGCCTGGAAGGGGTGGGTATTCAATTAACCTATCACAGGTATAGGAAGGGTATATATAGCAAGTGTGTTATGTTTTTTTTTTTTTTATTATAAATCTTTTTATTGAGGGTTATGCATCACAACAAAGATTACATCAAAAATGCTCAGTAATTTCACTTGTATACACACAGTAATTTGTTGCATCATTATAGTGAATATATACATTAGTGGTAACACAAGGCATCTGGAATGAGCATATCGAAAGTAAATAAAATATCAACTACATAAACCTTATTTTCTATTATTATGAACAAACCTGAATATAGGGACTAGAGTAATACTCCAGTCCCATACATAGACTCAACTTTCTAGAGACTACAGAAAGTCAGCTTAGAAATGTCTGTCAGCACACTTCAACTAGTAATCATAATGTGCATTCCCAGGCGGGGGAGGCTTCCCCTGAGGGGTTAGAGAAGAGGGAGAGATATGGGCTAGGGCAGAGAGTAGGGCACATATTATAGGGGGGGAGGGGGTGGAAAGGGGGGGAAAGGATTAGAGAAGGGGGGAGAATGGACCTGGTTTGGCAGTAGATTTATTGAGCGCAATAAAGCTAGAAATGAGAAGTTAATTACGTTACTGGGGGTGGTCGGGGACTTTAACATGACTTCATGTTTAACTATGATTTCCCTGGTAATTAAACCAAGGCTCCCAAATCTGCCAGTATAGGTCTTCTTTTTCCATGTTAAAATAGAAACTTTGTTCCATTTTGGCGTACATCTGCATTATAGATGTAACCGCTGCAATATCTGGAGGCAGGACCTGTTTCCAGGCCCTTGCAATTGCCAGTTTCATGGCTGCTAGGACAAAAATGATCAGTTTAGAAACGTGGGTTGGGACGTTTCTTGGGAAGATGTGCAGGAGAGCAATTGTAGGAGTGAGTGGAATAGAGAGCCCGAGACTGGCACAGAGGCCCACTATCTGACTCCAGATGGGTGCAAGTTTTGGGCAGTCCCACCATATATGTATATCTGAACCTCTCTGCATGCAGTCTCTCCAGCATAAAGGAGACGTTGTAGGAAACATCTGCGACAGTCTCGAGGGGGTGTAGTACCATTTCAGAAATAGTTTCATGTAGGCTTCTAAGGTGTTTGCAAAATGAACCGTCTTTTTAGTCAACGTCATAGCAGTACGCAGGTCCCTATCTGTAAGTGGTCTGGAGAGGTCTCCCTCCCATGCCCTTAGCTGCCAGGGTCTCTCTTTGTTAGTAGACATCTGTAGGAGGTCGTAGTGAAACGATATGAGTCTAGGAGTCTTGATAGGGAGCTGCCACAGTTTTTCCCAGTTAGTCAGGGGTCTATTTAGGGTTTTGGTAAATCCCCAGGATATCATAAAAGCATATAGTCTCGAGTATTCAAAGGTGACCCAAGGAGGGGGTTCTGGGACAATTGTTCCGATATTATGGGGAGTGAGTAGAGTGCCTGAGGAGTATAGGTGGGAAACCGATTTCAGGTCCCACTCACTCCATTGCAGGACATGTGTGTCAGGTAGGGCTGCCAGTAGGGCTGGCAGGGAATGAATGGGGGATGGATGCGGGGCGATATCGCGTAGATTTCTAAGACTATGCCAAACTTTCAGATTATCTCTGACGATGGCATTTTTTAGTCCCTAACTATCAAGGCAGTGGCCAGGAATCCAGGGTAGGTCTGCCAGCTTTAAGCCCGGAGGGAGGGCTAGTGCCTCTATGCTTTTCCATCCCTGCGGTTCTCCTTTGTTTGCCCATGCCATGATGTGGGAAAGTCTGGCTGCTTCATAGTAACCACGTACGCTAGGCATTGCAACCCCTCCTTGTTCATATTTTTTTTGGAGTATCTTCGCCGCAATCCGAGGCTTAGATTTGCCCCAGATATAGTGTTGTCCCAGGGATTGGAGCTTATCAATTAAAGCTTTGGGGACATTGAGTGGGATACATCGGAAGTAGTACAGGATTTTAGGCAGGATCGTTATTTTGAAAGACGCAATGCGGCCCAGCCATGAGAGCTCTTTAAGGCTCCAAGAGGAGGTGAGTTCAGTGACTTCTCTGATGAGATCTGTGTAATTAGCAGTGATTACTAATTTCGGATCTGGACCAAGTTGTACCCCCAAATGCCGAATAGTGGTTTGTGACCATCGGAATGAGTACGATGTGTGTAATACATCCAATTCAAATGTTGGAATGCATACTGGTAAAGCCTCCATTTTGGAGACATTAACTTTGTAGTAGCTGTGAGCCCCAAACTTGGCAATAAGATCAAAAAGAGCTGGCAGTGAGCCTATTGGGTTCGTTAGGAATAGTGTCACGTCGTCCGCATATAATGCTAACTTCACAGCCTCCCTACCAAATTGGACACCTTGTATAGTGCGTGTTTGTCTAATAGCCTGAGCTAGAGGTTCAATGGCCATAGAGAAAATCAAAGGCGACAAGGGGCACCCTTGCCTTGTGCCATTAGTGATATGTATGGTCGAAGAAGCGAATCCTAGACCCTTAACTACTGCAGAGGGGCAAGAGTATAGGGCTTGTATCTTGTACATAGATGTTACTAGGCCATATTGGCGCCTCTGTGTTCTCTTCTCTTCAAATTGAGAACCTGTCCATCCACATTTTAATATATGGGGCCCATTATGTTATGTTATAAAGTGTATTAATATAACAATGTTGGTTGTGCAAAGCTGGGGAATGGGTAGTAAAGGCGTTATCTAACTTTTTAAACAATAACAATTTTAGTGTTAACTGTCCCTTTAAGGACTAAAATCTATACTGAATGAAGAATGGGGGCACCAAGCAGTTATTTGAAGGGGAAAATGTTGAGTATCTGTGAGACGTGTTTGAAATTGTGGCAAGCTGGAGCAGTCAGCTATTGTATAAACTAAGGAAAGAAATGGCATGCTGCATAAGCCTCTGAAACAAATGATCTATAAAATAATAAAAAAAACATCAGTACCTTACCTCATAGTGGGATCTCATAATATGTCATATCTACTATATTGTGGCCTTGAGATTTATTGTGATATGATTGGACTGTTGATGTGTTAAATTAAGAAACAGAAGGTGCTCTCGATATTGTGCTGGTTTAATGTGGGTTGTGTTTTCCTGGAAAAACCTAGTTCCCAATGATCTACAAAGATTAAAAAAGTGGAAAATATATCTCATTAATGTAAATCTTCGGTGCTTTAACAAGGGACATATTCTCATTTCTATTTTACAAGCATATTTGAGATTAAAATATCAGAGGAACCAATTAACTACAAATTCATTTTCAGGTAATTTGTCTCTTGGTCACATAAACCAATCCATTTATAATGAGATTGTGATTTGAATCATAATGTATATCTATGCTTGGGGTAACACCCAAAACAGAAATCTATTTGCTGTTTAGATTAAATCATTGGCATTTTAGAAATATCATTGGTACAATTTTATATAATGCTTAAGTTGGGCAGTAATATACATATATTATCTTCTTTTTATTTGTATTTTATTAAGTGTTTTATTTTATTTTTTAAGCATAGGAAAAGTGTGTTTTTTTACTATATAAAATTGTAGTTGATATTTACTTATAGTCAGTCTGACATTAAATAAATGTAGTTAGGGATATTCTCAATAATTTTTTTTAATTTGGTCAAATGAATCTTGTGTAAAAACAGAAAAGATACGAATTAATAGATACAGGAGAGTTGTAAGTTTGGTTCTTCAACTTTAGTAACACTATATTAAAGAATAAAATAAAATATAAGTTTATGGATAACACATATATATGTATATATATATATATATATATATATATATATATATATATATATATA
Organism: Bombina bombina; assembly: GCF_027579735.1. Taxonomy (NCBI): domain Eukaryota; kingdom Metazoa; phylum Chordata; class Amphibia; order Anura; family Bombinatoridae; genus Bombina; species Bombina bombina. The sequence goes on from NC_069500.1 coordinate 920,667,632, forward strand.
TATATATATATATATATATATATATATATATATAAATAAATAAGGGAGTTGAATTGAATCACATTTTAATTTTTCACATTTGCTGGGTCACATGATTATCACTTAATTTTGAGAGTCACAATAGAATATTGTTTATTTGTGTGAATTATAGAAGTCACTTTATCCCATACTTACATTACTTCTAAAAGTAATTATTAATTCATGGAGAGATTTATAACTTAAAATAAAAATAAATCTCCGGCCATGCCAACTAAATCTAGAAATCAGGATAAAAAAGCCAAATATATGGCAGAGTCACATGCAGAAAATGTAATTTAAGAATAAAATACAACTACTGACTTACATATTATAGTGAAACAATTATCAGACATGGTTATGACTAAACTTGAGCACAAGTGAAATTAAAACTTTATCCAATGAGGTCAGGTCAAGCTGTATAATATTTAGGATTATTGGGACATTTAGGTTTCTTTTTTTTTCTCTCTCTCTCCCACTTCCTCTCCGAGGGGCCTATTTATCATGATGTGAGTGGACATGATCCAAAATTCCAGATCATGTCCGCTGCACATCGATAAATGCAGACAGCACACGCTCTCTGCATTTATCATTGCATCAGCAGTTCTGGCGAACTGCTGGTGCAATGCCACCTCCTGTGATTTGTGGCCAAACGGTCACTAGAAGGGGGTGTCAATCAACCCGATCATATTCAATTGGGTTGATATCCGGCTATGGAGCAGCGGTCTTTATATCACTGCTTCATAACTTGTGTTTCAGGCGAGCCTGAAGGCTCGCCGGAAACACGGGGCATCAAGCTCCATTCGGAGCTTGATAATTCGGCCCCCAAGTCTCTTCTTCCGTTGCCTCTGGATTCCTATGTTTTAGCTAATCTGGTTGGTAATTATGTTGTATTTAGGAGTTAACACCAATGAATAAGATAAGGTTTACATTCTGGAATGTTGTGGGAATCACCTTTTCCGATCAAGGGAAAGGCAGTCTTAAAACATTTAAAGAAGTTAGGTTCTGATATTGCATACTTAAATCAAAATTAATTACTCAAACTACAAACAGAATGGGTGGGAGAGGTAAATGCAGCTCCAGTTGTGGTATTGTTTAAAAAAACAAATATAAAATGTTAATGTGTGAGATTGATCTAGTTTCTAGGTTTATAATGTTAAAGATTGAATTATGCAATATTTATGGTCAAAACAACATAGATCCTGATTATTGGAAACATATGCAAATTAAACTTTTAGATGCTGTCCGCTCGCCTTATCTGCATACGGGCAGCAGATCTGTTGATCCGCCGGCCCGTATATATCATTAAACACTTGATGAGTGTGTAATGCCCGTCCCTTCATTAAAGGGACTGTCAATCATCGAGAGCCAGCAAGCTTTTGGTGATTTCTCTTCGCCACCTCTACATTGTCAGAAGCAGGCTCACATATGTGAACCTGCTCTGCAAGGGCTCAGGAGCAGCTCTCGCAAGAATTCTAAAAGAGAATCAAAGATAATTTCATTTTTATTGTACACTTTAAAATTTAAAGACAGTTGGACACTTCAGCTTGTCTGTCTAAATTGAACAAAAGCCACAACGGAAACTGTTTTAAGTGCAGCACTCTACAAGCATGCATGCGCCATTGTTTCTTTAAATTTTCAAAAATATTACAATACTTGTTAAAGTTCATCATTTGGCTTAGAACATTACTGGTATCTCTCTGAATTTAGAATTTCAGTATGTTAGATTTTTAATAGACCACTGAATGATAAGACTTGCCTCATAAATTTAATGATTCTTATGGCTAGGGATATGATTTTGAAAGACTGGAAAGATAAAAAAGCCTGTAACTTTAAAACATTGTTAAATCTTATTCTTGATCAAGTAGTAATTGAGCAATATGGTGTGAAAGTTTGTTCTGATTCCAGTATATATAGATTTTTACAAAAGTGGAAAGAGTTTATTAAAATTCAGCTTGAGGATATAAAATCTCAAATGTTAAGACCTTTTGAGAATACATTAGCCATGTTGGAATGCAGGCTGGCACATTTTAGAATATCATCTTGGGAGCCAGATTCTCTAGAAACTATCCTGCTTAGACCAGTGCACTAGGGATGGGCAAATGTTTTGTATCATTCGAAAAATTAAACAAATTTTAACACATTCGTTCGTTCGAATTGAATTTTGAATGTTTACATAACATTCTAATATTCGATTTTCAAATGTTCGGTTTCAAATTTTACGATTACATTAGAAAATATTGGTTTCGAAAAATTCTAATTTATATTTGTAATAGTATTTCTAATGCTCTCATTAAATGTAATATTCGAATTATGCAATATTCGAATTCGAAAAATTTGAATTTATATTTTTGTAATAGTATTTCTATAATGATTTATTTAAATGTAATATTCGAATTATGCAATATTCAAATTAAAAAAATTTGAATTTATATGTTTGTAATAGTATTTCTAATGCTTTCTTTAAATGCAATATTTGAATTATGCAATATTCTATATAGAAACATTCAAAATGATATATTTGTATCTATTATGTAACAATTTACTAGATTCCCTACCACATGAACTATTGAACTTCTGAATAGTATTTGTTAAATAGAATGTTAAATTCAAAATTTCGAATGTGGACATTCGATCTAATTATAAACATTTAAATTTGAAAGTGACATTCGAAAACTGTAAATTGCATTCGATTATAGAATTTTTAAGAATATTCGTTTGTATCAACATTCGGATTTTTAATTCGAATTTCGGTAATAACATTCATTCTAAAATTCGAATTCGGAAATTTACACATTCGCCCATCCCTACAGTGCACAAACCCATGACACAATAAAACACTGCACATTATACTAAGAAAGTTAAACATTTTAAATTATTTTAAAACATTTATTTTGCATGAAGATTTTTTTAATGTAGTGCTTACATACTAATAAACACGCACATACACATACATACACGCACAAACATATATATATATATATATATACCTTTACTTATGCTTATTTGTCTAAATTTTTTGCATATTATCCTTCCTAATGAAGAATACTTTTTATAAACAGAAAAACAGTATATGCAGTATACTGCAGTCCCGTTAATGATAAGAACAGTAAAATAGCATATTGAATGACAATTGCAGTGTACTGACAATTCTGAATGTAATGATATGTAGATTATTTTCTTATGTAACCAGTAGCTTCACAACAACAACAAAATAATTTGGCTTATTTTGACATTTTAATGTAACATATTCCCCATGTTCCCAATGATCTCTTTTTTTTTTTTAACCTACTGAATTCTATTAAATTGTTTAAAACTTGCTCCTTAACATTTTTTTTCTTGTTGAAATTGCCACATATAAGGGAAATTTTAATAATAAAGAAAAGTTATGTAAATAAAAGACAATTTAAGTCAATCTTCCAGTGGGAAAGAGCCCAGATTATATGAAACGGGGTTTCTGAAGGAGATTTGACTATAATTAACTCTTATCTGCTGCTTGCATTAGTACATTGTCTCTTTAAAATAAATATATTCCACAGATCTTATAATTATATTTTATTTAAAGGGATATTCTGGCTTGCTCTGTGCAGCCACCAATCAGCAAGCGCTACCCATGTGCTGAACCTAAAATGGGCCGGCTCCTAAGCTTGCATTCCTGCTTTTCAAAGAACGATACCAAGAGAACAAAGAAAAAAGTATAATAGGAGTAAATTAGAAAGTTGCTTAAAATTGCATGCTCTATCCACACCATGAAAGAAAAAAAATGGGTTTAGTATCCCTTAAAGGAGTTAATAATAAAAAGCCTTTTTTCTATGTCAAGAACATAGGGATGTAAAATATGTGTAATGCGTGTTATTGAAATATTAAATAAAAAATATAAAAAATAACAATGATTAAAATGTATTATACATACTGTAAAAAAAATCTAAATAATCCAATACACAAAACCTTATGTTTTGTACACTACATAAGTAAGATTAAATATGTAATAATAAAATATTAGGTAAAACTACACATTTTGGGCAATATTATTAGTGAGTTTGCTCGTTAACTTCCCTAGACAGCTTTTTGCTCATCGTGTTGCGCTTGTATTACAAATTGAAAATAAAAAGTTAGTTTAAGAGTGAAAACCCGACAGGCGCAAAAAATTTAACTTACAATATTGTGACTGCGCTAACGTATTATCCCATAGAATTCAAAGGAGCATGAAAATGGCAAGAGAGCTAAACCTGACATGGAAAATGAATATTTCATATTCCAATAAACTTCACATAGAAGAATATCTTGATATCTTGTATTTATTCTTAAATAATATTTTTTTGGTAAAATATATATAAATATATATAGTATACAAAAAAGACTATTTTTCTTGAAAATAAATAAATATATATATAGACATGTATATGTAAGCATATACAGTACAGTATATGTTAAAGCGTTTTGCAGCCATTTTTTTTCAAGTACCTTATCCCATCTATCTTCTAGACCTTATAACTTTTTTTAAGCTAATTTTTCAGACAGTGTAACTGTGCTTTTACATGTATTGATGTAGTATTTTATTCCACTTTTTTTTCTTCCCCTATCTTTTACGCAAGTTCTTAAGTTGCGCTAACCAGATACGCATTAAATTATATTGCGCTCTCTTGTTCACTACAGTTATTTATACATATGAACTAGCATATTTCACTTATTCATTATTTTTAAAGGCATGTAAAACACAACAATGTATTATACTATTGTCTGCAGACTCAAACCTTGATTGGCTTCTTAAAATAAGGCAAATGGCTGGTGGAGTTTAACGACTGAGAAACAATTGCAGGAAAATCAATGTAAATTTGTTTTAAAAATGTTTATACTTGTTTTAAATGTATTTCTTGTAATTAAAAGGAATTTAGAACCCTTTAACTAATTTAAGGTGAATATAGTTAAAAGGAATGTTACCAGAAATACCAACTCTTAAAGGGACAGTCAATTATAAATTAAACTTTCATTATTCAGATAGGACTTTTAATTTTAATTGACTTTCCAATTTACTTTTATCATCAAATTTGCTTTTTTCTCTTGGTATTCTTAGTTTAAACTAAACATAGGTAGGTTCATATGCTAATTTCTAAGCCTTTGAGGGCTGCCTCTTATCACATTCTTTTTAAATCTCTTTTCAACACAAAGAGACAAAGTACACGTAGGCTATATAGATAACACTGTGTTAAGGCACAGAAAGTTATTTAAGATCTAGCACAACACAATGCTAAATTTAAGACAATAGATAATAGATAATAAACAGTCACAGGGGGATGGAAGAAGGTTCCTAGATACAAGGTAATCACAAAGGTAAAAAGTACATTAATATAACTGTGTTGGTTATGCAAAACTGTGGAATGAGTAATAAAGGGATTATCTATCTTTTAAAACAATAACAATTCTATGGTTGACTGTCCCTTTAAATTAGTTGGATTTGACAAGCTGTTTTGAAGCTAGTTATATCTAGATAGCTGGCTTGCTATTCTTGTATAGTTCCATAACTATGAATTGACCCAAAGTTAAAATCACACACTAATTATTCATAAAACAACTTTGCAATACACTTTAAAGGGACACTAAACCCAATTTTTTTTATTTCATGATTCAGATAGAGCATGCAATTGTAAGCAATTTTCTAATTTACTTCTATTATCTATTTTGCTTCATTCTCTTAAAAATTATTTGCTTAAAAGCATATCTAGATAGGCGCAGTAGCTGCTGATTGGTGGCTGCATATAGCTGCCTCAGGTGATTGGCTCACTCATGTGCATTGCTATTTCTTCAACAAAGGATATCTAAAAAAATAAGCAAATTAGATAATATAAATATATTGGAATGTTGTTTAAAATTGTATTTTCTACCTGAATTATGAAAGAAAAGTGCTGGATTTAGTGTCCCTTTAATTATTCCTTCCCGTTTCTTCTGAAATGTGGGTTTGTCAAGAACTCAAAGTGCACACGGCAAGCTTCACAAGCAGGATCCTGCCACAGATATGCACCTAATTGCCTTAACATGGATGATTAGATAAAACTGCAACACAATGTGAGTTTTGCTGAAAAGAAAATACTGTGGCTAGCTGTGTCCTCTCTGGGCAATTTAAAAGATTTGCAGTAAACAAGGTGTTAATGCATTAAAAAAATGTTCACACTCATATAGCGCTATATTGTGAGTGGCCCGCTATTGTTTGCTTACAAGCGATATTGGTTTTTTGTGGCCGTTTGTGCGCAAGTTACATTCCATCCATACGGCGTACCTGCGTCGCCCGTAATTTCACCTTGCAACTCGAGCTATCCAATATACTGCGCCGTCAGATGCTAAACTGGCGTAAGTATGAAAAACCAGCGATCAACTAAAATGTGCGCAAATACACATTTTAGTCATCGCAAGTACTTACGCCAGTGTTTTGTTCACGTAAAGTCTCAATAAAGAGTAGTTTTATGCAAATTAGGCTATAAATCGTAAAAAATAACCGCCAGTTCTAAAAGATCCGCCACGTAATTACGCGATTCAAAATTCATACATAAACCCATGCGCAGCCTCCATTTTCTTTAGTGTGTTTGGTTGGTTCTTGGAGCTATAGCAAACTACAGTGAGTTCAGTTATTTAGTAAGAGCAGTGAGAGAGGCGCAATTCATAAAAGTTAGTTAGGTTAGATTTTTGATTGGGTAAGCTTGTACATTTACTTACACTTTTTTTTACATATTGCACGCATTTTGCATACATACATATACAAAATACACAACACTTTTTTTTCTAACACCTCACACATTTTATTTATCTTTTACAGTGTGATAGGCTGAGTGTTTGGTTGTGGTTGTGTGTGATTGAAGTGGGAGTGAGTGAGAGTGTGTGAGTGTGTGTGAGTGTGAGGATGGCAGGGAGAGGTAGGGCGGGGGGGGGGAGGGGAGTGGAGTTGCAGGGAGAGGATTCTTGTAGTGGACAGGAGGAGCAGCAGGGTCCCCGTCAGGGAGTAAGTGGAGTGGGGAGAGGGAGAGCCAGAAGCGATGATGGGAGTGGGGTTGCCCCGAGACCAGGCACATTAATAAGAGGGACAGAGGGTGCACATGGGGACAGAAGGGGGGAGGAGGCAGAGGATAGGGAGGAACCCACACCAGAGACATCCCAGGGAGGAAGCCAGGCAGCCACAGACGATGAGGGCATGAGATGCCCAAACTTCTCGTTCGATGAGAATGTTGCGCTAGTCCAGGCCGTCCTGGAGAGCCACAGTGCCCTCTTTGGCCAGGAGAAGGGCAAAGGAGTTGGCCGAAGGCGTAAGGCAGCATAGTTGTTGGTCAAGGATGCTGTAAACAGCGTGGCCCTGCAGAGGAGGACCGTCGAGGGCCTTAAAAAAAGATGGAATGATTGCAAGAGGCGGGTGAAGGAGAAAATGGGCCAATAAGCCATGCACCAGTTGGGAACAGGCGGTGATCCACCCCAGGAAGCTGAATACAATGAATGGCAGGAGATGATACGCAGGTCCCTGTGTATCACAGCAGTCCGTGGACTTCCAGGGGCTCGTGACTCAGGGGCTGCAACATCAGCACAGCATGCTGGTGAGTAACATCCCACACACCAGTATTATATGTATTTGAGATATAACATCCTTCAATGTCACACATTCATGTACACAATGAGGAACATGGTATTTGGCCTACTAACAAAAACATCTACAATTATATTTCACATTAAAGGGACATTAAACCAAATCTTTTTATTTCATTATTCAGATAGAGATTACAGTTTTAAACAACATCCCAATTTACTTCTATTATCTAATTTGCTTCATTATTCTGATATTCTTTGTTTATGAAATATCAATGCACATGGGTGAGCCAATCACATGAGGCATTGATGTGCAGCCACCAATCAGCAGCTTTTGAGCCTATCTAGATATGCTTTTCAGCAAAGAATATCTAGAGAATAAATCAAATTAGATAATGGAAGTAAATTAGAAAGTTGTTTAAAATTGCATGCTCTAGCTGAATCAGGAAAGAATAAAAATGGGTTTAATGTCCATTTAATGCTACTTAACACATTGAAATTCATGATATGAGGTGGAATAGTGAAATACTAACATGTCTCAGAGTAACACAGGCCACAAGCCACATGTAGAGTTTTCAGTAAATGGACACTATAGCCATCACAATACTTTTTGCTCAAGAAAGCACATTATGTACCTACATCAGGCTAAAGGAAATTGTGTGACCATAGTTTCACATAAAGAACACATTTTCTTCATCACTGACATGTACACAGAACTATTGTATGAAACACATACATGTATACTTTGCATATTAAAATTCCTCATATATATATGGGGGCGGAGCCAACAGCCATTGAGACCAGACGCATTATTTAGCAGCTCCTGGTTTTAGGTCTTGATTTTGCTAATAAAGAGATCTCTATGGGCTATCAAACTTGACCTAATGCCCAGTGTTCATAGCCACTTTGAGACCTTTGACTGAAACGCAGAGCTACATTGGGGGATCACTCTTTCGGACCATCTCTTGCAGCTACGCCACAGGAACAGAGGATCCCCTTATACAAACATGGCGGCGATCATACGGGCCTTAGTGAATTTTCAGTCTAGAATGGAGGAGCAACTTCTACACCTTAGACAGGAGATACATTTTCTAAACCCTTCATCTCTTATAACTCCCAAACATCGCTCTGAGAAGGAAACTCCCACACTAGAGCGGAACTCACAGTTGACAGCCTTAACTACAAGTCTGCATCGGCCTGAAACGGAACAGACAGCCATCTTGGGAATCATTTAGAATCTAGGTATGCCTAATCCTCTGACTCCTGGATCTAGTAACCTGATTGCTAGCGGAGACACCTTAACAAGTCAGTCTAGCCTCAAGACGCGTCACGCAGACCTTGAGTCACAGGCACAGGAGTTCAGGGACATACCTCCTAGCACGCTTCCTTCCACCATTCCAGACCACGCTCCCACTGCTGCTTTTGGCATCTCTGCAGCGACTGCTCAGGCCGCAATCAGCCTCTTACCGGACGATGTTTTGGAGGTAGACTTCCCTGTGAACGGAGCCCTTATTGTAGTAGACGGAGAGTTACTGCATCTGGAGGGCAGAACAAAGTCTGGAGAGTCGCCACAGCACAGAACTGACCGTGATCCTGTTAGAGCGGATTATTTGCAACTTCGCAGAATGCCGGCTTCCCTTGGAGAAGTGATTGCAGAGGACTGTCTTCTGCAAGTTTGGCCACAGCTCGTTAGTGACGGGTGCTATGGATACCTGAGACCCACTGATCTACTCTTATTTACCAGAACCCTGACTCCACTATGTAATCTCTCTGGACTGAATCAGCTATGCAGAGGAGGCTATCCCTTTATTGGTGTAAAAGCTGGTGTAGGCTAAGGGACATAACGCACAGGTGCCAGTAATGTTAATAATACAGTAATATATTATCATTTGGCACAAAGCTCTATGTTGAACTGTATCATAAGTACCGCTCCCTTTACTTCACCCATTTAAGGCTATTTTATTGTCTAACATCTCTTGCAGTATAGATTGTAAGTTACTCTAATAATGTCACCGAGTCAGATCCTTAGAGGACATTGAGTTGCTAATTACTAATGTTTTTATTCTCTGTATTACACTAACGATAGAGGAGTAATTGCATGATTCCTCTTTCCCTATACCTGCTCTCAGACATATATAAATGGGGGGTAGCATGCTATCTCCCATCTGGAAGTGAATGCGCTACTATAAATATTAACCTGTTAGATAAACCCCTATTGCTCATTTCATGATTCTGAAGTTAAGAAGCATGATATTTATGTGTATATATGTACCTATATATAACATTATGGTCTTGTCATTATGCATGTTATCTTAGCTTGATACTGCATGGCTCATGGTTTTTATTGTTTATCCCATACTGTTCACTAGATGCTTTTTGTTGACTTGTCCACTTCTAATAATTTTGTCACACTTATCATGTTGATGTTATGCCACTGTTTTCTCTGCAAGCTCCTAGCTCATAAGAAATAGCGAGGTCTTAGATATCTGAAGAGGTTTTGTTAAACCCCCTCATACTAATCACGTTATACGGTTATATTACAATATTTTACCTTAAAGGGGCAGTCAAGTCCAAAAAAAACTTTCATGTTTCAAATAGGGCATGTAATTTTAAACAACTTTCCAATTAACTTTTATCACCAATTTTGCTTTGTTCTTTTGGTATTCTTAGTTGAAAGCTAGACCTAGGAAGGCTCATATGATAATTGCTAAGCCCTTGAAGGCCGCCTCTAATCACATGCTTTTGTATTTGCTTTTCACAGCAGGGGAGAGCTAGTTCAAGTAAACCCTATAGATAACATTGTGAGCACGCCCGTGAATTGTGGCAGACACTGCACTAATTGGCTAAAATAAAAGTCAATAGATAATAAATAAAATGTCATGTGATCAGGGGGCTGTCAGAAGATGCTTAGATACAAGTTAATCACAGAGGTAAAAAGTGTATTATTATAACAGTGTTGGTTATGCAAAACTGGGAAATGGGTAATAAAGGGATTATCTATCTTTTAAAACAACAAAAATTCTGGTGTTGACTGTCCCTTTAAGTGCGAAGTATCTGAAACCTTAGCTGTAAGCACAATGTTAGATTAACCCACTATTATCTTTTTGGACTCTATTCCATAATATCTAAGACTACACTTTTGTCTCTGAAGCTATGATACCTAAAGCAACAGGTATGGGGACACTAGTTATCATTTGGCAGACCAGGACTCTTTCTATAGGCTCGCCGATAGGTTTATCGCAAGTGCTTATCCACTAGTTGTTTCCTACCTTAGAGGTAACCCCATTAATTCATATATCCACTATTTGTTATATTTCACTCAGGTAATTGTTAATAATGTTGACCTCCTAGTTATGTTTTAACCCATAATTCTAACTTAGCTCAACCTCACAATTATGAAAGGGTTTGATGTTAGTGGTTCAAAAGTTGTACATAATAGGGGCGCTGAGACCGAGACAGGGATATAGTTTAACTTTATATTGTTCAGTCCTGACCTCATATATACATTAGCAATACACTGGAGTACCTCTCTCCCCCATATGAAAGATAGTACTGTTCTAAACCTGGCATGTCTAGCCCTAAAAGTTTTCAGCTCTTTATTATCTCTAAATGCTGTTAAGCTTTTACCCCACTGTTTATAGTTCGGTCCAAATTGTTAGTACATATTACTTTTTTCTGCTGAGCCCCTCTCCTCCCTTTCCCACCGGTCCTTATTGCCGGCGGGTCATACCCCCACTCCTTTTTCCCACATCGCCCATAGGTGGCACTTCCCTAGGAGAGGAACTCATTCAGAGGCTCCCTATGTTCTAAATATTCTACTGTCCCCCTCTACACATATTATTGCAGAGCACACTTTTTATGCATGCTACAGAAAGCGAATTTACTCGCATTAAGCGTTAGATCAAGATTCAGCTGCCCCCTGCTTAGTCTTTATCCCTCACTTTTTATAAACAACTCATCCTTCCTTTTAAGCCCAACATACTGTAATTGTATAATATGACCTTTACCACTTATTTTGTTATCTTGTTTGGCTCCGCCCTCCGCTCCCTCCACCACTCCATTTCAAGCGGCTCTTGCCCGCTGCATTCCTTTACCCCTCTCTTTACTAATTTGGTCTAAAAATGGCCCAATATAAGCTAACTCACACTTGTCCCTCCATTACTAGAATATACAATTCTATAAATGATTCCTATGGCAACGTAGTGATCCTTCCCCAATATATATTATTTCAATATAGCTAATTCCCCACCTACCCCAATTTTATTTGAACAGATAACTGTATGAAAGCTCTTTCTGGCTAGGAGGGGATCATTTTTCATTTTTCATTTTGCTTTATCCATAAATTATAAAATAGAGGTTTCATTATAAACTCCATCATCTTTTTTTTTTCAGACATACATGCTAACCATGTTCTGGAATATCACCTCCATCTCCATATTGTAGTTTCCCTTTATCCCCACGTGGGCAGTTGGAATTTGGGCATAACTATATACTTTATGTTTTTAATACATTTATCTCTCCAGAGAAGCTCTGACTTTCTGTCCAGAGCTGTTGCCTCTCAACTATTAGATTATGTTAATGCCTCAATAATGTATGTCTTTTTGTTATCTTGCTATGTTATTGCTGTCTAAAGATGATTCTTACCTGTAACATTTTTCAAAACCTCAATAAAAAAAAAAAAAAAAAAAAAAATCCCTCATATCACAAATCACAATGTGCACATGCATGTTATAGAGTTTTACATGAGAATGAGTATAGGCCCTAGCATGTATCAATGTATATTGTAGGCCCACATGGACATATATATGATTGTACTAATCACTCTCATCATTTGACTCCTCCACAGAACCTCCTGTCACAAGGATACAAACAGGCATGCCGCCACCACCACCAGTCACAGGCATGCATCCACTTCCACCACCAGTCCAAAGAATGCATCCACTTCCACCACCAGTCCAAGGAATGCATCCACCTCCAGCACCAGTCCGAGGAATGCATCCACCTCCACCACCAGTCCAAAGAATGCTGCAACAAGGACAGTATGTTCCCAGGCATGAGCTGGGTTGGGTTGCCTCTGTTGAGGACCCAGACGTGATGCCACCAACATTGTCAGACGAGCCCTGGCAAGATACTTGGCTGGAGGATTATTCTTTTGGCTTTGAGGGGGAGCCAAGTCAGCCCCAAAGGGTACATGTCTTTACCCCCCCCCTCAATATCAGGCCAGTCAGGGCTTTTACGCACAGGACATGCAAACTGGACAGGCTGAGTGGGCACACACTAGCCATCAATGGGACTACCAGTCCACCCAGAGAGCTCAACCATCCTCTTCCCTTGGAAGAGCTCCACCATCTGAAGAGGAGCATATAGCTGTAGTTGTCCCTGATGCAGCACCAGCTGTAGTTGTCCCTGATGCAGCACCAGCTGTAGTTGTCCCTGATGCAGCACCAGCTGTAGTTGTCCCTGATGCAGCACCAGCTGTAGTTGTCCCTGATGCAGCACCAGCTGAGGATGTCCCTGATGCAGCACCAGCTGAGGATGTCCATGATGCAGCAGCAGCTGAGGATGTCCATGATGCACCAGAAGCTAGAGCTGAACCTGAGCCTAGAATCCCTGCTGGTCAACAGCCTGTAGATCCTCTGTATTCTCCCATGGGCGACAAATACAGTTCACTCCAGAGGAGGCTCATAGCAAGCTGCGAGAGAAGACGAACAGACAAACACAGGTTTCACAGGAGCCAACAGAGTTTACTCCAGCGTACCATCAAGCTGCAACTGGACATGGCAGCATCCTTAAATGGAATAGTCCAAAACCAGTCTCAGATGATGAGCGTTATTTCTGATATGCAGATGCAGATTGACAGATGGCGGGAACAAAACCAACTGCTGGGTGTGTTGGTTGAGCACTTCACACACCAGCAGGACACTGCCTCCAGCCTCTCATCTGTGGCCAGCACTCCAGCGGAATCATCTGAATCCACACAACCCAGGAGAACCAGGAGATCCACTCCAGGCACCTCAACCCCCTCATCCAAGAAGCCTAAAAAAAAAAATATTGTTATATTTCAGCATAAATCTTGTCCTCTGTTATTTACCATATAATTGTCATCCACATCCATGTGAGGGGTGTTTTAGTACACTAATATTGTTGAAACATATAATAAGGCCTGTGTGGAAATGGCCCTAAAAAGGTAATATCATCATGTTTATGACATATTCATGTTCTATAAACCACATCACATAGTTACTCTGAGAACTAGAAGGGTGCAACCGCACTACACAAATATTTGGGGGATGCCAGTAAAATGCCTACTGTCGGTTGACTTTATTTGTTGGCTGGAGTGCTTATGCATAAGACAATGGTTTTGAACACTATTAGTTAAAAAAATAGAATTTATGCTTACCTGATAAATTACTTTCTCCAACGGTGTGTCCGGTCCACGGTGTCATCCATTATTTGTGGGATATTCTCCTCCCCTACAGGGAAAGGCAAGGAGAGCACACAGCAAGAGCTCTCCATATAGCTCCTCCTCTGGCTCCGCCCCCCAGTCATTCGACCGACGGTTAGGAGAAAAAGGAGAAAACTATAGGGTGCCGTGGTGACTGTAGTGTATAAAGAAAAAGAAAATTTTTTCAAACCTGATTAAAAAACCAGGGCGGGCCGTGGACCGGACACACCGTTGGAGAAAGTAATTTATCAGGTAAGCATAAATTCTGTTTTCTCCAACATTGGTGTGTCCGGTCCACGGCGTCATCCATTACTTGTGGGAACCAATACCAAAGCTTTAGGACACGGATGAAGGGAGGGAGCAAATCAGGTTACCTAAACAGAAGGCACCACGGCTTGCAAAACCTTTCTCCCAAAAACAGCCTCCGAAGAAGCAAAAATATCAAATTTGTAAAATTTGGCAAAAGTGTGCAGAGAAGACCAAGTCGCTGCCTTACATATCTGATTAACAGAAGCCTCGTTCTTGAAGGCCCATGTGGAAGCCACAACCCTAGTGGAGTGAGCTGTGATTCGTTCAGGAGGCTGCCGTCTGGCAGTCTCATAAGCCAATCGGATAATGCTTTTCAGCCAGAAAGAAAGAGAGGTAGCTATAGCTTTTTGTCCTCTCCTCTTACCAGAGTAAATGACAAACAAGGATGATGTTTGTCTAAAATTCTTTGTTGCTTCTAAATAGAACTTTAAAGCACGGACTACATCTAAATTGTGTAACAAACATTCCTTCTTTGAAACTGGATTAGGGCACAGAGAAGGAACAACTATTTCCTGGTTAATATTCTTGTTGGAAACAACTTTTGGAAGAAAACCAGGCTTGGTACGCAAAATAACCTTATCTGAATGGAACACCAGATAGGGTGGATCACACTGCAAAGCAGATAATTCAGAAACTCTTCTAGCAGAAGAAATAGCAACCAAAAACAGAACTTTCCAAGATAGCAACTTGATATCTATGGAATGTAAGGGTTCAAACGGAACCCCCTGAAGAACTGAAATAACTAAATTTAGACTCCAAGGAGGAGTCAAGGGTCTGTAAACAGGTTTGATTCTGACCAAAGCCTGTACAAAAGCTTGTACCTCTGGCACAGCTGCCAGTCGTTTGTATAACAAGACAGATAAAGCAGAAATCTGTCCTTTTAGAGAACTCGCTGACGATCCCTTATCCAAACCTTCTTGGAGAAAGGAGAGGATCTTAGGAATTTTAATCTTACTCCAGGAGAATCCCTTGGATTCACACCAACAGATATATATTTTCCATATTTTATGGTAAATCTTTCTAGACACAGGTTTTCTGGCTTGGACCAGAGTATCTATCACTGAGTCTGAAAACCCACGCTTGGTTAAATCAAACGTTCAATTTCCAAGCAGTCAGCTGCAGAGAAATTAGTTTTGGATGTTCGAATGGACCTTGTACTAGAAGATCCTGTCTCAAAGGTAGCTTCCATGGTGGAGCCGATGACATATTCACCAGGTCTGTATACCAAGTCCTGCGCGGCCACGCAGGAGCTATCAGAATCACTGAGGCCTTCTCCTGTTTGATCCTGGCTACAAGCCTGGGAAGGAGAGGGAATGGTGGAAACGCATAAGCTAGGTTGAACAACCAAGGCGCCACTAATGCATCCACTAGAGTGGCCTTGGGATTCCTGGATCTGGACCCGTAGCAAGGAACCTTGAAGTTCTGACGAGACGCCATCAGATCCATGTCTGGAATGCCCCATAATTGAGTCAACTGGGCAAACACCTCCGGGTGGAGTTCCCACTCCCCCGGATAGAAAATCTGACGACTCAGATAATCCGCCTCCCAGTTGTCTACTTCTGGGATGTGGATTGCAGATAGGTGGCAGGAGTGATCCTCCGCCCATTTGATGATCTTGGATACCTCTCTCATCGCCAAGGAACTCCTTGTTCCTCCCTGATGGTTAATGTAAGCTACAGTCGTCATGTTATCTGACTGGAATCTTATGTATCCGGCCTTCGCTAGATGAGGCCAAGCCCGGAGAGCATTGAATATCGCTCTCAGTTCTAGGATGTTGATCGGGAGAAGAGACTCTTCCCGAGACCATAAACCCTGAGTTTTCAGGGAATCCCAGACCGCGCCCCAGCCTGATAGACTGGCATCGGTTGTGACAATGACCCACTTTGGTCTGTAGAAACTCATTCCCTGAGACAGGTGATCCTGTCTACTGGAGCATGCACAGTTGTAATGGTCTTAAATGAATTCGAGCAAAAGGAACTATGTCCATTGCTGCAACCATCAACCCTACTACTTCCATGCACTGAGCTATGGAAGACTGCAGAATAGAGAGAAGAACTTGAGAAGCGTTTAGAAGCTTTGACTTTCTGACTTCTGTCAGGAAGATCTTCATTTCAAAAGAATCTATTATTGTTCCCAAAAAGGGAACTCTTGTCGACGGAAACAGAGAACTCTTTTCTACGTTCACCTTCCACCCGTGAGATCTGAGAAAGGCTAGAACAATGTCTGTATGAGCCTTTGCCTTGGAAAGAGACGACGCTTGCATTAGAATGTCGTCCAGATAAGGTGCCACTGCAATGCCCCTTGGTCCTAGAACCGCTAGAAGGGACCCGAGCACCTTTGTGAAAATTCTGGGAGCCGTGGCTAGTCCGAATGGGACAGCCACGAACTGATAATGTTTGTCCAGAAAGGCGAACCTTAGGAGCTGATGATGAGCTTTGTTGATAGGAATATGTAGATACGCATCCTTTAAATCCACAGTAGTCATATATTGACCCTCCTGGATTGTAGGTAAAATTGTTCGAATGGTTTCCATTTTGAACGATGGAACTCTGAGAAATTTGTTTAGAATTTTTAAATCCAGAATTGGTCTGAAAGTTCCCTCTTTTTTGGGAACTACAAACAGATTTGAGTAAAAACCCCTTGAAATTGTTCCACAGTTGGAACTGGGTGTATCACTCCCATCTTTAACAGGTCTTCTACACAATGTAAGAATGCCTGTCTACTTATTTTGTTTGAAGATAAGTGAGAAATGTGGAACCTTCCCCTTGGGGGTAGTTCCTTGAATTCTAGACGATAACCCTGAGAGACTATTTCTAGTGTCCAGGGATCCTGAACATCTCTTGCCCAGGCCTGAGCAAAGAGAGAGAGTCTGCCCCCTACTAGATCCGGTCCCGGATCGGGGGCTACCCCTTCATGCTGTCTTGGTAGCAGCAGCAGGCTTCTTGGCCTGTTTACCCTTATTCCAGCCTTGCATTGGTTTCCAAGCTGGTTTAGTCTGGAAAGCGTTACCCTCTTGTCTAGAGGCTGCCGAGTTAGAAGCCGGTCCGTTCCTGAAATTGCGAAAGGAACGAAAATTGGACTTATTCTTAGCCTTGAAAGGCCTATCCTGTGGGAGGGCATGGCCCTTTCCCCCAGTGATGTCTGAAATAATTTCTTTCAATTCTGGCCCAAAAAGGGTCTTACCTTTGAAAGGGATATTAAGCAATTTTGTCTTGGAAGATACATCCGCTGACCAAGACTTTAGCCAGAGCGCTCTGCGCGCCACAATTGCAAACCCTGAATTTTTCGCCGCTAATCTCGCTAACTGCAAAGCGGCGTCTAAAATAAAGGAATTAGCTAACTTAAGTGCGTGAATTCTGTCCATGACTTCCTCATATGGAGTCTCCCTACTGAGCAACTTTTCCAGTTCCTCGAACCAGAACCACGCTGCTGTAGTGACAGGAATAATGCACGAAATAGGTTGAAGGATGTAACCTTGCTGTACAAAAATCTTTTTAAGCAAACCCTCCAATTTTTTATCCATAGGATCTTTGAAAGCACAATTTTCCTCAATGGGAATGGTCATGCGTTTGGCTAGTGTAGAAACCGCCCCCTCGACCTTAGGGACTGTTTGCCATATGTCCTTCCTGGGGTCGACCATAGGGAACAATTTCTTAAATATAGGAGGAGGGACAAAAGGTATGCCTGGCTTCTCCCACTCCTTATTCACTATGTCCGCCACCCGTTTAGGTATCGGAAAGGCATCAGGGTGCACCGGGACCTCTAGGAACTTGTCCATCTTGCACAAGTTTTCTGGGATGACCAGATTGTCACAATCATCCAGAGTAGATAGCACCTCCTTAAGTAATGCGCGGAGATGCTCTGATTTAAATTTAAATGTCACAACATCAGGTTCTGCCTGCTGAGAAATTCTTCCTGTATCAGAAATTTCTCCATCTGAGAAACCCTCCCTCACTGCCACTTCAGACTGGTGTGAGGGTATGACAGAAAAATTATCATCAGCGCCCTCCTGCTCTACAGTGTTTAAAACAGAGCAATCGCGCTTTCTCTGAAATGCTGGCATTTTGGATAAAATATTAGCTATGGAGTTATCCATTACTGCCGTCAATTGTTGCATAGTAACAAGCATTGGCGTGCTAGAAGTACTAGGGATTGCCTGCGCGGGCATAACTGGTATAGACACAGAAGGAGAAGATGTAGAACTATCTCTACTTCCTTCATCTGAGGAATCATCCTGGGCAACCTTACTATTTGTGACAATACTGTCCTTACTGTGTTTGGACGCTATGGCACAATTATCACATATATTTGAAGGGGGAACCACATTTGCTTCCATACATACAGAACATGATCTATCAGAAGGTACAGACATGTTAAACAGGCTTAAACTGGTTAATAAAGTACAAAAACCGTTTTAAAACAAAACCGTTACTGTCTCTTTAAATGTTAAACAGGGCACACTTTATTACTGAATATGTGAAAAACTATGAAGGATTTATCCAATCTTTACCAAATTTTCACCACAGTGTCTTAATGCATTCAAAGTATTGCACCCCGATTTTCAAGCTGTTAACCCTTAAAATGTGGAAACCGGAGCCGTTTGCAATTTTAACCCCACTACAGTCCCAGCCACAGCCTTTGTTGTGACTTCAACTATCCCAGGGGGGTATTTTAAGCCTTCTAGGAACTTTTTCAGTGGACACCAGACCCTCTCACATGCATCTGCATGCACTGTACTTAAAAGAAACTGCACAATAATACTGCAGTCAAGCTATCAGACAGTTTAAAAATCCAAGTCAAGCTATCAGACACTGTTTTGGAGCTAACAGACAGGTTTAAAACAGTAGTCAAGCTATCAGACACTTATTTGTTAGTACTTTCTTAAGACTATTAAAGGCTGTACCATACATATATGCTAATAAGAAATGTTTTAATGAATACCACAAGTATTTTTGTTATAAATGTCACTCAAATGTAAAAAAAAAAGTAATATTCCAGCATTTCTCTAAGCGTTAAAAACAAAATTCCCCATTGTACCACTACATTTTCACCACAGCTAGTTCAAACAATGACCCCACTAAGATATCACAAAGTATGGAAACTTTTAGTGTGGAATTTTAAAAATATAGGGCCCCAAACTTCCCTAAAATTGCAAAAATCATCACTTTCAAGCAATTTCACTTAGGGATAAAAGCAAAATCTCCCATTGTGCCACTACATTTTCACCACAGCTAGCTCACACAATGACCCCTCTAGGATATCATAAATTTTGGAGAGTTTTTACTGTGGAATTTTAAAAACATTGGGCCCCAAATGTCCCTCAAGCTTGACTTGGATTTTTAAACTGTCTGATAGCTTGACTCCAGTACAATAATGGCGCGAAAACGAGGCTCTGCCTAATACAGTGAAAGGCCCTTCCTGACTGGGAAGGTGTCTTAACTAGTGCCTAATGATAAAAAACGTTCCCCAAATAATAAAAGTGTGAAATCCACTTCAAACTTTAAATAAAAACTTAAATAAACAATCGATTTAGCCCTTAAGAGTGTCCACCAGTTAATAGCCCATAATAAGCCCTTTATTCTTTCTAAGTCTAAGAAAATGGCTTACCGATCCCCATGAGGGAAAAATGACAGCCTTCCAGCATTACACAGTCTTGTTAGAAAATGGCTAGTCATACCTTGAGCAGAAAAGTCTGCAAACTGTTCCCCCCCAACAGAAGTTCTCTCATCTCAACAGTCCTGAGTGGGAACAGCAACTGATTTTAGTTACTGCTGCTTAAATCATACTCCTCTTTTAAACAGAACTCTTCATCTCTTTCTGTTTCAGAGTAAATAGTACATACCAGCACTATTTTAAAATAACAAACTCTTGATAGAAGAAATAAAAAACTACAACTAACACCACAAACTCCTCACCATCCCCGTGGAGATGCTACTTGTTCAGAGCGGCAAGGAGAATGACTGGGGGGCGGAGCCAGAGGGGGAGCTATATGGACAGCTCTTGCTGTGTGCTCTCCTTGCCTTTCCCTGTAGGGGAGGAGAATATCCCACAAGTAATGGATGACGCCGTGGACTGGACACACCAATGTTGGAGAAAAGGAATTTTAACTCGCTGCAGGATGCATTTTGATAGCACTTCCTTCTCCCCGGGGAGAAGGAAATGCTATAAAAATGCATCTTGCAGCGAGTTAAAATTCCTTTTTTTAACTAATAGTGTTCCACATCATATAGTTGTGTATGAAGGGTACATATAGTTATATTCAATTATAAGATGTAAATCAAGGTTTCTCACAACCAATAGAAATTGACACATGTGCAGGGATAGGCACGAGCCAAGGCTGTGGCGGAAATTTTCTAAGGTAAAGACCTTTAGTGAAGGACACCTTGCCTATCCCTGCACATGGGTATATATATCTAAATAATAATGTTTTTACAGAAGGTGTGAACATAAGGTATAAACATCCATTTTCATTCTTCTTAATGATAGTCAATAAATTATAGTGACCAAAACATGAATTAAACTAATGATATATTTTCAGTAATTAGGGTGGTTAAGGGAATGGGGGTGGGATGTAGTAGTTTCACTTACATGCAGCGGAAATCCGCAGTATGTAATTCAATGACCAGCTGCAGCAGGGGCAGCACCATGACCAGGGACCTCAGCAGCAACTATAGAATCAGCATGTGTAGATGGAACAACAGGGGATTGTAGGGCTTCCAACACCCCTTGTGCCCCATGATGCACCCCTCGTGCCCCATGATGCACCCTTGTGCCCCATGATGCACCCAATGATGCTGCCTCTCTATGGAAAGCAAGAAAACATGGTGGCTAATGAGGATGTGCTTTGGCAGGTTTTTAGGCTTCCTGTTGAGAGGTTGTGCTGTTTGTGATTGGTTTGACACACTTGCAGGGGCAGGAATATTAAATGCTTTGAAGAGGTTAACTATTTGTGATCAAGCTGCTGATATGTATGTTGTTTAGCATGCATTTGTTAGGCATTCAGAGAGTTATGTTGGTTTCTAAGTCAGTGCAAGGGTTGCTGCGCCTGCAATTTGTGGTGAGATGAGAATGGAGTAGATTTTCTGAATTTTGCGCGCATAAGTCCTTACGCTGTATATTGGATACCAAATTGCGCCTGTTTTTTATGTCAGTCTATGGGTCAAAAAAAATACGGGCGAAGGCTGAAATATACGCGAGTAACTTCTAAGTTACGCCGTATATAGGATACCAAACCCGCGCAAAATTTGGCGTCGCCGGCTTTTGCGGGCGACGCTGCATATCGGATCGAGGCCTTACAAGTTAAAAATAAATGCAAACACGTTAGCAAAATCACAATTTATTTTAGAATTATTACCATGACTTCAGAGCTCTGGTTAACTCTTACGCGAGTCATAAAAGTGTCACAAAACATATCAAAAATACATTTAAAAGTACAGTTACACTCATAATTACACTATTGTATAAAAAATATTCAATAAAAAGTTAAACAGGTTTAAAGATATGAGAAGTCAGGTGAAAAAAAATGGGCCAAAAGGAACACATGTATAAATATATGTAAGTATATAAATATATATGCAGGTATTTCTATACATATGTAAATATATTTATATGTGTTTATATGTATTTACAGACATATATACACATATAAATACAGTTATACGTATATATAGAAATACATAAATATATCTCATTGCAATCCTGTACTCGTGTTTGCGCAAGCTGTCGGCTATTATTTTTTAGTTCAAACAAGGCTCCATTTAAGTCTATAGGGAAGATGTGTGCACAAGAGCACAAAAGTTTTACTTGTGACCTGTAATACGTGCGCAACTGGGCGCGATGGTAAAAAAAAATTGCACTCCACTCGTAATCTAGCCCATAGTTTGTTAATTTATTGCATGGCTGCCCTCGAATCTGCAGTAGATAAACACAACGGCCCTAGTTAATTAACTAATGGGGAGACAAGGTTCCCTCAAGGTAATATGACTGTCAGCATTAGGCAGCATAGACAGTTATTGTTACACTTTCCTTGTGTTGCCGCCGTGCCTACCTGCGCTTGCACAACCAAGTGCACCAGAGCAGGGGATATTATAAATCCATCTGAGACATGGCAGAGAGGTTAGGAAGCAGCAGTCTTATTAACTTGTACTTGCAAGTTTGCATAAGTTGCTTCTGCAGCCCATAGTCAGAAATAAATATTTATTTATTTTTTTTTGTAATAAAATGCTGTAGAAATATAGTATTTCATTATTATAATTAAATCATCTTAACATGTACACACACTGCATTGACAATTTTCCTTAAAGGGATGCTGAACCCAATTTTTTTTCTTTCGTGATTCAGATAGAGCATGAACTTTTAAGCAACTTTCTAATTTACTCCTATTATCATTTTTTCGTCCTTCTCTTGCTATCTTTATTTGAAAAAGAAGGCATCTAAGTTTTTTTGGGGTTCAGAACTGTGGACAGCACTTTTTTATTGGTGGATGAATTTATCCACCAATCAGCAAGAACAACCCAGGTTGTTCACCAAAAATGGGCCGGCATCTAAACTTACATTCTTGCATTTCAATTAAAGATACAAAGAGAATGAAGTAAATGTGATAATAGGAGTAAATTAGGAAGTTGCTTACAATTTCATGCTCTATCTAAATCACGAAAGAAAAAAATTGGGTTCAGTGTCCCTTTAATAAAACTACCAAAATATTACTTATCTTTATAACTTAAATATAATTCTCTGGTGTTTTAGGCTGTTAGGCTAGTGAACACCCCTGTCAATTCATTATTATTCACTTTGAGGTTTTAATGATGTACTTTCCTTTTACTAATATTATTCATTTACCAAAGAAAAACTTAGTGGACAGAGTAATGACAGTAAATAGACGTCTGATTGAGTTCAAAGTAACTGACCACTGATTGATCACACTGATATTCTCTCAGTATTAAGGTAATTGCATTTCCCCTGGGAAATGCATTTATCTTAAACATTAAAATTAGCAGCCAATTATACTGCTATTACAGCAGGTTATCCATAAGTTTCTTATCACTGAGTTAGACATGAATATTCCCCTTCTTCATCTAAATTGATTGATCTATACCATAGCATGTAAGATAATGCAGAATCACTATTGTATATATGAATTCATATAGTGCAATCGTCAGATCCACTGGTGTATTCAGTATTTTTTTTCTTATCTCTCCAAATTAGATTATTTGTTTCGTTGCCTTGGATAATGTTGAAACCACATGAAGTTGAAAAGCAGTGACATAAAATTAATTAAAATGTAAAAACACAGTCATATCCTTACGTGAAATCTAAAACATTTAATTATCTCTTTATAAAATACAGTTCTCCAAAGCGGTAAGTATAGAAAAGTTAGATAAAGAGAACATTTTGTAACACTACGTGAAACATTTTCTTACAATAAATCCAAACATAACTGATTTTTATGTTGGGTAACTACACATTACGGTTCAGATTACAAGTAGCGCACTATCATTAGAATGGGCGCAAGATTTCAATAAAGCTCCTGTGTATTACAAGTTAAAAGTAAACGTGTTTGTTTGAGCTTAAACGTTTGCCAGTTTAGCGTGACTTAAAACCTTTTTGTAAAGAGTTAAAGTGAAAAAACAAAACATAAATACATTAAAATAAAGATTTACACTCATATTTACACTATCTGATAAAAAAAATGTAAATAAAAATGTAAATAAAAATATTTTATAAATATATGTGTGTGTCTAAATATGCGAATGGGGGTATATGAATTTGTATAAATGTCTATACAAGTGTATTTTTATATTTGAGAGTATGTATACATGTGGATAAATACAGTACATACAGTATCTCACAAAAGTGAGTAAACCCTCACATTTTTGTAAATATTTTATTATATCTTTTCATGTGATAACATTGAAGAAATGAAACTTTGCTACAATGTAAAGTAGTGAGTGTACAGCCTGTATAACAGTGTAAATTTGCTGTCCCCTCAAAATAACTCAACACACAGCCATTAATGTTTAAACCGTTGGCAGCAAAATTGAGTACACCCCTAAGTGGAAATGTCCAAATTGTGCCCAATTAGCCATTTTCCCTCCCCGGTGTCATGTGACTCGTTAGTGTTACAAGGTCTTTGGTGTGAATGGGAAACAGGTGTGTGAAATTTGGGGTTATCACTCTCACACTCTCTCATACAGGCCACTGGAAGTTCCACATGGCACCTTATGGCAAAGAACTCTCTGAGGATCTGAAAAAAAGAATTGTTGCTGTACATAAAGATGGCTTAGGCTATAAGAAGATTGCCAAGACCCTGAAACTGAGCTGCAGCACGGTGGGCAAGACCATACAGTGGTTTCACAGGACAGGTTCCACTCAGAACAGGCCTTCTCATGGTCGACCAAAGAAGTTGAGTGCAAATGCTCAGCATCATATCTAGAGGTTGTCTTTGGGAAATATACATATGAGTGCTGCCAGCATTGCTGCAAAGGTTGAAGGGGTGGGGGGTCAGCCTGTCAGTGCTCAGATCATACATCGCACGTACTGCATCAAATTGGTCTGCATGGCTGTTGTCCCAGAAGGAAGCCTCTTCTAAAGATGATGCACAAGAAAGCCCGCAAACAGTTTGCTGAAGGCAAGCAGACTAAGGACATGGATTACTGAAACCATGTCCTGTAGTCCGATGAGACCAAGATAAACTTATGTGGTTCAGATGGTGTCAAGCGTGTGTGGTGGCAACCAGATGAGGAGTACAAAGACAAGTGTGTCTTGTCTACAGTCAAGCATGCTGGTGGGAGTGTCATGGTCTGGGCCTGCATGAGTGAGGGGTGTACTCACTTTCGTGAGATACTGTATATGCACATATAAACACATATATACACATATATATATATATATATATATATATTTATATATATATATATATATATACAAAACACAGAAGGGGACTGCACTCTCATACCGGACCGGGTACACATCCCCAGACCTGTGTGGGGTTAACTGCCTGTGACTCTTGGGACAGCACAGCTTCCTGTGAGTGCCCATGAACACACAGGGCTGAGCATGTTGCAGGGTTATGGGATGTGTACCCGGTCCGGTATGAGAGTGCAGTCCCCTTCCGTGTTTTGTATATGTCTAGGGTGATTACATAAGCCTGTGCACCCTTCCCTTGTTCCCAGTTTGTTTGGATTTGAGAGCTTGCATTGTGTGGCTGTTTCAGGGTCCCAGGTATTGGAAAGGACCTTGATGAGGTACCTGGGCTTGTCCCATTTGGCCAAATGCGGTAACTAACCTTTCCATTTTTGCTTAGCTGATAGCTTGTAAGTGAGTGCTGGACTTTCTCTGTGTGTTTTAAAATATATATATATATATATATATATATATATATATATATATATAATATACACACTCTGGAGCCCTTTCCACTCAAATACCTGAAAACATGAAAAAACATTTGTATTCAATTTTAATATTTTATAATGTCTTCTGTTATATATCTGTTATACAGTGTATGCACTGTAAATATTTTACAATCCAATTTAATGTTCTTCACATAGGAGAAAATGTTCTTAGTATTTTTAAATATATTTTCCTATATATATTTGTATATATCTATACCTGTATATATTCATATTGATATATATGTATAAATATAAATATTTTACAAAAAGTTAATCATATGAATAAAAAGAACATTTTCTTCTATGTGAAGAACATTGCAATGTAAAATATATATAGCTAGTTTACTAATCTGGCTATACATATTTTAATTTACAGATGTGCAGAAGTCGTTTCTGTCACTCAGTAGGTTCACATGAAGGTTCCTTACAGGCATAATTATAATACTCATCCCTGATATGGTTTTGATGGAATTTTTCAAGGTTTTGATTTTTCTTGAGAAAATGCATTTGTTTGTATGTATGATATTTAATCCTACCTAGCACATTGGAGTATTCATGACATTTGACACTTTTGCCATACAGTTTTGCTCATACAAATATATTTTAAAAATATGAACAACTCATTAAATTATAACAAATTAATATAACCCACCAACTATGTTTATGCCAAAGGTGTTATATTTGCAAGCACACATAAACACTGTATTTCATTAACAAGGTATGTAAGGCTGAAAGAAGACACACATCATTATTATTAGGTATAATAAAACCTGTGTAGTGAATTGAAAGTAATGCCTACTCATTTAACTCACACAATTGCAGCCCTGTGTTATGTTTTTAGGCAAAAAAAAAATGATATACCTTTTTTTTAAATCAATCTGTTTAAAAGTCTTTAAGTATATTGTACAAGTAGAAAGGACCAATGGCACTACTAAAATGTCAAAAAGGCTGTACCCTATACATATAAGTTGACAACTGGCAAATAAAGAGAGGAGTGGAGGTGCTGTGTATTAATTACTATTAGCAAACAGAGATTTGAGAAATTTGGTTAGCAGTGAAACTTGTTAGGGATTTGGTGAGGAGTCTTGGAGCTCCTGTGTGTTTAGGGCAACTAGGAGGATACTTGTGATAATTTAATTTACTTAACTCTACCAGCCTTCTGAGTACTGACACCCTGGCACTTGATGTGGAGACACATTGAGGCAGAATTATCATATGTCTATCAGACCTGATCCGACAGTGCGGATCAGGTCCGACAGACATCGCTGAATGCGGAGAGCAATACGCTATCCATATCCAGCATGGCACCAGCAGCTCACAAGAGTGCAACGCCGCCCCCTGCAGACTCGCGGCCAATCGGCCACCAGGGAGGTGTCAATCAACCCGATCATACTCGATCGGGTTGTATTGTGGCGATTCCTGTCCGCCTCATCAGAGCAGGCGGACAGGGTTATGGAGCAGCGGTCTTTAGACCGCTGCTCCATATCTTGTGTTTCTGGCGAGTCTGAATACTCGCCAGAAACACAGTCCCTCAAACTCCATACGGAGCCTGATAAATGGGCTTCAATGTATTAGTTAACCAGCATATAATATATAATTGATAATAGTGTTATTTCTCCACTCTCATGCCATGGGTGTATTGTATGACGCTACGTAGGATTTTGTGACCTTTCTTTTTTTGGCGTGTCAATACTAACCGAAGGTAGAGGTGCTTCATACAATCACATCCATTACCGCTAATGGGCTTAATCTGTTTTCACTCACTATAAGCAGAGTAATTGCAACAATTGTTACTATACTGCATATGATATTGAGTGTGTAACTAACAGAACGCTTCAGTCACATTGTATGTTACACTCACCTGTATTATCTTTTGATCTGATATGGTATATTGTACTTCAGGGAATTTAGCATACAGCATTTGCTGGTATTTCTGCAAGCTGATCATTTATAACTGCTTTATATATATGAGCTTCTGATTCTAATATGCTTTCCCTTTAATCCGATTCTCTATAACGTGAGTCTGGGCTCCAATACACCCCCCTTTTTTGGAGCGTTCTCTCCCTTTATCAGGTCTAGTTAGAGTATACACCAAACACTCTGATACACTACCATAACCTTCCCATATCGTCCTCCATCTGATCTGGTACCCTGTGTGCTATTGTACTACTTAAGGTGTATCCTCTATACTAGTTATGGTTTGAATTTGTTTTCCCAGTTTTTAATTGTGGTTTATTAAAAGTTATGTTTTATTGATCTAAGCAAATTCTTTCTTATCCCATGGTATATTGCCATCACTGTTGATATTTGATTACCTGACATCCTAGGCTGTTTGAGTGTTACCTGTGTATTCTTTAAATTGTTATCTTTTCCATTCATCTCTGTTTGTTAAAGTATGAATCCTTTATGTTGCTGGAAATTGAATCTCCATTGCTGTAATCTTAAAGGGATACGAAACCCAAATATTTTCCTTTCATGATTCAGATAGAGTGTGTGATTTTAAACAACTTTCTAATTTGCTTCTATAATCAATTTGTCTTTGTTTCCTTGGTATCTTTTGTTGAAAAGCAATAATGTATGCTTAGGAGCCGGCCCATTTCTGGAGTATTATATGGCAGCAGTTTTGCGGGAAAGTTATCAATTTTAAAGAGCACTGAATGGCAGCACAATGTCCTGCCATGTAGTGCTTCAGATGCCTACCTAGGTATCTTTTCAACACAGAATATCATGGGAGCGAAGCAAATTTGATAAAAGAAGTAAATTAGAAACTTTTTTAACATGGCATGCTTTGTCTAAATCACAAAAGAAAATGTTGTGGTTTCCTATCCCTTTAAAGTGTGACCTCTTGTTAGATGCTAATTTCTTGTAATAAGCAGTGCTACTGACAACAACCTATAATGGCCATAAATATATTTATATAAAGTGATCATAGCACCTCTCATGGTCTTCTTTAACCCCTTAGTGACCAGACCACTTTTCAATTTGTTGACCATCTGGGACCAAGGCTATTTTTGCATTTCTGCGATGTTTGTGTTTAACTGTTATTTTCCTCTTACTCATTTACTGTACCCACACATACGTTTTTCTCGCCATTAAATGGACTTTCTAAAGATACCATTATTTTCATCATATCTTATAATTTACTATAAAAAAATTATAAAATATTAGGAAAAAATGAAAAAAAAAAACACTTTTTCTAACTTTGAGCCCCAAAATCTCTAACACATCTACAACCACCATAAAATACCAATGCTAAACATTTTCTAAATTTTGTCTTGAGTTTAGAAATACCCAATGTTTACATGTTCTTTGCTTTTTTTGCAAGTTATAGGGCAATAAGTACAAGTAGCACTTTGCTATTTCAAAACCATGTTTTTTCAAAATTGGCGATAGTTACATTGTAACACCAATATCTGTCAGGAATCCCTGAATAACCCTTCAAATGTATATATTTTTGAAAAGTAGACACCCTAGGGTATTTCAAATGCTGGTATTTTAACACTTTCCATGCACTAATTCAACCACCAGTCTTTGTCAAACTTTTGGGTAGTCATTTTATTGTGTTATTTTTCACACACATTGTAATTTAGGCATGGATTCTCAGTTCCTGTTATGTGTTACTGCCAAAAAACACCTCAATATGTGTTCAACAACATCTCCTGAGTACAGTGATACCACCTATGTATAGGTGTGTCGGGTTCTCTATGGGCTAAAAGCCCTTATTTTTAGAGAGCACATTCCAGTTTTTCAACTTGGAATTTTCACATCGGTCATCATGCACCCATGTCCTATTTGGGACATTTCTGAAGCTGGCCAATGGAATTTACCCCCATCAAACCATATATTTTTGAAAAGTAGACACCCTAGGGTATTTCAAATGCTGGTATTTTAACACTTTCCATGCACTAATTCAACCACCAGTCTTTGTCAAACTTTTGGGTAGTCATTTTTTTGTGTTATTTTTAACACACATTGTAATTTAGGCATGGATTCTCAGTTCCTGTTATGTGTTACTGCCAAAAAACACCTCAATATGTCTTCAACAACATCTCCTGAGTACAGTGATACCACCCATGTATAGGTGTGTCGGGTTCTCTGGGGGCTAAAGGCCTTATTTTTAGGTAGCGCATTCCAGTTTTTCAACTTGGAATTTTCACATCGGTCATCATGCACCCATGTCCTATTTGGGACATTTCTGAAGCTGGCCAATGGAATTTACCCCCATCAAACCATATATTTTTGAAAAGTAGACACCCTAGGGTATTTAAAATGCTGGTATTTTAACAATTTCCATGCACTAATTCAACCACTAGTCTTTGTCAAACTTTAGGGTAGTTATTTTTTTGTGTTATTTTTCACACACATTGTAATTTAGGCATGGATTTTCAGTTCCTGTTATGTGTTACTGCCAAAAAACACCTCAATATGTGTTCAACAACATCTCCTGAGTACAGTGATACCACCTATGTATAGGTGTGTCGGGTTCTCTATGGGCTAAAAGCCCTTATTTTTAGAGAGCACATTCCAGTTTTTCAACTTGGAATTTTCACATCGGTCATCATGCACCCATGTCCTATTTGGGACATTTCTGAAGCTGGCCAATGGAATTTACCCCCATCAAACCATATATTTTTGAAAAGTAGACACCCTAGGGTATTTCAAATGCTGGTATTTTAACACTTTCCATGCACTAATTCAACCACCAGTCTTTGTCAAACTTTTGGGTAGTCATTTTTTTGTGTTATTTTTAACACACATTGTAATTTAGGCATGGATTCTCAGTTCCTGTTATGTGTTACTGCCAAAAAACACCTCAATATGTCTTCAACAACATTTCCTGAGTACAGTGATACCACCCATGTATAGGTGTGTCGGGTTCTCTGGGGGCTAAAGGCCTTATTTTTAGGTAGCGCATTCCAGTTTTTCAACTTGGAATTTTCACATCGGTCATCATGCACCCATGTCCTATTTGGGACATTTCTGAAGCTGGCCAATGGAATTTACCCCCATCAAACCATATATTTTTGAAAAGTAGACACCGTAGGGTATTTCAAATGCTGGTATTTTAACACTTTCCATGCACTAATTCAACCACTAGTCTTTGTCAAACTTTTGGGTAGTCATTTTTTTGTGTTATTTTTAACACACATTGTAATTTAGGCATGGATTCTCAGTTCCTGTTATGTGTTATTGCCAAAAAAACACCTCAATATGTCTTCAACAACATCTCCTGAGTACAGTGATACCACCCATGTATAGGTGTGTCGGGTTCTCTGGGGGCTAAAGGCCTTATTTTTAGGTAGCGCATTCCAGTTTTTCAACTTGGAATTTTCACATCGGTCATCATGCACCCATGTCCTATTTGGGACATTTCTGAAGATGGCCAATGGAATTTACCCCCATCAAACCATATATTTTTGAAAAGTAGACACCCTAGGGTATTTCAAATGCTGGTATTTTAACACTTTCCATGCACTAATTCAACCACTAGTCTTTGTCAAACTTTAGGGTAGTTATTTTTTTGTGTTATTTTTCACACACATTGTAATTTAGGCATGGATTTTCAGTTCCTGTTATGTGTTACTGCCAAAAAACACCTCAATATGTGTTCAACAACATCTCCTGAGTACAGTGATACCACCTATGTATAGGTGTGTCTGGTTCTCTGTGGGCTAAAAGCCCTTATTTTTAGAGAGCACATTCCAGTTTTTCAACTTGGAATTTTCACATCGGTCATCATGCACCCATGTCCTATTTGGGACATTTCTGAAGCTGGCCAATGGAATTTACCCCCATCAAACCATATATTTTTGAAAAGTAGACACCCTAGGGTATTTCAAATGCTGGTATTTTAACACTTTCCATGCACTAATTCAACCACCAGTCTTTGTCAAACTTTTGGGTAGTCATTTTTTTGTGTTATTTTTAACACACATTGTAATTTAGGCATGGATTCTCAGTTCCTGTTATGTGTTACTGCCAAAAAACACCTCAATATGTCTTCAACAACATCTCCTGAGTACAGTGATACCACCCATGTATAGGTATATATACTAATTCAACCACCAGTCTTTGTCAAACTTTTGGGTAGTCATTTTATTGTGTTATTTTTCACACACATTGTAATTTAGGCATGGATTCTCAGTTCCTGTTATGTGTTACTGCCAAAAAACACCTCAATATGTTTTCAGTAGCCTCTCCTGGGTACAGTGATACCACCCATGTATAGGTGTGTCGGGTTCTCTGTGGGCTAAAAGCCCTTATTTTTAGAGAGCACATTCCAGTTTTTCAACTTGGAATTTTCACATCGGTCATCATGCATCCATTTCCTAATTGGGACATTTCTGAAGCTGGCCAATGGAATTTACCCCCATCAAACCATATATTTTTGAAAAGTAGACACCCTAGGGTATTTCAAATGCTGGTATTTTAACACTTTCCATGCACTAATTCAACCACCAGTCTTTGTCAAACTTTTGGGTAGTCATTTTATTGTGTTATTTTTCACACACATTGTAATTTAGGCATGGATTCTCACTTCCTGTTATGTGTTACTGCCAAAAAAAACACCTCAATATGTCTTCAACAACATCTCCTGAGTACAGTGATACCACCCATGTATAGGTGTGTCGGGTTCTCTGGGGGCTAAAGGCCTTATTTTTAGGTAGCGCATTCCAGTTTTTCAACTTGGAATTTTCACATCGGTCATCATGCACCCATGTCCTATTTGGGACATTTCTGAAGCTGGCCAATGGAATTTACCCCCATCAAACCATATATTTTTGAAAAGTAGACACCCTAGGGTATTTCAAATGCTGGTATTTTAACACTTTCCATGCACTAATTCAACCACTAGTCTTTGTCAAACTTTAGGGTAGTTATTTTTTTGTGTTATTTTTCACACACATTGTAATTTAGGCATGGATTTTCAGTTCCTGTTATGTGTTACTGCCAAAAAACACCTCAATATGTGTTCAACAACATCTCCTGAGTACAGTGATACCACCTATGTATAGGTGTGTCGGGTTCTCTATGGGCTAAAAGCCCTTATTTTTAGAGAGCACATTCCAGTTTTTCAACTTGGAATTTTCACATCGGTCATCATGCACCCATGTCCTATTTGGGACATTTCTGAAGCTGGCCAATGGAATTTACCCCCATCAAACCATATATTTTTGAAAAGTAGACACCCTAGGGTATTTCAAATGCTGGTATTTTAACACTTTCCATGCACTAATTCAACCACCAGTCTTTGTCAAACTTTTGGGTAGTCATTTTTTTGTGTTATTTTTAACACACATTGTAATTTAGGCATGGATTCTCAGTTCCTGTTATGTGTTACTGCCAAAAAAACCTCAATATGTCTTCAACAACATCTCCTGAGTACAGTGATACCACCCATGTATAGGTGTGTCGGGTTCTCTGGGGGCTAAAGGCCTTATTTTTAGGTAGCGCATTCCAGTTTTTCAACTTGGAATTTTCACATCGGTCATCATGCACCCATGTCCTATTTGGGACATTTCTGAAGCTGGCCAATGGAATTTACCCCCATCAAACCATATATTTTTGAAAAGTAGACACCCTAGGGTATTTCAAATGCTGGTATTTTAACACTTTCCATGCACTAATTCAACCACTAGTCTTTGTCAAACTTTTGGGTAGTCATTTTTTTGTGTTATTTTTAACACACATTGTAATTTAGGCATGGATTCTCAGTTCCTGTTATGTGTTACTGCCAAAAAAAACACCTCAATATGTCTTCAACAACATCTCCTGAGTACAGTGATACCACCCATGTATAGGTGTGTCGGGTTCTCTGGGGGCTAAAGGCCTTATTTTTAGGTAGCGCATTCCAGTTTTTCAACTTGGAATTTTCACATCGGTCATCATGCACCCATGTCCTATTTGGGACATTTCTGAAGCTGGCCAATGGAATTTACCCCCATCAAACCATATATTTTTGAAAAGTAGACACCCTAGGGTATTTCAAATGCTGGTATTTTAACACTTTCCATGCACTAATTCAACCACTAGTCTTTGTCAAACTTTAGGGTAGTTATTTTTTTGTGTTATTTTTCACACACATTGTAATTTAGGCATGGATTTTCAGTTCCTGTTATGTGTTACTGCCAAAAAACACCTCAATATGTGTTCAACAACATCTCCTGAGTACAGTGATACCACCTATGTATAGGTGTGTCGGGTTCTCTATGGGCTAAAAGCCCTTATTTTTAGAGAGCACATTCCAGTTTTTCAACTTGGAATTTTCACATCGGTCATCATGCACCCATGTCCTATTTGGGACATTTCTGAAGCTGGCCAATGGAATTTACCCCCATCAAACCATATATTTTTGAAAAGTAGACACCCTAGGGTATTTCAAATGCTGGTATTTTAACACTTTCCATGCACTAATTCAACCACCAGTCTTTGTCAAACTTTTGGGTAGTCATTTTTTTGTGTTATTTTTAACACACATTGTAATTTAGGCATGGATTCTCAGTTCCTGTTATGTGTTACTGCCAAAAAAACCTCAATATGTCTTCAACAACATCTCCTGAGTACAGTGATACCACCCATGTATAGGTGTGTCGGGTTCTCTGGGGGCTAAAGGCCTTATTTTTAGGTAGCGCATTCCAGTTTTTCAACTTGGAATTTTCACATCGGTCATCATGCACCCATGTCCTATTTGGGACATTTCTGAAGCTGGCCAATGGAATTTACCCCCATCAAACCATATATTTTTGAAAAGTAGACACCCTAGGGTATTTAAAATGCTGGTATTTTAACAATTTCCATGCACTAATTCAACCACTAGTCTTTGTCAAACTTTAGGGTAGTTATTTTTTTGTGTTATTTTTCACACACATTGTAATTTAGGCATGGATTTTCAGTTTCTGTTATGTGTTATTGCCAAAAAACACCTCAATATGTGTTCAACAACATCTCCTGAGTACAGTGATACCACCTATGTATAGGTGTGTCGGGTTCTCTATGGGCTAAAAGCCCTTATTTTTAGAGAGCACATTCCAGTTTTTCAACTTGGAATTTTCACATCGGTCATCATGCACCCATGTCCTATTTGGGACATTTCTGAAGCTGGCCAATGGAATTTACCCCCATCAAACCATATATTTTTGAAAAGTAGACACCCTAGGGTATTTCAAATGCTGGTATTTTAACACTTTCCATGCACTAATTCAACCACCAGTCTTTGTCAAACTTTTGGGTAGTCATTTTTTTGTGTTATTTTTAACACACATTGTAATTTAGGCATGGATTCTCAGTTCCTGTTATGTGTTACTGCCAAAAAACACCTCAATATGTCTTCAACAACATTTCCTGAGTACAGTGATACCACCCATGTATAGGTGTGTCGGGTTCTCTGGGGGCTAAAGGCCTTATTTTTAGGTAGCGCATTCCAGTTTTTCAACTTGGAATTTTCACATCGGTCATCATGCACCCATGTCCTATTTGGGACATTTCTGAAGCTGGCCAATGGAATTTACCCCCATCAAACCATATATTTTTGAAAAGTAGACACCCTAGGGTATTTCAAATGCTGGTATTTTAACACTTTCCATGCACTAATTCAACCACTAGTCTTTGTCAAACTTTTGGGTAGTCATTTTTTTGTGTTATTTTTAACACACATTGTAATTTAGGCATGGATTCTCAGTTCCTGTTATGTGTTACTGCCAAAAAAACACCTCAATATGTCTTCAACAACATCTCCTGAGTACAGTGATACCACCCATGTATAGGTGTGTCGGGTTCTCTGGGGGCTAAAGGCCTTATTTTTAGGTAGCGCATTCCAGTTTTTCAACTTGGAATTTTCACATCGGTCATCATGCACCCATGTCCTATTTGGGACATTTCTGAAGATGGCCAATGGAATTTACCCCCATCAAACCATATATTTTTGAAAAGTAGACACCCTAGGGTATTTCAAATGCTGGTATTTTAACACTTTCCATGCACTAATTCAACCACTAGTCTTTGTCAAACTTTAGGGTAGTTATTTTTTTGTGTTATTTTTCACACACATTGTAATTTAGGCATGGATTTTCAGTTCCTGTTATGTGTTACTGCCAAAAAACACCTCAATATGTGTTCAACAACATCTCCTGAGTACAGTGATACCACCTATGTATAGGTGTGTCTGGTTCTCTGTGGGCTAAAAGCCCTTATTTTTAGAGAGCACATTCCAGTTTTTCAACTTGGAATTTTCACATCGGTCATCATGCACCCATGTCCTATTTGGGACATTTCTGAAGCTGGCCAATGGAATTTACCCCCATCAAACCATATATTTTTGAAAAGTAGACACCCTAGGGTATTTCAAATGCTGGTATTTTAACACTTTCCATGCACTAATTCAACCACCAGTCTTTGTCAAACTTTTGGGTAGTCATTTTTTTGTGTTATTTTTAACACACATTGTAATTTAGGCATGGATTCTCAGTTCCTGTTATGTGTTACTGCCAAAAAACACCTCAATATGTCTTCAACAACATCTCCTGAGTACAGTGATACCACCCATGTATAGGTGTGTCGGGTTCTCTGGGGGCTAAAGGCCTTATTTTTAGGTAGCGCATTCCAGTTTTTCAACTTGGAATTTTCACATCGGTCATCATGCACCCATGTCCTATTTGGGACATTTCTGAAGCTGGCCAATGGAATTTACCCCCATCAAACCATATATTTTTGAAAAGTAGACACCCTAGGGTATTTCAAATGCTGGTATTTTAACACTTTCCATGCACTAATTCAACCACTAGTCTTTGTCAAACTTTTGGGTAGTCATTTTTTTGTGTTATTTTTCACACACATTGTACTTTAGGCATGTATTTTCAGTTCCTGTTATGTGTCACTGCCAAAAAAACACCTCAATATGTGTTCAACAACATCTCCTGAGTACAGTGATACCACCCATGTATAGGTGTGTAGGGTTCTCTGGGGGCTAAAAGGCCTTATTTTTAGGTAGCACATTCCAGTTTTTCAACTTGGAGTTTTCACATCGGTCATCATGCACCCATTTCCTATTTGGGACATTTCTGAAGCTGGCCAATGGAATTTAACCCCATCAAACCATATATTTTTGAAAAGTAGACACCCTAGGGTATTTCAAATGCTGGTATTTTAACACTTTCCATGCACTAATTCAACCACCAGTCTTTGTCATACTTTTGGGTAGTCATTTTTTTGTGTTATTTTTCACACACATTGTACTTTAGGCATGGATTTTCAGTTCCTGTTATGTGTTACTGCCAAAAAACACCTCAATATGTGTTCAACAACATCTCCTGAGTACAGTGATACCACCTATGTATTGGTGTGTCGGGTTCTCTGGGTGCTAAATGGCCTTATTTTTAGGTAGCGCATTCCAGTTTTTCAACTTGGAATTTTCACATCGGTCATCTTGCACCCATGTCCTATTTGGGACATTTCTGAAGCTGGCCAATGGAATTTACCCCCATCAAACCATATATTTTTGAAAAGTAGATACCCTAGGGTATTTCAAATGCTGGTATTTTAACACTTTCCATGCACTAATTCAACCACCAGTCTTTGTCAAACCTCTGGGTAGTCATTTTTTTGTGTTATTTTTCACACACATTGTACTTTAGGCATGGATTTTCAGTTCCTGTTATGTGTTACTGCCAATAAACACCTCAATATGTGTTCAACAACCTCTCCTGAGTATAGTGATACCACCCATGTATAGGTGTGTTGGGTTCTCTGGGGGCTAAAAGGCCTTATTTTTAGGAAGCCCATTCCATTTTTTCCACTTTGAATTTTCACATCCCATGCACCCATGTCCTATTTAAGACATTTCTGAAGCCGGCCAATGTAATTTACCTCAATCAAACCATATATTTTTGAAAAGTAGACATCCTAGGGTATTTCAAATGCAGGTATTTTAACACTTTCCATGCACTAATTCAACCACTAGTCTTTGTCAAACTATTGGGCATTCATATTTTTGTGTTATTGTTCACATACATTGTACTTTAGACATGGATTCACAGCTCCTGTTATGTGTTACTACCAAAGAAGACACCAAAATGTGGTCACCAACATCTCCTGAGTTCAGTGATACCACCTATGCATAGGTTTGTTGGCTTGTTTGGGGGATGCAATGCCAAAAGCCTGACATGCGTTTGTGATTTTTTTTCACATTTAACATATTTTCTTTGCCTATCGTCTTTTTGGGGGGTCTTTTAACATACCCCAATTTATTTGTTTTCCATGAATGTGCATATATTTGAAAAGTTGACACCCCAAGGTATTGTATATGGTGTGCTTTGATGTCTTTGAAGCAACCGTTTTAGCCCAAAAAATTGGAGAAAGTGTATGGTGGTTATTTTTCAATTTTAATTTTTACAGACACATTGCTTTTTGACTATGATTTAGGAGAGACTGTTGTAAGTTATTGCAAAAGAATACTTCAGGTTGTTTTCTGCAAGGCACCCTGAGTACACCTATGCCCCCCATGCATAGGTTTGCCAGGATTTTGGGAAGGTTATGTTACAATGTTATGACTTGTGATTTTAGTTATTAACAATGAGAGTATTTCTTCTGATAGGCCTATCTTTAGTTTGGGGCCTATCACATACCCCACTTTTATTTATTGCCATGAAAGTGTATATTTTTGAAATGTTGACACCCCAAAACAGGCCCAATTTTAGAAAAAAATAGAGTAGTGAAATGTAAAAATCTGGCACAGTAAAAGTAAAAAAAACCCCAAAAAACATCTAACAGTAAACATAACCAAAAAAAAATAAATATATATATATAACAGCAAATGTATTTATTTTTTAAAAAATTGACCATTGTATGGTACCGCTTGAAGCAGTCCCCAATGCAGAGTGATATATGGTGTCTTTTCTCTTCCCCCTCTTGGTACAGACTCTGCATTTTTTTGTGGTTTCTGCTTTGCGGCAGTAGGGGGGATTTTAAAAATAAAATTAGTAGCCCCAACTCTGCTCTCTCCCATCACCGCCCGGGGAGCAGGTGCATCATGGTACAAAATCCCAGTAATAATCTGGAGCTGAAACTGTAAAAAAGTTTTTTTAACTCTGGGGTTTGCTTTTTTGAACAACAAAAAAGCGTTGTGGGTTGCAATCTGCATTAGGTAAATTGCAACCTTTTTGTACCAGGCCCTTGTCTTCCGCATAATTAGGTAGGGCTGCAGCAGCTAATCAGCCAGATCAACCCCACCCATATGCCGGTTATAAGACTTGATGCACACTGGCTTCCTTATGATCTCAGCTCTGCCACGTACAGAAACCGCCACCGTCCTCTCTGTGTGGTTCGTGGTAAGAAGGTATACATCCTTCTTATCTCTGTACTTAAGTGCCAACAGCTCCTCTTGGCGCAGAGCTGAGGTCTCCCCCCTTCGTAGCCGAGTGCGTACAAGTTGTCCTGGGAAACCTGCGTGGTTCTTTTTAATTGTACCGCAAGCTACTGTATCAAAGCAATACAGTAGCTTGAACAAAAGGACACTTGTATAAAAATTGTCTAAGTATAAGTGATACCCTTTGTTCATTAGGGGTAATATCAGGTCCCAGACAATCTTGCCAGTGGTTCCCATATGTTCTGGGCAACCTGGAGGGTCAAGATGGCTATCCTTTCCCTCATACACCCGGAAGGCCTGAGTATACCCAGTCTCGCTGTCACAGAGCTTATACACCTTTACCCCATATCTGCAGCGTTTGGAAGGAATATACTGCTTGAATCCCAGCCTTCCCTTATACTTCATTAGGGATTCATCAACGCATATATTCCTTCCAGGTGTATAAGCCTCTGCAAACCTGGCAGAAAAGTGGGTAATCAGGGGGCGGATTTTATACAGCCTGTCAAATTGGGGATGCTCCCTAGGGGGGCACAGGCTGTTGTCGCTGAAGTGCATGAAATGCAGAATCATTTCATACCTCTTCCTCGACATAGTCTGGGAGAAAATGGGGGTAGAGCAGATGGGGCTACTACTCCAGTAGGAGCGAATGGAAGTTTTCTTTATGATGCCCATCAGCATAGTCAATGCCCAGAATTTTTTGGCCCATTGCTGCTTTGCCAAATATGTTCCAGGCTTTGCAGCATGGTACTGATGGGCATATAAATTAGTTTGGGCGACAATGTTCCCCAATATATCATCGCCCAGAAACACTTCCAGAAACTGCTGGGGGCTAAAACCTGCCACATCTATATTTATGCCAGCCTTTGCTGTGAAGGGTGGGATATCTGGCCTCTGGAGATGAGGCGTTACCCACTCTTCAGCAGCAATGGCAGCAACACGCCTCCTTCTGGCAGGGGGGCTAGCAGGGGGGCTGGCAGGGGGGGTAGCAGGGGGGCTAGCAGCCACAGATACATCACTATCAGTTGAGACTGCATCTAGTGATGTATCTGAGTACATGGCAGGGTCAAAATTGGGGTCTGAGTCAGAAATAGAGGCATCTGACTCTGACGCAAGGATGGCATACGCCTCCTCAGCACTATATCTTTTCTGTGACATTTTTGTATCTGTCACAGAAAACAATTACTAAAAAAAATTAAATTAACTAAATTAATTAACTAAATTAACTAGCAAAAAAGTATAGCTATGCTACTGCCAGTGATTTATAGCGATCACTGGCAAGCTAGGGGTTAATGGCTCTGAAAATTAAATTAACTAAATGTTTCTGAAAAGAGCCTTTGGGTTTTTAAAAAATTACAACAACAAAATTAACCCCTAAAAAAAATGCACAGACAGCAAAAAAGTACAGCTATGCAACTGCCAGTGATTTATAGCGATCACTGGCAAGCTAGGGGTTAATGGCTCTGAAAATTAAATTAAATTAACTAAATGTTTCTGAAAAGAGGATTTGGGTTTTTAAAAAATTACAACAAAATTAACCCCTAAAAAAATGCACAGACAGCAAAAAAGTACAGCTATGCAACTGCCAGTGATTTATAGCGATCACTGGCAAGCTAGGGGTTAATGGCTCTGAAAATTAAATTAAATTAGCTAAATGTTTCTGAAAAGAACCTTTGGGTTTTTTAAAAATTACAACAACAAAATTAACCCTTAAAAAAATGCACAGACAGCAAAAAAGTACAGCTATGCAACTGCCAGTGATTTATAGCGATCACTGGCAAGCTAGGGGTTAATGGCTCTGAAAATTAAATTAACTAAATGTTTCTGAAAAGAGCCTTTGGGTTTTTAAAAAATTACAGCAACAAAATTAACCCCTAAAAAAATGCACAGACAGCAAAATGCAGCAAAAAAAAGTGCACCTATGCTACTGCCAGTGATATATAGTGATCACTGGCAAGCTAGGGGTTAATGGCTCTGAAAGAGCCTTTGGTTCTATATTTTTTAACAAATAAAAGAAATAAATCTCTCTCTCTGCTAAATACAGGTCTCTCTCTCTCTCCAACAAAATGGCAAGTGAGGAGAGGGAGGGAGATCCACACTGATCATAGTCAATATTTACAAATATTGACATGATCAGACAAATGGGGTAATTTATTATTATTATTTTTTTTTTTGGGTGGGAGGCTCAGATTGGGTGACCCTAGCTTGCCCCTATGATGATGCAGGCTAGGGATACCCCCAGAGGCCCCATGATGCACTGGGCATCGCCATCTTGGATGCCTAGTGAAGGGGGAGGGGGGGGGGGGGCTATTTGGGCTTTTTTTTTATTTTATCCGTTTTTTTTATTTATTTATTTATTTATTAATTGATAACTAACTAAGTGCCTCGACCCACCGAGGCACTTAGCACACAAGCAGAGCATCGGAAGCGTCTCAGATCGCTTCCGATGCTCTGAAACACTGCCGGGCTCCACGTGGAGCAAAACCGGAAGTGATCACTCGTGGGGGAGTGATCAATCCGGTCCCGGCACTCGGGAACAGTACTGCAGGATGCCTAGACATCAAGGCAAGCCTGCAATACTGTTAGAGCAGCTGGAAGCGATTTCGATCGCTTCCAGTGCTCTGTTTAACCGACGACGTATGCCATACGTCCTCGGTCGTTAAGTGCTTTTTTTTTGAGGACGTATGGCATACGTCATCGGTCATTAAGGGGTTAAAGGGACATGAAACAAAAAAAATGCTTACATGTTTTAGAAAGAGCATGCCATTTTAAACAACTTTCTAATTTACTTCTATTATGTATTTTGCTTCATTCACTTGATATCCTTTGCTGAAAAGCATATCTAGATAGGCTTAGTAGCTGCTGATTGGTGGCTGCACATAGATGCCTTGTGTGATTGGTTCACCCATGTGCATTGCTATTTCTTCAGCAAAGGATATCTAAAGAATGAAGCAAATTAGATAATAGAAGTGAATTGGAATGTAGTTCAAAATTGCATTATCTACCAAGAAATATTTTGTGTTTGGTGTCCCTTTAAGCACATACAATTTCTAAACTATCCACATCGATACAATCATCCATCCCCCTTATTATTTGTGTAGCCTTTCTAAGAACCCTTTCAAGTTCTGCAATGTCATTTTTCATAATTAATCTCTAAAACAGTTCACAATTGTTCAAGGTGAGGTCTTACCAAGGATTTATATATGGTCAGAATTATGTTTTTCTCTATTGCATTGAAGCTCCATTGAACACATGTCCATATGTTGTTGGTCTCATAAGCTGCTGCCTGACATTAGGCGTCACTATTTACTTTGCTTTTCTTTACAAGAACCCCTAAATTATTTTCCACATGTGTTTCACCAAGTCTTGTACCAGTAATAAGTATAATGCTCATTTTTGCTTTCAAAATGGCACATTGTATATTTAACAGTGTTTATTTTTCATTGATCAGCCAGTTCATTTTGTTCAGCTTTTTGAAATTACCTTGTAGAATAGTTATTTCCTACTCTAATTATTTACCTTACACAGTTTTTGTGATGTTGCTATCTAATCCCCTCTCTAGGTTATTTGTAAAAAAAAAAATACAATTAGGCTTAGTACTAATTATTGAGGGAACCTACATATTACTTGTTCCCAATTTGAGTATGAGCCAGTTACTACAGCTATTTGTTCTTTGTTTTTCAACAATTTGTTTAATCTGTGTTCTGTACAGTCACTTCCTGATAGAAAATTAATTTGATTAGTCTGACAGAATCTATTTGTCCTAAAACCCTGATAAAATTGAATGTAGTACCTTATTATAACGTTTCCTAACCACTAATGTCTGACTTACAAGTCTTTAGTTTCCTGGATAGCCCTTGCTGCTTCTTTAAGTAGTAGTATCATATCAGCTTTATACCAGTCATGTAGATCATGCTTGAAGATACTGAGTTTTGAATAATTATATATATATATATATATATATATATATATATATATATATATATATATATATATATATATATTAATAAAAATAGAAATACAGGAAGTGCAGAATTATTAGTATTTTTGAGGATTAATTTTATTATTGAACAACAACCATGTTCTCAATGAACCCAAAAAACTCATTAATATCAAAGCTGAATAGTTTTGGAAGTAATTTTTAGTTTGTTTTTAGTTATAGCTATTTTAGGGGGATATCTGTGTGTGCAGGTGACTATTACTGTGCATAATTATTAGGCAACTTAACAAAAAACAAATATATACCCATTTCAATTATTTATTTTTACCAGTGAAACCAATATAACATCTCAACATTCACAAATATACATTTCTGACATTCAAAAACAAAACAAAAACAAATCAGTGACTAATATAGCCACCTTTCTTTGCAAGGACACTCAAAAGCCTGCCATCCATGGATTCTGTCAGTGTTTTGATCTGTTCACCATCAACATTGCGTGCAGCAGCAACCACAGCCTCCCAGACACTGTTCAGGTACTGTTTTCCCTCCTTGTAAATCTCACATTTGATGATGGACCACATGTTCTCAATGGGGTTCAGATCAGGTGAACAAGGAGGCCATGTCTTTAGATTTTCTTCTTTTATACCCTTTCTTGCCAGCCACGCTGTGGAGTACTTGGACGCGTGTGATGGAGCATTGTCCTGCATGAAAATCATGTTTTTCTTGAAGGATGCAGACTACTTCCTGTACCACTGCTTGAAGAAGGTGTCTTCCAGAAACTGGCAGTAGGACTGGGAGTTGAGCTTGACTCCATCCTCAACCCGAAAAAGGCCCCACAAGCTCATCCTTGATGATACCAGCCCAAACCAGTACTCCACCTCCACCTTGCTGGCGTCTGAGTCGGACTGGAGCTCTCTGCCCTTTACCAATCCAGCCACGGGCCCATCCATCTGGCCCATCAAGACTCACTCTCATTTCATCAGTCCATAAAACCCTAGAAAAATCAGTCTTGAGATATTTCTTGGCTCAGTCTTGACGTTTCAGCTTGTGTGTCTTGTTCAGTGGTGGTCGTCTTTCAGCCTTTCTTACCTTGGCCATGTCTCTGAGTATTGCACACCTTGTGCTTTTGGGCACTCCAGTGATGTTGCAGCTCTGAAATATGGCCAAACTGGTGGCAAGTGGCATCTTGGCAGCTGCACGCTTGACTTTTCTCAGTTCATGGGCAGTAATTTTGCGCCTTGGTTTTTCCACACGCTTCTTGCGACCCTGTTGACTATTTTGAATGAAACGCTTGATTGTTCGATGATCACGCTTCAGAAGATTTGCAATTTTAAGAGTGCTGCATCCCTCTGCAAGATATCTCACTATTTTTTACTTTTCTGAGCCTGTCAAGTCCTTCTTTTGACCCATTTTGCCAAAAGAAAGGAAGTTGCCTAATAATTATGCACACCTGATATAGGGTGTTGATGTCATTAGACCACACCCCTTCTCATTACAGAGATGCACATCACCTAATATGCTTAATTGGTAGTAGGCTTTCGAGCCTATACAGCTTGGAGTAAGACAACATGCATAAAGAGGATGATGTGGTCAAAATACTCATTTGCCTAATAATTCTGCACTCCCTGTAAAGGAAGATAGAAAGCTAAGTAAGAAGATCAAGTATGCTCTATGTCAGCACTTAACCCTTCAATAAAGATACAAAATATAAGACTTAAGGCACTGTGTG
Organism: Bombina bombina; assembly: GCF_027579735.1. Classification (NCBI taxonomy): domain Eukaryota; kingdom Metazoa; phylum Chordata; class Amphibia; order Anura; family Bombinatoridae; genus Bombina; species Bombina bombina. The sequence continues at coordinate 920,712,386 of NC_069500.1, forward strand.
TGGTGGGTGACAGGCTCCTCTCCCAAAGATGTACAATACTAAATGTAAGATATTCAAAAATATTTTAATAGCGTAATTAATAACTATACATGCAATAGAAACTATTAGAAAAATAGTGCCTATATCTACTAAAAAGATACCAAAAGGATACTTAGACACCAATGGCCGTTGAGAACTATCATTCATATGATGCAGAGCTCTTAAGGTCATGGAATAAGGTGATGTTCTGGTAATTATGGTCCAGATTCCCTTGTCCTGTCAATGATAAGGACTGATCTCTACATATATGGCCTGCTCTGCTTGTTCTAACACATGTGAAATCTTGCAAGCTGAATGTCTTTGTTTTCCTGCTGGCAGTGGCAGACACTAACTTTGTGTTTATATGGATTGCTTCTGCTTTTCCTTACTTTAAAGAGACTCTTTACTGGAGTTGTCCTTGTATTGGACTATTTATATGATCAAATCAGTCCTTATCATTGACAGGACAAGGGAATTACCAGACAATAATTACCAGACCATCACCTTATATCATGACATCATATGAATGATAGTTCCCACAGGGGCACGAGAGCAGATTTGGGGAAAACAGTTAACCACAGCTCTGCGATTGCGGTAAAAATGGAAGCGGAAGTCACGATTGCGCCAGTGCAATTGCGATTTTGCTCAACTTGTAATATCAGTGCAATTAAATATGCTTGCGAAAAAACGATATTGCTTGCGCAAAACGGTTTGCGCCTCACTTGTAATCTAGCCTCAAATAAGCTGTGTACTGGATAATATTCTAATTCATAATTAAAACTATACTACTTATATATTAAACACTACATATTACATATGCAGTTATAACTGTTCCAGGTAATGCAAAAAGAAAATTCACACATCTACTGACCATGCAGATACCATCTTTCCTTTCAGAACAATGGCAGATCAGAAAACACATTATTTACCATTAGACACATATTGTTATTTAATTACATCTAGACTAATAGTGTTAAAAACAATAGTTTGTCTACAAGCTCCATTTCATACTCCTAATTATAAAAGTGAATTACCTATTCACTACTATATCAACTGCAGTGATATGGAGATATTTGTCCCTAAATTGAATCTGATGATACATTAACCAATAATGTTGTAGAAACAAGAAGTCATTTTCCAGTTGAATGTCAAGCTTATTTCAGTGTGATAGTAACTATTAACTATGTCATAGACCTGATACCTTGTATAAGTAAAAACTTACTACACATCCTTAATTAACATGTATTGATCCAATAAAAGCTAGCAGCCTGTGCTAACAAAATCTTAAAACATTTGTAATAAATAAAAATAAATGTATGTTAAACAGCTTAGAATTATTTTGTTTAAACTATTTAAAATAAAGTTTTACCAAAATATAATATAATATAAATTAAAAGATATTATTCTCCAATCTCCATATTGTACTTTTGCCCAAAGAGGGAGAAAATATTTAAATAAAGACATGCATAAGTTTAATAAAATTACTACACAATATAAAGGCTTAACCTGTGGTTAAAAAAATAATAATCAATACAGCTATGATTGAATGCATGCATTAATAGGTCAGGCAGTTCAAAGCAGAAAAAGATTTACAAACCACTAGCAGTTTTTTTCTAAAGGGCATCAAAAGCTAATACATAACATAACATAAAGATTTACTGTACTGCAAATATACAGTTTGTTAACTTATATTGAAAGATGGTATTTTAATGTAAGGTTGAGAGATCAAGCAATAATAACACACATATATATATATATATATATATATATATATATATATATATATATATACATACATATATATATATATATATATATATATTGATGTGTTTTCATCCACAAAGTATATTAATAATAATGACATTGTATAAAAAATATTAATAATGACAGTGTAAATCATATTATATATATATATATATATATATATATATATATATATATATATATATATATATATATATATATATATATATATATAGATATATATACATATATATATCAAGAATGAATATATTAAAAGAAAATTGAGCTTGATAGAAAGTGCATCTTAGATTTGTGTTGACAAAATAATAGTGTGCTCTTTGCTGTTCCCAATATAAATGCTGCTGATGGCTGTAAGTCTGAAACATCGGTCATTATATCTACTTTAGAAGAAGAGACACATTTCAAAGACAATTTTCTTTCCAACCACATGCTGCTGGTCTGCACATTACATCTTTAAAACATAGGCATCTTTTAAATGAAATGTTTCCATAAATCAGTAAAACAGCAGAACAGAATTTCAAGGTCCATACATTAAACTATTAAATGCTAAGATTTTCATTTAGCATCAAAGCAAGAAATAGAACACCAGTATGTTCAAAAAACAAATTAGCTGTTTAATTCAAGAACCACATGTAACCTTAGCAATAGTCTTAACTAGGCAACAGTTACAAAATGCAGTTTTTGCCTCATAGGTCATAGCATGTTTGTACAGTGTAACTATTATACAATATTTTCAATCTTGCTTTGCATTATGCATTTTAATATTAATTTCCAAAACAACAACAGTGATGTTATTGCGATATATTGTTTAAATGATTTTTTTTTCAGGTGAAATTAAAAGGGATCTGCTGTGCTTACCTTGTAGAGAGGAGTCACTGAAGAGCTGTTTCAGGGATCAGCGGAGTGCAGGCTACGGTGGGTACTGTAGCAGAATTGCTTTTGGCAGAAGATGTGGTTTTAAAGATGCTCTTAGAAATAATGATAATACGTCTCTATGGAAAGGAGTGGGATAAAATCCCAAGCTTTTCTCTGCCTCACTTCCCAGATCCCAGCTGCAGAGGGAGCAGGTGCTTTTCCAAGTGTAAATTCTGCTCCTCAGACATCAGGCAACTAGATATAAAGCAGACAAGAAGGGAGTAACAGTGTCACCACGTTTCGCCCCCCTTTCTCATTGTTTTGTTTGTAGTGGTGCTGATGATGAGATGCTAGCGTCACAAAATAAGCATCTAGGAAGGAGAGAAATGCAGTTACAAGGTCTCATTTATTAGTAGTCTGCTGGGAAAATGAACTTCCGCAGCTTTGTGACAGAGGAGGTGAGACATGCCCTCCTGTGACTTCTATTTTACTTGTCAAAAGTGTAATTCACAAAATACGTACAGAGATTAATTGGAAGGTAATTTAAAAAATAATGCATATATTGGTCTAGATAATAACTCAAATGTGTTGTCATTTATCTGAAAGTGGAGAACATATAGTTCAAATAGTGCAATTTAGACAAATTAATATGCATTGGTTTGACAAATAAGTCTTATTTTTATTTTATTTTTTTAGCTTGGAACTGAATAACTTTTTAGACTGACATAGTACTATGAGGTATATCTTAATATGCACATTATATGTAGTATTTAGTTCATTGTAGACAACTGAAACATTGATTATTTAAATAAAAAAATAAAAAACTATCTGCTTTAAAGCCTTATCTTTCTTTGCCTTACTGTGTACCTTAGAGATAACCTTCTCGCAGCTTTTTGTAATTATCTAATCAATGAGCTAACATAAATTATTACAATCTACATCAGTGTATTTCCATAAAATGTTGTCAGGTCCAATTATTTTTCTGTTTTATCTTTAGAATTTCTTTGTTTCACCAGGTAATTAAGCTTCCCTTAAGTGTTTTACTTAGAATTGCTATCCTGTTTGATTGATTGAAAAACAAAAACAATCAGGTAACTGGAAATCATCACAAAATGTACAGATAGAAATATCATTTTGTATTTGCAAATTTAAACTTTCAGTTGGCCCCTATTAAAAAAAAACAAAAAAAACAGAGTAATATCTACATGAGAGGCTTATCAAAGGAACAGGAAAATCAGACATGTTTCTTTCATGATTCAGATAGAGCACACCATTTAAACAATGCACTTACTGGGAGCTAGCCACACATGACCCCTCTTGTCATTGGCTCATCAGATGTGTTCAACTACCTCACAGAAGTGCATTGTTCCTCCTATAACAAAGAATAACAAAAGAATGACGCAAATTCTGTAGCAGAAGTTTTGAATAATATACTCTATCTGAATCATGAATGAAAATGATTGGGTTTTATGTCCCTTTAATCTAAAACAGAACATTCTTATGTTGATAGTACATTCATATTGAAACATAATAACCTAATGACCTACTGAAATAGTCATGTTTAATGTGATGCTAATAAATATTTAAGTTCATCCATGTTATAAAGAGGTACTAAAACAAAAGGCTAGTTCTTATGCAAGTTGTGAAAATGGAGTTAATATAATATATATAAAAAAGTTACAGTATAGTAGCTCCATTTTACTGATTGTATCATACCCGCACCTCTGTTGCTTTAGGGCAGTTATTACCATTTATTTGTCTGTGAGAAGTTAAATCATCTGAACACTTTACAGCTGGTGACAGTAACCATATCTGACTTTTGTCACAATACAACTAGAATGTATATTTTATTCTAACAGCAACTCCAGTTCATTCTTACGCTAACCACCACTGTCTTGTACCTTCCAGTGCAATTTAACCCTAACCACCACTGTCTTGTACCTTCCAGTGCAATTTAACCCTAACCACCACCACTGTCTTGTACCTTCCAGTGCAGTTTAACCCTAACAACCACTATATCGTACCTTCCAGTGCAGTTTAGGAATGTCTTGTACCTTACAGTGCAGTTTAACCCTAACCACCACTGTATCGTACCTTCTAGTGCAGTTTAGGAATGTCTTGTACCTTACAGTGCAGTTTAACACTAACCACCACTGTCTTGTACCTTCCAGTGAAGTTTAACCCTAATCACCACTGTATTGTACCTTCCAGTGCAGTTTAAGAATGTCTTGTACCTTCCAGTGCAGTTTAACCATAACCACCACTGCCTTGTACCTTCCAGTGTAGTTTAATCCTAACCACCACTGTATTGTACCTTCCAGTGTAGATTAAGAATGTCTTGTACCTTCCAGTGCAGTTTAACCATAACCACCACTGTATTGTACCTTCCAGTGCAGTTTAACTTTGCTTGCAAGATTCTGTCATCTCTCAATGTATCAAAGTTATCTTATTTACATATCTTGCAACTTAGATGAACTTGCAGTGTATCAATCAATCACTAATTTGTATTGGGTTAATCTGAATTCCGTTTTACCTCCTACTTGAATTCATACAACTTACCAAGTACTCTGGCAGTGGTGATAGCTGTGCTCTTAAAGCTACACTCCAAATCTTGCCATCTCATTCTGATTGCTGCTATATTTAAATAATTTATAGTAGGTGAGAACTAGTAGGCTAAAATAACTTTCATTTATGTTATCTCTGTTTGCACTCATGCAAACAATTAACTATACATGACACAAATTATTTTATTTAACACATTGTGCTGAATAACAACATTCATTACACAATCACAAAGTACAAAACATTGTAGCCATAACAACTCAACTACCACAGCACAAATTAGCCTAACTATGCTGACCCAATACCACCATAGCAAAATACTTTTACTGAACAGACCAGATCAGCCTACACACTTTTAACGTTTACTCCATAAGGAGTTATGGATTCTAATGTTTAAAGCAGGAGTAAAATGTTTTTGCATGGAAGGCCAGGTACTAGTGACAGGATTGAGTGGTAACATTACACTTTATTTACACTTATGCTGAACATAATATAAAGTAAATTATAATGACATTTAATGACATTGCATAAAAATAACAAAACAATCAGCTGAATTAATAAAAAATTATAATTATTGTAAAGAAGCTGACAATTTTTTGTTACACATTTATAATACACTTATCTTCTACATTATAATAATTAATGGTATCCCTTATATTATATCCTTTGATTGTAAATACAGATCAAAACCCATCTCAACAATTTAAAGGGAAAGTAAATACTTTGAGATTTTTAGATAAATTGTTTAGTTTGCAATATAGTTTAATTATTCACTTTGCCCCATTTTCGTGTAATTTAGCTCTGAAAATTAAGAAATTTCTAAATCTAAAAACTTGAAATGCACACAGCAAACCTCTCAAGGCTACCTTTATGACAGCCACTAGCCTTGTTGTCTGTGAACTAAAGCTCAGGTTGGGGCCTCCAAATAAGACAAATGGTGGGTGGCATGTAGCTATTGAAATGTAAAAATATGTTAATTTGTTTCAAACGTGTTAGGACTTGGCTGATATGTTATTCTATACCAACACAACTGAAATGTATTGTAATTACAAGGCATCTACTGTTCCTTTTAAACTGAATTTCAAACCCTCTAGTAAAGGAGATACAAATATCATAGTCAAAACCTTGACCACAACAATAGAAATGTGTCAGCTTTGGATACTGATCTCTAATACCACTGGTCATCCATTTAAGCAATGGTACTGAAGTTATGATTATGGTTAGAGTTAGTTCTATGTTTAGGGCTAGAAGTAAGCTTTGTATTGGGGTTTGAATTAGGGCTAAAGTTTTGGAACTTGGTCAAGGACCTGTGAGAGAGTCAACACATTGTTTTAAGCTATATTTCAACCCTGTGCATTATATTAATGAAATAGTGTTGCATGCTGAGAAACGTTGCATTTCTCTGTTATCATCTTGTACAATGACAGAGGGATCTTTGCTTTTAATTTTTATACTTTTTAATAAATTACTTTATTATTGGATCATCTTCCTGATTGCTGCTGACTCACACAACCCAATACTTAGGATCTTGGAGTTGCCGGAGAGATAGTGTGTTGAACCTCTTCTAATTGTTCAGATTGCGTCCACCAGTACACAAGTGTGCTCCTGCTCCCATGAGTGTCCATTTTGCTGATTGTTTATTATTGGATCATTTATAGTTCACACGATGTGGCACTTCCTTTGTGTTTCCTTTTAGGATCCATCTGTTTGTACATCATCCACATTTCGCTTAAAGAGAAGAGCTGCTGAATCACGTATTGTGGACAACGCTATAAACTTTTAATCCTGCCTTGGATTTGGTATTGTATCCTCTGGACATTATATAAAGGGGCAGTCAAGTCCAAAAAAAAACCTTTCATGATTCAGATAGGGCATGCAATTTTAAACAACTTTCCAATTGACTTTTATCATTAAATTTGCTTTGTTCCCTTTGTGGTATTTTTGAAAAGCTGAGCCTAGCTAGGCTCAAACTGATCTCTAAACCGATGAAAACCGCCCCTTAGCTCAGAGCATTTTGAAAGTTTTTTACAGTTAGACAGTACTAGTTCATGTGTGTCATATAGATAACATTGTGCTCACTCCCATGGAGTTATTTAGGAGTCTGCACTGTCTGACTAAACTGCATGTCTGTCAAAAGCAATGCGATAAGGGGCAGTCTGCAAAGGCTTAGATACAAGGTAATCACAGAGGTAAAAAATGTATTAATATAAAAGTGTTGGTTATGCAAAACTGGGGAATGGGTAATAAAGGGATTATCTATCTTTTTAAACAATAACAATTCTGGTGTATTAAGTCCCTTTAAGCATCTCTTATTGATTTTTGTTGAAAAGCTTTTTTAGATTATACTAAATAAAGGTTCCTTTAAATTAGGGAGGTCTTGTTATGCTATGTGTGAAGACTACAGTGCTGTTTCCTACAACAGAATTAAAAAAAATGACTTATGTCTGCTCAATGGTGCAGTACAAAATACCTCAGAAGTTTAGATGTGGCCTTTGGACCCCCAAATGGGCAGCTCTGATGTAAAGTCTTAGAGCTCTGAATTGTCATCAGTTTCTCATAGGAAGGTGTATAATTAAATGTATAAGATAAGTAGTGTGCTTGTTGGCACTTTGTAGGTCATTTTGAGTCTTAAATTTGGTTATAAATATATCATACAAACTGATAATGTATTAATTAGGTCATAATGTAATGAAAATTTGAACAAAATGACCCACATGTAAAACGTGTATTGGCTTGAAATCTTTCATAGAGTTGCTAATTTAACAGAGTTAATACTTAATTCTGGATATTTTTAAGTATGATTCAGCACTTTGTATTTTATAGCTCTTCTTGTATATGCAAATAAAATCCCACTATCCCGTGAATTTCTGATTTGCAGATTGTATTAATTTAGTTTCTCTTTCACAAGTTTACCACCATAGCTCCGCAGGTGTGCAATGTTTTTCAGATCTTTATTTGTGCTGAATACAATTTTAACAATAAGCCTCTGCACATGCTTTGGATTTTTATTATTATTATTATTTATTTATTTTTCCTGTTTCTATTCATGAAAACAAGAACATAGAAAGAGGTTACTTTTTCTTTCTTGTTCTTTTTTGGTAAAAATAACAAAATCTCACATTTCTCAGGTGTGTTCCTGATGTACATAATAAAGTTGCACTGAAATATTGTAAAGTTGTCACTCTGAATGTTTTTCCCCACACATTTTTAATACGTATATATTTTATTCACCATCAGCATTAATTACAGCTTTCATATTGTGATTGCAACACCACAACACCTTAAAATTTACTTGCATGTAAATATCTATCAGTGATCTTATGGTCAGAATTTTGAGCAAAATAGAGCCCTGCCAATCATATGTATAGATCTCTATTGGATGCTGTTCATCTAATATGAGACAAATGAGTAGTAGCTTTGGGGTTAGGATTTTGGTTGGGGTTAGCTCTAAGGTTTGGTTTTGGTTAAAAGTTAAAGTTTTGTTCAGGATTAGGGTTAGGCTATTGTTAAGGTTAGGGTTTGTATTAAAGGGATATTCCAGTCAGAATTGAAATGCACATAGATTAATTAAATCTTAGAAAAGAAACATATTTGCAACATTTTAAGTACTGAAGCTACCCTGAGTGCCATGTCAGCAATTAACAAATTAAGTAATTTCCAGATGGTACAAGAACCTTAGGCTCTCTGACCAAATGCTTTATTTAAAATGTTGGTGCATGGAGCATACTTAAATACACTTTAGCTTTTATTAGGAGCATTTTTGCTAATACATGTACATTGCAAAAATGCTTCTGTTCAAAAATGAAATGCACCTGTGTGCATTCTAATTTTGGCTACAATGTCCCTTTAAATGAACATGAAACCCACATTTTTTCTTTCATGATTCACATAGAATATACAATATTTAAAAACAACTTTCCAGTTTACTTCTCTTATCTAATTTGTTTCATTGTCTTATTAACCTTTGTTGAAGGAGTAGCAATGTAATACTGAGGGCTAGTTGAAAGCCAATCACAAGAGGCATATATGTGCAGCCACCAATCAGCAGCTTCTTAGCCTATTTAGGTATACATTTCAATAAAGGTTACAAAAAGAACAAAACAGATTAGACAATAACATTTCTTAGCCTATATAGGTATACATTTCAACAAAGGTTACAAAAAGAACAAAACAGATTAGACAATAGAAATTAATTAGAAAATGATTATTTCTGAATCATTAAAGAAAAATTTAGAGGTAGGGTTATGGTAAGTGGAAGGACTAGGGTTAGGTTTCATTTAAATTAAGGATTAGGTCTAGAATTAGAGTTAGTTTAGGATTGGATTTAGGGTTATGTTTAGGGCAAGTGATGAATTCTAGGGTTATAGCTATGACCTATAAGTGGAATTAAAAAGAAGAGCGCCTCATTGTGCAGAAATCTTGGTTTGTAAAGGGTAAATAACCATACAAAATAAGTACTCACATAAGGATCTGGGGCGCGATCCGATATAGATCGCATTTTGCGGCGCAAGCGAAGGGAACCCACGTCGCCCGCAGTTTCAGCTCGCAACTCGAGCCATCCAATATGTGGCGCCGTCACTTGCTAAAGTGGCGCAAGTCTCACAAACCAGCGATGTCCAGAAATCTGCGTAAGTACAGATTTTTGGAGTCGCCAGTGACTTGCGCCACGTTAGAAACTGCCGGCGCCTATAAAACCTGACTAAAGTCTAAATCACCCGCACTGTCTAACACGCCTCCTAAACATAGCCCGACACGTCTAATACGCCTCCCTAACATAGCCCGACACGTCTAACCCTCTATCCGCTATCCCCCCTCACTATCCTAACAATAAAAAAGCTATTAACCCCTAAACCGCCGCTCCCGTACCCCGCCGCTACCTAATAAAGTTATTAACCCCTAAACCGTCGCTCCCGTACCCCGCCGCCAGCTATATTATATCTATAACCCCCTAAAGTGAGCCCCTAACACCGCCGCCATCTATATTAAAATTATTAACCCCTAATGTAAGCCCCTTACACCGCCGCCATCTCTATTAAAATGATTAACCCCTAATTTAATCTACCTACCCCGCCGCCAGCTATATTATCTATATTAACCCTAAGTATATTATAGTTAATATAGGTATTACATTATATATATTAACTATATTAACCCTAATTATATTAGGGTTAATATAGTTAATATAGTTACTATAGTATTTATATTAACTATATTAACTCTATCTAACCCTAACACCCCTAACTAAATTTATATTAAATTAATCTAATTCATTTATAAACTAAAATATTCCTATTTAAATCTAAATACTTACCTATAAAATAAACCCTAAGATAGCTACAATATAATTAATAATTACATTGTAGCTATGTTAGGGTTAATATTTATTTTACAGGTAAATTGTTAATTATTTTAACTAGGTATAATAGCTATTAAATAGTTATTAACTATTTAATATCTACCTAGTTAAAATAATTGCCCAATTACCTGTAAAATAAATCCTAACCTAAGTTACAAATACACCTACACTATCAATAAATTAAATAAACTACAAACATCTATCTAAAAATACAATTAAATTAACTAAACTAAATTACAAAAAAAAACAATCACTAAATTTCAAAAAATAAAAAAAAGATTACAAGATTTTTAAGCTAATTACACCTATTCTAAGCCCCCTAATAAAATAATAAACCCCCAAAATAAAAAAAAATTCCCTGCCCTATTCTAAATTAAAAGAATTTCAAAGCTCTTTACCTTACCAGCCCTTAAAAGGGCCTTTTGTGGGGCATGCCCCAAAGAATTCAGCTCTTTTGCATACAAATACAATACCCCCCCCATTACAACCCACCACCCACATACCCCTATTCTAAAACCACCCAAACCCCCCTTAAAAAAGCCTAACACTACCCCCCTGAAGATCTCCCTACCTTGTCTTCACCACACCGGGCCGAACTCCTGATCCGATCCGGGCGATGTCTTCCTCCAAGCGGCAAAGAAGAATTCTTCCTCCGGCGACGTCTTCCTCCAAGCGGCAGCAAAGTCTTTATTCTTCCGGCGGCATCTTCGGAACAGCCAATAGAATGCGAGCTCAATCTGATTGGCTGATTGGATCAGCCAATCGGATTGAACTTGAATCTGATTGGCTGATTCAATCAGCCAATCAGATTTTTCTAACTTAATTCCGATTGGCTGATAGAATCCTATCTGCCAATCGGAATTCGGCGGACGCCATCTTGGATGACGTCATTTAAAGGTACCTCATTCGTCGTTCAGTAGTCGTCCGGGATGGATGCTCCGCGGCGGCGGAGCGAAGAAAGAAGATTGAAGATGCCGCCGGAAGAATGAAGACTTTGCTGTCGCTTGGAGGAAGACGTCGCCGGAGGAAGAATTCTTCTTTGCCGCTTGGAGGAAGACATCGCCGGAGGAAGAATTCTTCTTTGCCGCTTGGAGGAAGACATCGCCGGAGGAAGAATTCTTCTTTGCCGCTTGGAGGAAGACATCGCCCGGATCGGATCAGGAGTTCGGCCCGGTGTGGTGAAGACAAGGTAGGGAGATCTTCAGGGGGGTAGTGTTAGGCTTTTCTAAGGGGGGTTTGGGTGGTTTTAGAATAGGGGTATGTGGGTGGTGGGTTGTAATGGGGGGGGGTATTGTATTTGTATGCAAAAGAGCTGAATTCTTTGGGGCATGCCCCACAAAAGGCCCTTTTAAGGGCTGGTAAGGTAAAGAGCTTTGAAATTCATTTAATTTAGAATAGGGCAGGGAATTTTTTTTATTTTGGGGGTTTATTATTTTATTAGGGGGCTTAGAATAGGTGTAATTAGCTTAAAAATCTTGTAATCTTTTTTTTATTTTTTGTAATTTAGTGTTTGTTTTTTTTTGTAATTTAGTTTAGTTAATTTAATTGTATTTTTAGATAGATGTTTGTAGTTTATTTAATGTATTGATAGTGTAGGTGTATTTGTAAATTAGGTTAGGATTTATTTTACAGGTAATTGGGTAATTATTTTAACTAGGTAGATATTAAATAGTTAATAACTATTTAATAGCTATTATACCTAGTTAAAATAATTAACAATTTACCTGTAAAATAAATATTAACCCTAACATAGCTACAATGTAATTATTAATTATATTGTAGCTATCTTAGGGTTTATTTTATAGGTAAGTATTTAGATTTAAATAGGAATATTTTAGTTTATAAATGAATTAGATTAATTTAATATAAATTTAGTTAGGGGTGTTAGGGTTAGATAGAGTTAATATAGTTAATATGAATACTATAGTAACTATATTAACTATATTAACCCTAATATAATTAGGGTTAATATAGTTAATATATATAATGTAATACCTATATTAACTATAATATACTTAGGGTTAATATAGATAATATAGCTGGCGGCGGGGTAGGTAGATTAAATTAGGGGTTAATCATTTTAATAGAGATGGCGGCGGTGTAAGGGGCTTACATTAGGGGTTAATAATATTAATATAGCTGGCGGCGGTATAGGGGGATTAGATTAGGGGTTAATAATTTTTATATAGGTGGCGGCGGTGTAAGGGGTCAGATTAGGGGATAGATAAGGTAGATGACAGCGGTGTAAGGGGTTCTAATTAGGGGATAGATAAGGTAGATGGCGGCGGTTTTAGGGGCTCACAGTAGGGGGTTAGTTTATGTAGATGGCGGCGGGGTCCGGGAGCGGCGGTTTAGGGGTTAATAACTTTATTAGGGATTTCGGGGGGGGGGGGGGGATCGCGGTTGACAGGTAGATAGACATTGCGCATGCGTTAGGTGTTAGGTTTATTTTAGAAGATCGCGGTTGACAGGGAGATAGACATTGCGCATGCGTTAGGTGTTAGGTTTATTTTAGCAGCCAGTTTAGGGATTTACGGGGCTCCAATAGTCAGCGTAAGGCTTCTTACGTTTGCTTTTTGTGGCGAGGTGAAAATGGAGTAAGTTTTCTCCATTTTCGCCACGTAAGTCCTTACGCTGCATATTGGATACCAAACTGCGCTGGTTTGGTATACCTGCCTATGGCCCAAAAAACTACGGGCGACGGCAGAAATATACGCGCGTAACTTCTAGGTTACGCCGTATATGTGATACCAAATCAGCGTAAATATTGGCCTCGCCGGCTTTTGCGGGCGACGATTTTTATCGGATGGACCCCCTGAACTATGGGATGGTGCAATTAGCACAGGCTGGGTGGCGCTCATCTTTTTTATTCCACTTATAGATCATCCCTGCAAGCCCAATCCGCTAGAAGAAGAGCTGACTATTTACACATCATTACAGTTCTTTTTGATTTATTATTTATCATTAACAATTGCCTTGTACTAATTGTTTTTTATTTAATTTTCTTAAATATAGCACCCTCTACTTTTTTCTTTAAAGGGACAGTCCACACCAGAATTATTGTTGTTTAGAAAGGAAGATAATCCCTTTATTACCCATTCCCCAGTTTTGCATAACCAACACAGTTATAATAATACATGTTTTACCTCTGTGATTACCTTGTATCTAAGCCTCTACAAACTGCCCTCTTATTTCAGTTCTTTTGACAGACTTGCATTTTAGCCAATCAGTGCTCACTCCTAGGTCACTTCACGTGCATGAGCTCAATGTTATCTATATGAAACACATGAACTAATGCCCTCTAGTGGTCAAAATGCATTCAGATTAGAGGCAGTCTTTAAAGTTTAAGAAATTAGCATATGAACCTCATAGGTTTAGCTTTTAACTAAGAATACCAAGAGAACAAAGCAAAATTGGTGATAAAAGTAAATTGGGAAGTTGTTTAAAATTACATTCCCTATTTAAATCATGAAAGTTTTTTTTGGACTTGACTGTCCCTTTAATATTGAAAAATTCTGTGGTTTCATTTAGGGTTACAGTTAGCTCAGATTATAGGGCTCCGCTTTAGTTTTAGTTAGAAATAGGGTCAGAATACTGACATCATTCACTTCCAGAATTTTAGGCAGTTTGTAAGTAAAACGTAGCATTTATTGTAAAATATATATCATAAAAGTCACATACCTGAATGCATCAGTGTTCACAGAGAGACAGAATGAAAGAAATACATCTGACCCGGTGACGCGAGAGGAGGTCGGAGGTATTTCTTTCATTCTGTCTCTCTGTGAACACTGATGCATTCAGGTCAGGGACTTTTATTATATATATTTTACAATAAATGCTATGTTTTATTTACAAACTGCCTGAAACTCTGGAAGTGACAGATGTCAGTATTCTATGTGTATATGGATCCACTTGCCTATATATGACACAGGCCTAACAAAAGTATCTGTCCATCGTGAGTGTTATTTGGATTTCCAATATTGCTTTTATGGGACTTTTTTCAGTGGTGCTTAAAGGACCAGTCAACACATTAGGTTTGCATAATCAACAAATGCTAGATAAAAAGACAATGCAATAGCACTTAGTCTGAACTTCAAATGAGTAGTAGTTTTTTTATAACAAATTTCAAAGTTATGTCTTTTTCCACTCCCCTTTTACCATGTGATAGAAATCAGCCAATCACAAATGCATATATGTATAGTCTGTGAATTCTTGCACATGCTCAGTAGGATCTGGTGACTCTAAAATTGTAAATATAAAAGTCTGTGCAAATATTTTTTTAATGGAAGTAAATTGTAAAGTTGTTTAAAATTACATGCTGTATCTGAATCATGAAAATTTAATTTAACCTGAGTTTCTATTTAAGGGGTTTAGCACAGACAAATACTGCCCTGCAATTTATATATATATATATATATATATTTAGAATGTTTAGAAATAGGGTTAACCTATTTTATGTCAGAGGTGGTTTAAAGTATGACAAAACCCTTAATGGTGAAGTTTGCAAATCTTAATGCAATGTTTTGTTAACCCCTTTATGACCAGCAACGTACCCTGTACGTCCCTGGTCTTTCAACAGGATTTATTTTTTTGATAGAACAGTCTAGCTGCCTGCAGTGGGATTGCATTATTTCAGGAGGCTTTTGGAAGGGAAGGAGGTCATAAAAGCATGAACTTGCTGCATCCGGCAAAACCCACGCTATTATTGGCTGAAAAACCATGAACAACCAGCAATGTACAGGGTATGTTATGTTTGTTAGGAGGATAATAACTATTTATTGCCAAAGAGGGTTGCAATGTATTGTTTCACAATGATTTGCCGAGTTTGCACGTTTGGCAGAAATTTCACAGTTAAAAGGATGTTAAACACTAAATACATTTTATATGCATAATATTGAGGTTAATCCCAGCTACCCTTTAGTCATGGGTAGAGTCATGCTGAGATCTAACTTTATGTGCATTCCAGTGGTGTCGTGTTTGCACATGTACAGCAACTCTTCTTCAGATACCTGCAGTATAACTTAAGTTCCAAAATATCAGCACCCATAATTAGAGGAAGGTGTAAAATGTTTTATTTGAGGTTTAAACGGATAGTCTAGTCAGACAGAGCATGCAATTTTAAGCAACTTTCTTATTTACTCCTATTATTAATTTTCATGTGTTCTCTTGGTATCTTTATTTGAAAAAGCAAAAATGTAAGCTTGAAAGCTGGCCTATCTTTGTTTCAGCACCTGGGTAGTGCTTGCTGATTAGTGGCTAAATTTAATAATGATAATAGGAGTAAATTAGAAAGTTGCTTAAAATTGCATGCTGTGATGGACTCTGGATACCCCGACTGGGTATCTCTACCAAAACAGTCCTTCTTCACCCTGGAACCTGTATAGCAGGAAAGTTATTATTGCAAGGAGCCCACCCTAATAACCACCAGCAGGGAGTGATCATAGAAGTGTTCAAGCAAGATGAGCTGGGAATCTTGGGTGGTGACTTTGCAACCCGAAAACGAATAGTCCAGTGAGCAGGTGAACTTATGGGCCCATTCAGTAAAGGTTTGCCCCTCTCTCCTTTTCAGACTCCTAAACTTGAGACAATGCGCCTCTGGAGTGATGGCATACCAGGCAAGGATGCGTTCATTCACCCGGTCATAGCTTCGCTTATCTTCCAATGGAATAGCCTCAAAAGCATCCAAAGCCCTTTCCGACAGTTTGCCGATCAGGAGGGTGACACAGTCTGTCTCAGCAATGACCTGTAGTTCACACTGAGTCTCGAATACCTAGAGGTACCAATCGATTACCTCCTCACCGTCTTTAAAGGCACAGAAAGCCTAATGGGGTAACTTCTTTGGGGTGAAGCAGGCCTCAGATCGGCCGGTGCAGCTCCCCCCCATAGCTTTCTGGACCTCCGACATTTTGAGGCGAGTAGTGTTTGCTATGATCTGTGTAATAATCTCCTGTGGTGGGATGGTCCCATAGAGCCCCAGCCACCACTGGATCTCCCACTGGACCTCAGACATGTCACCGCTTGCTTGGTCACTGCATCGGCTACTGCCGGGCTCACTGGCCTGATTGCTGGCTCGATCGCCCTCCATCAGGCCGGCGATTATCGCTGCCTTGGATTTGTTACTGGCATATATGTGCAGCCACCAATCAGCAGCTTCTTAGCCTATTTAGGTATACATTTCAATAAAGGTTACAAAAAGAACAAAACAGATTAGACAATAACATTTCTTAGCCTATCTAGGTATACATTTCAACAAAGGTTACAAAAAGAACAAAACCGATTAGACAATAGAAATTAATTAGAAAATGATTATTTCTGAATCATTAAAGAAAAATTTAGAGGTAGGGTTATGGTAAGTGGAAGGACTAGGGTTAGGTTTCATTTAAAGTAAGCATTAGGTCTAGAATTAGAGTTAGTTTAGGATTGGATTTAGGGTTATGTTTAGGGCAAGTGATGAAGTCTAGGGTTATAGCTATGACCTATAAGTGGAATTAAAAAGAAGAGCGCCTCATTGTGCAGAAATCTTGGTTTGTAAAGGGTAAATAACCATACAAAATAAGTACTCACATAAGGATCTGCACTATGGGATGGTGCAATTAGCACAGGCTGGGTGGCGCTCATCTTTTTTATTCCACTTATAGATCATCCCTGCAAGCCCAATCCGCTAGAAGAAGAGCTGACTATTTACACATCATTACAGTTCTTTTTGATTTATTATTTATCATTAACAATTGCCTTGTACTAATTGTTTTTTATTTAATTTTCTTAAATATAGCGCCCTCTACTTTTTTCTTTAAAGGGACAGTCCACACCAGAATTATTGTTGTTTAGAAAGGAAGAAAATCCCTTTATTACCCATTCCCCAGTTTTGCATAACCAACACAGTTATAATAATACATGTTTTACCTCTGTGATTACCTTGTATCTAAGCCTCTACAAACTGCCCTCTTATTTCAGTTCTTTTGACAGACTTGCATTTTAGCCAATCAGTGCTCACTCCTAGGTCACTTCACGTGCATGAGCTCAATGTTATCTATATGAAACACATGAACTAATGCCCTCTAGTGGTCAAAATGCATTCAGATTAGAGGCAGTCTTTAAAGTTTAAGAAATTAGCATATGAACCTCGTAGGTTTAGCTTTTAACTAAGAATACCAAAAGAACAAAGCAAAATTGGTGATAAAAGTAAATTGGGAAGTTGTTTAAAATTACATTCCCTATTTAAATCATGAAAGTTTTTTTTGGACTTGACTGTCCCTTTAATATTGAAAAATTCTGTGGTTTCATTTAGGGTTACAGTTAGCTCAGATTATAGGGCTCCGCTTTAGTTTTAGTTAGAAATAGGGTCAGAATACTGACATCATTCACTTCCAGAATTTTAGGCAGTTTGTAAGTAAAACGTAGCATTTATTGTAAAATATATATCATAAAAGTCACATACCTGAATGCATCAGTGTTCACAGAGAGACAGAATGAAAGAAATACATCTGACCCGGTGACACGAGAGGAGGTCGGAGGTATTTCTTTCATTCTGTCTCTCTGTGAACACTGATGCATTCAGGTCAGGGACTTTTATTATATATATTTTACAATAAATGCTATGTTTTACTTACAAACTGCCTGAAACTCTGGAAGTGACAGATGTCAGTATTCTATGTGTATATGGATCCACTTGCCTATATATGACACAGGCCTAACAAAAGTATCTGTCCATCGTGAGTGTTATTTGGATTTCCAATATTGCTTTTATGGGACTTTTTTCAGTGGTGCTTAAAGGACCAGTCAACACATTAGGTTTGCATAATCAACAAATGCTAGATAAAAAGACAATGCAATAGCACTTAGTCTTAACTTCAAATGAGTAGTAGTTTTTTTATAACAAATTTCAAAGTTATGTCTTTTTCCACTCCCCTTTTACCATGTGATAGAAATCAGCCAATCACAAATGCATATATGTATAGTCTGTGAATTCTTGCACATGCTCAGTAGGATCTGGTGACTCTAAAATTGTAAATATAAAAGTCTGTGCAAATATTTTTTAATGGAAGTAAATTGTAAAGTTGTTTAAAATGACATGCTGTATCTGAATCATGAAAATTTAATTTAACCTGAGTTTCTATTTAAGGGGTTTAGCACAGACAAATACTGCCCTGCAATTTATATATATATATATATATATATATATATATATATATATATATATATATATAATGTTTAGAAATAGGGTTAACCTATTTTATGTCAGATGTGGTTTAAAGTATGACAAAACCCTTAATGGTGAAGTTTGCAAATCTTAATGCAATGTTTTGTTAACCCCTTTATGACCAGCGACGTACCCTGTAGGTCCCTGGTCTTTCAACAGGATTTATTTTTTTGATAGAACAGTCTAGCTGCCTGCAGTGGGATTGCATTATTTCAGGAGGCCTTTGGAAGGGAAGGAGGTCATAAAAGCATGAACTTGCTGCATCCGGCAAAACCCACGCTATTATTGGCTGAAAAACCATGAACAACCAGCAATGTACAGGGTATGTTATGTTTGTTAGGAGGATAATAACTATTTATTGCCAAAGAGGGTTGCAATGTATTGTTTCACAATGATTTGCCGAGTTTCCACGTTTGGCAGAAATGTCACAGTTAAAAGGATGTTAAACACTAAATACATTTTATATGCATAATATTGAGGTTAATCCCAGCTACCCTTTAGTCATGGGTAGAGTCATGCTGAGATCTAACTTTATGTGCATTCCAGTGGTGTCGTGTTTGCACATGTACAGCAACTCTTCTTCAGATACCTGCAGTATAACCTAAGTTCCAAAATATCAGCACCCATAATTAGAGGAAGGTGTAAAATGTTTTATTTGAGGTTTAAACGGATAGTCTAATCAGACAGAGCAAGCAATTTTAAGCAACTTTCTTATTTACTCCTATTATTAATTTTCATGTGTTCTCTTGGTATCTTTATTTGAAAAAGCAAAAATGTAAGCTTGAAAGCTGGCCTATCTTTGTTTCAGCACCTGGGTAGTGCTTGCTGATTAGTGGCTATATTTAATAATGATAATAGGAGTAAATTAGAAAGTTGCTTAAAATTGCATGCTGTGATGGACTCTGGATACCCCGACTGGGTATCTCCACCAAAACAGTCCTTCTTCACCTTGGAACCTGTATAGCAGGAAAGTTATTATTGCAAGGAGCCCACCCTAATAACCACCAGCAGGGAGTGATCATAGAAGTGTTCAAGCAAGATTAGCTGGGAATCTTGGGTGGTGACTTTGCAACCCGAAAACGAATAGTCCAGTGAGCAGGTGAACTTATGGGCCCATTCAGTAAAGGTTTGCCCCTCTCTCCTTTTCAGACTCCTAAACTTGAGACAATGCGCCTCTGGAGTGATGGCATACCAGACAAGGATGCGTTCATTCACCCGGTCATAGCTTTGCTTATCTTCCAATGGAATAGCCTCAAAAGCATCCAAAGCCCTTTCCGACAGTTTGCCGATCAGGAGGGTGACACAGTCTGTCTCAGCAATGACCTGTAGTTCACACTGAGTCTCGAATACCTAGAGGTACCAATCGATTACCTCCTCTCCGTCTTTAAAGGCACAGAAAGCCTAATGGGGTAACTTCTTTGGGGTGAAGCAGGCCTCAGATCGGCCGGTGCAGCTCCCCCCCATAGCTTTCTGGACCTCCAACATTTTGAGCCGAGTAGTGTTTGCTATGATCTGTGTAATAATCTCCTGTGGTGGGATGGTCCCATAGAGCCCCAGCCACCACTGGATCTCCCACTGGACCTCAGACATGTCACCGCTTGCTTGGTCACTGCATCGGCTACTGCCGGGCTCACTGGCCTGATTGCTGGCTCGATCGCCCTCCATCAGGCCGGCGAATATCGCTGCCTTGGATTTGTTACTGGCCACTTGTCCACGAGCTTCCAGAAAGTCTTTTTAAGTGTACTTTTTTTTAAGTCCAGAGTATCGCTGCTCCATCTGAAGGGGTCCTGGTGGTGGTTTGGATGTTCCAGGTAGAAGGAAACATCCCACCGCTGCCAACCAGTTGTGATGGGCTCCGGATACCCCGAATGGGTATTTCCACCAAAACGGCACTTCTTTACCCTGGAACCTCTAGCTGTAGAGCGGGAAAGTGATTATAGCAAGAAGCCCATCCTAATAACCAGAAAAGACCAGTATTCAGGTGAAACATGAACAGACTTTATTGAGACAAACACACAGCTTATATACACATTTGCCATCTGATAAGAGCCTTATCTGATCAAGAAATCACTGCCCCTCCAGAGAGGCTGGTGCCTCCATAGGAGCCATAGGAATGTAGAGATCTACAAACTATAGCTAGGTCATAGTTTTGGGGTGATCCCGAGGGAGCAGTGGCTATTCCAGGGTATGATTGGAGAGCCAAAGACCCCCAGATGTCACAGTCTAAAAAGTGAAATGATCCATGGCTGGGGTCCAGAGCAGCAGCCTGGCAAAGGTTTACTCAGGACCAGCATGATGTAGTGAGGTGTCCAAAACCCCAGGTTCCCGAGTGAGCTCTCTCCTAGGAATCACCCCAACCCATGACCATCAGAGGTATAACAAGTCCCCAAAAGAGCGGAGCGCTGAGGCAAAGAGCCTTTGGAGTGAGCTAGGATAAAGTTCAGCAGGGATCTCTAGCGAGCCTAACCGGCGTGTAGTTCCATAAGATTCCAGGCTGGTCCTCGGCAAGTCATGCACCTCTTTCAGACCAAAGTGCAATCAAAGTAACCATAAAAGGGGAACTGGTGGGAACACAATAATCCACAGGAGGAAAGGGGTAGCCTTGGCAGCCTGGTATTCATGTCACATACTTTATCTGAATCATGAAAGTTTAATTTTGACTAGACTATCCCTTTTAATCACTATTTAATCACTCTTAGGGGCCTATTTATCAAAGGTCTTGCGGACCTGATCCAACAGTGTGGATCAGGTCCGCAAGAACTCGCTGAATGCGGAGAGCAATACGCTCTCCGCATTTAACATTGCACCAGCAGCTCACAAGAGCTGCTGGTGCAACGCCGCCCCCTGCTGACTCGCGGCCAATCGGCCACCAGCAGGGAGGTGTCAATCAACCCGATTGTACTCGATCAGTTTGATTTCCGGCGATTCCTGTCTGCCTCATCAGAGCAGAAGACTCGCCAGAAACACGGGCCCACAAGCTCCGTTCGAAACTTGATAAATGGGCCCCTTAATTTCAACTTTCTTTAAAGGGCCATGATACCCAAATTTTGAAACACTTACGGCTAGATTTAGAGATGGGCGGTAGCCGTCAAAACGAGCGTTAGAGGCTCCTAACTCTGGTTTTTACCGCCCTCTGGTATTTGGAGTCAGTCAGGAAAGGGTCTAACGCTCACTTTACAGCCGCGACTTTTCCATACCGCAGATCCCCCTACGCCATTTGCGTATCCTATCTTTTCAATGGGATCTTTCTAACGCTGGTATTTAGAGTTGTGGTTGAAGTGAGCGTTAGAAATCTAAATACAAAACTCCAGCCGCAGAAAAAAAACAGGAGTTAAGAGCTTTCTGGGCTAATGCCGGTTTATAAAGCTCTTAACTACTGTGCTTTAAAGTACACTAACACCCATAAACTACCTATGTACCCCTAAACCGAGGTCCCTCACATCGCCGCCACTCTATTACATTTTTTAACCCCTAATCTGCCGCTCCGTACACCGCCGCCAGATACGTTATCCCTATGTACCCCTAATCTGCTGCTCCTAATACCGCTGACACCTATATTATATTTATTAACCCCTAATCTGCCCCCCCCCAACGTCGCCGCCACCTACCTACACTTATTAACCCCTAATCTGCCGAGCGGACCGCACCGCTACTATAATAAAGTTATTAACCCCTAATCCGCCTCACTCCCGCCTCAATAACCCTATAATAAATAGTATTAACCCCTAATCTGCCCTCCCTAACATCGCCGACACCTAACTTCAAGCATTAACCCCTAATCTGCCGACCGGAGCTCACTGCTACTGTAATAACCCCTAAAGCTAATTCTAACCCTAACCCTAACACCCACCTAAGTTAAATATAATTTTTATCTAACTAAATAAATTAACTCTTATTAAATAAATTATTCCTATTTAAAGCTAAATACTTACCTGTAAAATAAATCCTAATATAGCTACAATATAAATTAAAATTATATTGTAGCTATTTTTAGGATTAATATTTATTTTACAGGCAACTTTGTAATTATTTTAACCAGGTACAATAGCTATTAAATAGTTAATAACTATTTAATAGTTACCTAGTTAAAATAATTACAAAATTACCTGTAAAATAAATCCTAACCTAAGTTACAATTAAACCTAAACAATAAATAAATTAAATAAAATACCTAAAATTACCTACAATTAAACCTAACGCTACACTATCAATAAATTAATTAAATACAATACCTACAAATAAATACATTTAAATAAACTAACTAAAGTACAAAAAATAAAAAAGAACTAAGTTACAAAAAATAAAAAAATATTTACAAACATTAGAAAAATATTACAATTTTAAACTAATTACACCTACTCTAAGCCCCCTAATAAAATAACAAAGCCCCCCAAAATAAAAAAATGCCCTACCCTATTCTAAATTAAAAAAGTTCAAAGCTCTTTTACCTTACCAGCCCTTAAAAGGACCTTATGTGGGGCATGCCCCAAAGAATTCAGCTCTTTTGCCTGTAAAAAAAACACATACAATACCCCCCAACATTAAAACCCACCACCCACATACCCCTAATCTAACCAAACCCCCCTTAAATAAACCTAACACTACCCCCCTGAAGATCTTCCTACCTTGTCTTCACCATGCCAGGTATCACCGATCGATCCAGAAGAGCCTCCGATGTCTTCATCCAAGCCCAGGCGGGGGCTAAAGAGTGACGTCCATCCTCCGGCTGAAGTCTTGATCCAAGCGGGCAGAAGAGGACATCCGGACCGGCAAACATCTTCATCCAAGCCGCATCTTCTATGTTCTTCAATCCAATGACGACCGGCTGATCTTCAAGACCTCCAGCGCGGATCCATCCATCTTCACCGACGACTTCCCGACGAATGACGGTTCCTTTAAGGGACGTCATCCAAGATGGCATCCCTCGAATTCCGATTGGCTGATAGGATTCTATCAGCCAATCGGAATTAAGGTAGGAAAATTCTGATTGGCTGATGGAATCAGCGAATCAGAATCAAGTTCAATCCGATTGGCTGATCCGATCAGCCAATCAGATTGAGCTCGCATTCTATTGGCTGTTCCGATCAGCCAATAGAATGCGAGCTCAATCTGATTGGCTGATCGGATCAGCCAATCGGATTGAACTTGATTCTGATTGGCTGATTCCATCAGCCAATCAGAATTTTCCTACCTTAATTCCGATTGGCTGATAGAATCCTATCAGCCAATCGGAATTCGAGGGACGCCGTCATTCGTCGGGAAGTCGTCGGTGAAGATGGATGTTCCACATCGGCGGGATGAACATGGATCCGGAAGAAAAAAGATTGAAGATGCCGCTTGATAGAAGACTTCAGTCGGATCATGGACCTCTTCAGCTCCCGCTTGGATGAAGACTTCAGTCGGATCAAGGACATCTTCAGCCCCCCGCTTGGGCTTGGATCAAGACATCGGAGGAGCTCTTCTGGATCGATCAGTGAACCCGGCGTGGTGAAGATAAGGTAGGATGATCTTCAGGGGCTTAGTGTTAGGTTTATTTAAGGGGGGTTTGGGTTAGATTAGGGGTATGTGGGTGGTGGGTTGTAATGTTGGGGGGGGTTGTATTTTTCTTTTACAGGCAAAAGAGCTGAATTCTTTGGGGCATGCCCCACAAATGGTCCTTTTAAGGGCTGGTAAGGTAAAAGAGCTTTGAACTTTTTTAATTTAGAATAGGGTAGGGCATTTTTTTATTTTGGGGGGGCTTTGTTATTTTATTAGGGGGCTTAGAGTAGGTGTAATTAGTTTAAAATTGTTGTAATATTTTTCTAATGTTTGTAAATATTTTTTTATTTTTTGTAACAGTTCTTTTTTATTTTTTGTACTTTAGTTAGTTTATTTAAATGTATTTATTTGTAGGTATTGTATTTAATTAATTTATTGATAGTGTAGTGTTAGGTTTAATTGTAGGTATTTTATTTAATTTATTTATTGATAGTGTAGTGTTAGGTTTAATTGTAACTTAGGTTAGGATTTATTTTACAGGTAATTTTGTAATTATTTTAACTAGGTAACTATTAAATAGTTATTAACTATTTAATAGCTACTGTACCTGGTTAAAATAATTACAAAGTTACCTGTAAAATAAATATTAATCCTAAAATAGCTACAATATAATTATTATTTATATTGTAGCTATATTAGGGTTTATTTTACAGGTAAGTATTTAGCTTTAAATAGGAATAATTTATTTAATAATAGTTAATTTATTTTGTTAGATTTAAATTATATTTAAGTTAGGGGGGTGTTAGGGTTAGGGTTAGAATTAGCTTTAGGGGTTAAAAATTTTATTATATTAGCGGTGAGCTCCGGTCGGCAGATTAGGGGTTAATGCTTGAAGTTAGGTGTCGGCGATGTTAGGGAGGGCAGATTAGGGGTTAATACTATTTATTATAGGGTTATTGAGGCGGGAGTGAGGCGGATTAGGGGTTAATAACTTTATTATAATAGCAGCGCGGTCCGGTCGGCAGATTAGGGGTTAATAAGTGTAGGCAGTTGGAGGCGACGTTGAGGGGGGCAGATTAGGGGTTAATAAATATAATATAGGGGTCGGCGGTGTTAGGGGCAGCAGATTAGGGGTACATAGCTATAATGTAGCTTGCGGTGGTGTACGGAGCAGCAGATTAGGGGTTAATAATAATATGCAGGGGTCAGCGATAGCGGGGGCGGCAGATTAGGGGTTAATAATTGTAAGGGTAGGGGTGTTTAGACTCGGGGTTCATGTTAGGGTGTTAGGTGCAGACTTAGGAAGTGTTTCCCCATAGGAAACAATTGGGCTGCGTTAGGAGCTGAACACTGCTTTTTTGCAGGTGTTAGGTTTTTTTTTTCAGCTCAAACAGCCCCATTGTTTTCTATGGGGGAATCGTGCACGAGCACGTTTTTGAAGCTGGCCGCGTCCGTAAGCACCGCTGGTATCGAGAGTTGCAGTGGCGTTAAATATGCTCCACGCTCCCTTTTTTGGAGCCTAACGCAGCCCTTCTGTGAACTCTAAATACCAGCGGTATTTAAAAGGTGCGGAGGAAAAAAAGCATGCGTAGCTAACACACCCCTTTGGCCGCAGAACTCTAAATCTAGCCATTAGAAAATATCACCTGAACATCTCTATGTAAAAAAAAAAGATATTTTAATTCAAAAGTTCCTCAGTAGCCACATCCCATTTAAGCAGCAAATCAGTATGTCTGTCCCGGGACAGCTAAAGGAGTGAGCTTCGTGAACACTCATCTTATTTCCCTATTCAGTTTAAGGACGTTTACTATGAAATCTCATGAGAGTTAAGTCAAATCTCTGGAGATCACAGTAAAAGAGTTCATGACCTCAGCACTGTTGATGCTGATTGGCTGCTGTTCATTTCTTTTTTTTTTCCTTTTTTTTACCTGCAGCTGGGCAGCAGCTGAGTATAACATTTTACACAGAACTTACTCTGCTGAGTTGAGGAAGTTGTGAGGTAAAATATCTTCCTTTTTTACATAGAGATGTTCAGTTTATATTTTCCTGTCAGCTTTTTACAGTTTTACTGCATCAGTTTCAAGCGATTTAGCATGAGTATTATGTCACTTTAAATTTGAAATCATCCCCCGAGGTAACAACGAGAATGTAAACTCCTATAGAAGAAAATTCCTCCACTCTTTTTGTATTAATTAATTTATTTAGCTTAATAGTTTTATTATTTCTGCACCTTCTATATTTCTTTAAAAAAAAAAAATGTGGGCTTCATTTTAATAATAGTAAAACCAACATTGAATATAGTTAGAATATCTCAAGGTCACATTAACCCTAGTATCTCTAAAACACAAAATGCATTTCTTTTGCTATTGCTGAATTCTACATTTAAAAGTAAAAAATATATGTGAGTCTCTCTGTTTATCTTTAATGCAAACAGAAGATAACTTCCAAAACGTGATTATTAAAGCCTGGTACTATTTTTACCTCTAAGTGTATAAAAGTATTAAAATTGGCCAATTTAGACCAAATGATGTTGATTAAATGTTTAAAAATAGCTCTATAATTAAGACTGTGAAATAAAGCTATAATTTCAACTACTCCTGAAATGCTGCAATATAAATGTACAATAATCCCGATCAAGAAGATGAAATTATTATCTAATGAAACAGATTATTACAGATGATGTAACAGTACAAGTGTATAAAATTAATCTTTGTAACTACTTCATTTTTTGAATGTGTTTGGATATTTGTAGAAGCTGATAAAGTATCATCTGCTAAAACAGCTGCTAAAGTTGTTTGTTATATTTCCTCTGCTGATCTGTTAGATCTGTGCATCTGTGTTACAAACACAGCACTTTACTAAACTACACATTTACTCTTAGATAATATGATTCAATTAAATATATGAAAGTACAAAAAATATATATAAAAAAAAATTCAGAACAAAATGGCTTTAGGCAAGAGTCAGTATTTAGTGTGATCTCATTTGGTACTAAGCACACCTTGAACTCTGTTTCTGAAATAATCTTCTGGTATATTATACCAGGCTTCTTTCAATACTTCTAGAGTTCTTTAGATTTAGGTGGTCTTTAATTTCTTTCTCTGTCCAGGTGATCCCATTCTTCCTCTATAATATTCAGGTCTGGACTCTGTGGATATCAGTCAATGACTGTCAGTGTTTTATCAGCTGTTTTTCTCTCCAAATATGATTTCACTGCATTAGCAGTGTAATTTGGATCGTTATCATGCTGAAAAATAAAAACATCCCAATCAGGCGCTTTCCAGAAGGAATGCACGATTCATTAAAACCTGTCTGTACTTTTCAGCATTCATGATCCCATCAATTTGGACAATATCTCCAACACCACTGTTAGAAATGCAGCCCCAAACCAGGACACACCCTTAACCATGTTTCACTGAAGCCACAAGCACTCATTATTCCAGCTCTCTCCAACTCTTCTTCTCACATATTGTCAATGATTGGAGCCAAAAAAGTTGAAACTCGGATTTGCCACTCTTTTCCGCTGATCTTCATTCCAATCTTTGTGAGATTTAGCATATCAGCCTTTTCACCCTGTTCCCCTTCCAAAAAAGGGATAATTCATGCTCAAGCTTCTTTGGACTGTAGAAGGTTCAACTTGCTATCCTGATGAAGCAGCCAAGTCCTTGCTGGACTTCTTCCAGTCTCTCAAACTTCTAATCAGATTTGAAAAGTTTTCTTGGCCTTCCAGTCCTTTTTTTGTCCTTGACCTCTCTTGATTCTTAAAATTTCTTTATAACAGCTTGAATACCATATCTTGAGTATCCAGTTTGTTTGCTGATTTGCCTTTGAGAGTGGCCTTGCTGATGCAAAAGTATGATTTTATATCTGTCAAATTCTGTGATCTTTTGCATTTTGAATGCAATGATGTGATTGAAAGTTGGTCTTATTAGCAAGCTTCCAATAAATTAAACTCATAAATGTGTAGGTAATGCTCAAGCATGCCTTGTACAAACCTGGTGTAAAAGATCTTTTTTCACAGCAATCATTTTGACATGAAATAGGACAAATACAGGTGTTAGCAATGACATTAATTAGGGTTAGATTCCATTTAGGTTTAAAAGAGCCAGGTTCCTGCTATTGCTCAAGTTTAAGGGGAGGTCACACTAAATACTTGCCCCATTAGTGTATAGAAGCAGTCTTTTTCTGATTTTTTTCTGTTTTTTAATACCGCATACAAATATTCTGTATTTTCTGGTTGTATTCTAATAAAAAATACCAAGAGAGGTAACTAAATTTGATAATAGAAGTAAAATGAAAACTTTTTTTTTAATTGTATGCTTTGACTCATGTAAGAGAAACTTTGGGTTCATTTTCATTTAACTACATGGTTGGTGCAGTGCCCTCATTTTTCAAACAAACTCATAAAAGAGGCGGCGGACTTGCAATCTTAGTAGCTTTATCTATTTTAGAACTTGAATACAAGTAAAGCAGTAGTTTGTGCTCCTGTTTGCACGTTAACGCTGCTCGACTTTGGCTTTTAGCACACGTCGGTTGTAACAAGTCACTGGAAATCTATTAAGGGGAACCAAGTTTTACAGTGCGCTGTCCCTTTAAGAACCAAACTCACCCATCATTCATAACTCATTAACACACCTATCATATCTCATTTTACATTACTTTAAAGAATCCATTAACACTATTTCATATTTTCGTACACATATCTTTTAGAACGCCCTTCAAAAGCATTTTTTAACTCCATTCACACACACACACACACAGAACCACATAGAGCATGTTATTCTCACTATCCTTCATATTCATACATCATAATAGACACATATATCAGATGCAATGACTTATCACTTAGCTTCACAAACACACCATGGAAATTTAGGGTAGAATACTGAATGATAGCATATTAAGATAAGGATGATAGGAAAAGAAAGAAGAAGGATATAGATAATGAAGGATAGATGATAATGATGGATAGATATACTGTGACCAAAAGAATATGGACATCTTACCATCACATCTATATGAGCTTGTTGGACATTTCATTACAAAACCATTGGCATTAATATGCAGTTGCCTTTCCCATGACAATTACAGCAAACACTCTTTTGGAAAGGCTTTCTACAAAATTATGGAAAGTATGATAATTTGTGTCCATTTATGCAAGAAAGCATTTGTGAGGTCAGGCACTAATGTTAGATGAGAAGGTCTAGCCTGCAATCGACATTCTAATTAATCTCAAATATGTTACATAGGGGTATGGGGTTGTGTCAGGCCCATGCCCAGGAGTTAACCTGTTGCTTCCCATTCTCTCTGGCTGTGCCTTATCCTCTTGAACTACTGGAGAGCTCAGACTTTTTTATGCTTCTGGAAGACTAACTGCCTGCACTGGCTGTACTCTTTGACAGCTACAGACAGTTACCTCATTAGTTTCTCTATAAAAGGCAACATTTATGACCACTTTTTTGACTCTGATATTTTGGTTACACCCTTTGTTTGTGCCTCTGACCTGCACACTTCTCATCTTTTGATTTTCTGTCTCCTAAACCTGGCAAGTCTTCTAACCATTCTCCTGGATTGTCCATGTGTTTTTCGAAAGACCAGACTGCTTCCTGGTTTTCTGAACCACTGGCTTGGATCTGGACTTTGTTGTTGTATTGTGCTTAATAAGTCTGCCAGAGTAGTACCTATCATCGGCCTGTCTGACCTCTTTTCTGCTTGTAAATCCTGTGTATCCAGTCCCAGCATGGCCATTCCTACATTCTTTGGCCCTGGCATCGACATTACTCTTGTCCTTGGCCCTGGTGTGGGCATTTCTCCAGTCCTTGTCCCTGGTGTGGGCATTCCTCCATTCCTTGGCCCTGGTGTAGGTATTCCTCCAGTCCTTGGCCCTGGTGTGGGTATTTCTCCAGTTCAAAGCCCTAGTGTGGGTACTTTCAAGTTCTGTGTCCAATTTTAAGCTTTATAGATTCCAAGTCCTATGTCCAGTGTTCTGCTCTACAGATTCCATGTCTCGTGCCAGTGTTCTGCTCTACAGATAACAAGTCATGTGTCCTGTGTTCTGCTCTAAATAATCCAAGTTATGTGTTCTGATCCACATAATCCAAGTCCTGTGTTCTGTTCCACAAAATCCAGGTTCTGTTTTCTGCTCCACAGAATCCAGGTCCCGTGTTTTGCTCCATAGAGTCCATGTCCTGCATTTTGCTCCACAGAGTTTAGGTCTTATGTTTTTCTCCAGAGAGTCCAGGTCCTCTGTTATGCTCCACAGAGTACAGGGCCTGTGTTTTGCTCCACAGAGTCCAGGTTCTTTGGTTTGCTCCACAGAGTCCAGGTTCTGTGTTTTGCTCCACAGAGTCCAGGTCCTGTGTTTTGCTCCACAGAGTGCAGGTCCTGCGTTTTCTCCACATAGTGCAGGTCCTGTGTTCTGCTTCACATAATACAAGTTTTCTGTCTTTTATCCGGTTCTACAGATTCCAGTTCATGTTCCTGTACAATAAACTTGCCTAGACTGTATTTGCTATCATGCCTATGAGGGGAAAGAACTCTAAAGGGAGTGTTTCCTCTGTTCCTTTAAGTGATAATGTATATCCAGTCACCTTTACTACTGGGCTCCAAACCTCAAACCTAGCTCACACAAGCATAACAGGCTAAGGTCAGAGCTCTGTACAGGCCACTTGAGTTCCTCCACATCAAACTTAAAAAAGCATGTCTTCATGGGCCTTGCTTTCTACACAGTGGTACAGTACTGCTGGAACAGGAAAGGGCCTTCCCCAAACTGTTTACTAAAATACACAGGATTAGCGCTAAAAAAGAATTCAAGGTCTTCCAAACAATAATAATTTTAATAAAATGTATATAAAATACACAATATACACAATAAATATTGAAGACAGAATATATATATATATCACCAGCACTGGTATACTTATACCAGTGAATTTCAGTTGATTTGAGGTATACCACACACACACACAGAGGATTGTTTAACTGATCAGCATCGTGAAGGGCTGTGGAGGTTTTGGAAGTGCGATATCCGGACCAAAGAAGGAACCACAATAAGACAGCCAACATAGCCCAGTCCGGAAGGCATTTATTGTCTAAGCACTAAATAATTCACTCAAAAGGAGAGATCGTAGAAAATTAAAGAATAACCAGTGAGAAATAGACTGACAGTGGAACTGCTCATTAGAAGGAATTAAAATGTTACCACACCTCTTATAGAGATATGTGTCCAATTGCACACTGGGGAACCAAAATTTCAGAGCACCTACTTTATCTATGTATTTATATTGTCATAAACTATCAAGTTTTAAATAAGTTTGGTGGAGCGTAGGGTTTTAACGATGTGGAGCCTTACTTTTTACATTGTTTGATTCTTAAATGTTTAATACACCCAGTATTTTATTATCTATATCTAAGATTCTTGTGCTACACAACTTGATCCAATGTTAGATTTGTATATATCTTCAGGGCGGGTTTTTACTCAAATGTGTTATTGATCTACTAATAATTCCAATAAGCATACCAGCACTAGTTATTTATATATATATATATATATATATAATATATATATATATATATATATATATATATATATATATAATGTCTTTAATATTTATTGTGTATATTGTGTATTTTATATATATTTTATTAAAATTATTATTGACCTGTAAGTAAGACCGTCACTGCTTTTTTAGCGATTCTCCTGTGTGTTTTAGTATTTGATTTTTAACCCTGGGGTAGTCATAGGTTTTTTTGGGGGAGTTTTAGTTTTTTAGAGGTCTAGGAGTCTGCACAATAAGAATTCTTCTGTATCACTTCCCCAAACTGTTGCCACAAAGTTGGAAGAAGCCAATTGTCTAAAATGTCTTTGTATCCTGTAGCATTAAGATGACCACTGCAATTAAGAGGCCTAGCCCAATCCCTGAAAAACAGACCATTATTCCTTCATCACCAAACATTACAGTAAGCACTACACATTCCTGTAGGAATAGTTCTCTTGGCAACAGCCACACCAGGAAGTTTGACATTTATTACTCGAGAGAACACATTTCTGCTGCTCCAGAGTCCAGTGGTGACATGATTTACACAACACCAGCTGACACTTAGCATTGTCCAAGTTGATGTGAGGCTTCTGTACAGCTCTTGTGCGGATGTTGCTTCCAGAGGCAGTTTGGAAGTCTGTAGTGAGTCATGCAACAGATGGTAGGCAGTGTTTTGTGTGTGGCCCAGCAGTGAAACAGTTAATAAGGGAACCATACCTTGCAGTCTGCATTATGTAGTAATTCACTGCTTGGCCGCACACAAAACTGGCCTTAGAGGGAAGGTAGGTGATTTTTATGAGATACCTGCTTCAGCACTATGCAGCTTTGCTCTGTGACTTTGCGTGGTCTACCACATCATAGCTGGGCTGTCATTGTTCCTAGATGCTTTCACTTCACAATAATAGCACTTACAATTTACCAAGGCTGACCTAGTAGGGCAGAAATTTCACTAACTGACCTTTGGCAAAGGTGGCATCCTATGACAGTGCCACTTTTAAAGTCACTGAAATCTTCAGTATGACCCATTGTACTGCCAATCTTTGTCTATACAGATGTTGTGGCTATTTGGTGGGGTTGAGTGTGGAATAACCACAGACAAATAGAACTCTTTAAAATTAACAGAAACCAGTGGCGGCTGGTGACTTTTGAAGATGGGGGAGCACTAGCTCCGCCCCTCAGATGGCTCCGCCCATTTTATATATATATATATACTGGGTACAAGAGTCCTGTCACTGGGGCAGCCGCAGTATAAGGATATATATATATATACACATACATATATATATATATATATATATATATATATATACACATACATATATATATATATATATATATATATACACACATATATATATATACAGGTAGCCCTCAGTTTACGCCGGGGTTAGGTTCCAGAAGGAATGGTTGTAAATCGAAACCATTGTAAATTGAAACCCAGTTTATAATGTAAGTCAATGGGAAGTGAGAGAGAGAGGTTCCAGGCCCCTCTCAAAATTGTCATAAGTAACACCTAATACATTATTTTTAAAGCTTTGAAATGAAGACTTTAAATGCTAAACAGCATTATAAACCTAATAAAATAATCACACAACACAGAATATATAATTAAACTAAGTTAAATGAACAAAACATTTGCTAAACAGCATTATAAACCTAATAAAATAATCACACAACACAGACTTCACTTGCATTTTTCTGCAAACAGTTCTTTCTATGTATTCCAATTCTGTCTTATAGACAGGAAGATCTTGTTCCTTTGAAATCTGCTTGATAGCTCAAGTCTGGTTAAACTGATTAATTTCAGCTTGTTTGGCTTTGCTGCAACACAAGCGGACAGCTCCACCTACTGGCTATTTTAATAAATGCACTGCTTCTCAATGCTTTTCAATAGCAGTCACATGACTGGAAAAAAAGGTTGTTATTCTGAAACGGTGTAAATTGAACCGTTGTAAAATGAGGGCCACCTGTATATTTTTATATATATATATATATATATATATATATATATATATATATATACACATATATATATATACATATATATATATATATATATATATATATATATATATATATATATACCATCAAAGAAAAACCTTGCACTCACTGGATTTTTCAACAAAATTTTACTTGGCAAAAATAGTGACGTTTCGGGGACAGTGTATCCCCTTCCTCAGGTCCCCGAAACGTCACTATTTTTGCCAAGTAAAATTTTGTTGAAAAATCCAGTGAGTGCAAGGTTTTTCTTTGATGGTATATCTAATTCTACTAGCACCCTGGTTGCTGCAATTAAGTGAGAGTGCACATCTTTGCTAACGTATATATATATATATATATATATATATATATATATATATACACATACATATATATACACATATATATATATATATATACATACACACACATATATATATATACATACACACATATATATATATATATATATATATATATATATATACATATCAATAGCACAAGGAGACATTATTATTATTATTATTATTATTATTATTATTATTATTATTATTATTATGTACTAGTATTAGAGGGACTGAAGTCTCTATATTAGGCGACATAGATAGGTGTGTTATATGTTTCTTATAAATATGTAATACCCCAGTAGAAAAATAAATTTTTAAATGCCCCTGACCAGACCAACCTAAAGGGTATCTAGGTCCAAGGAGTCTGTCTCTAGCCCACTCCAGCCTTCAAGCTTGTAGGTGTCTCATGGAGACTGAAAGAAGGCTATACTCCTCTACATGCAGCTACAGGGGTTCTGCACACCCCCAAACATAAACTCCAAATGTCCAAAGTAGCAGCAGCATCTCTTGATCAAATGTACAAAATGTTAATTGCGATATCACATAAACATCAGCACTGTGATCAGCACTATTTATGTGATGTCCCAATTAAACATTTTGTACATTTGATCAAGAGATGCTGCTACTTCTTTCAATGCACTTGCAGGTGGCTGCCCCTGGTTGTATTTGTGTAACAGACTAGTGTGCTGTGTACTAAACTAAGCCTTAAGTAGTTACAAGCACTCAGGCAGGGCAGGCTCCGGAAAATATCTTAAATGATGAAAAACGTTCCAAGCAAGCAGGAATATGCTCTGCTCCACCACCATGACACACTGTTAACTTACTGGCTTTGCGGTGTCAGGCTCAGGCGGCATCCTCCAGTCCAGGGCAGTCAGTGAAGCTGGTCTGTGACAGTCAGCACTGTGGTAAGACAGTGACTGGTCAAGGTCATCGACTCGTGTGGTGGTCACTGATCATCTCTAGCAGAAGAATTCCCTCCTTCACTGTTAGGCTTAGCTTGAGCTTCACTGTTAGTTCCCGTTCCCGGCTCCCACCAGTATCAGTAAGACTCCGACGCAGCCGTAGTTGTGTAGTTACGGCGTAACTGTTACGCCCCTGCCTGCCTCCTCCCACACACATATTCAGCTCAGCTCTTAGTGTGCGAGTGTCACGTGACAGCTGGCTCCCGCACACTAACAGCTGTGCGAACAGGAAGGCTATGGGCTGGCCTGTAGGTGGCGCTGCAGTCAATGCAGTTTTAAAGTGGAAAGTGCTTTTGCCTATACTTCTATGTATCGCACTGCACAGCATGTGCGATACATAGAAGTATAGGCAAAATAGCCCTTTCCAATTTCAGGTTTCAGCCTAATATGCATGATGACAGTTACACACAACACACAGGAAAATAATACATTTATTAATAAATATAATATAAAATAATATAAATAAAAAATAAAAATAAAATTTTTCATAATTTTTTTTTTCTCATTTTTTTTTTCTTCTGCTCATTTCCCCCCCCCTCCTCTGCCCCCTGGGGGTTCACATGTGTTAGTGCACATATGGAGGAGCCTCCACTGACAGAAACTAAAGAAACATGATTTGAAGTATATTTAAATTAAGAATAATTCAAATGAAAGATCTAGGTGAATTGTTCAAATTCTGCTGTCTTCAGTACTCAGTAACTACACTTCATTGTGGTGCACTTATTAAACTATGTATGATTTAAATAAAGAAATAAACTTTAAAAAATAGAACATATATCTGTCTCTCTTTGGAATATTTTTGCCTCTCTTTGAGACTGATTCTATAAATTCGCCAGTCTAGATGTGATTTTCCATGCCAAAACTCGCAGGGACAGCTCTCATTGAATTCTATAAAAAAGGGGGATATCCCTGCGAGTGCAGAGATGTCTCCCATAGAAATAATGAGAGGTCTCTGCTACCGAAAAGTTTGCAATGGAGGATGAAGTATAGAGGCAGACCTCGGTGTATGTTTAAACTTTAATATTACAACTAATACAAATCAAATTACATTGTTTTCAGTGCACTGTACCTTAAATTTGCTGTTATTTTCGTATTCATAGGTTTTCCTTCAGAATTATTAGTTTTTTGAGTATTTTAATAAAAGCTCTAAAAAAAACAGTGCGATCTATAGGGCTGAAATGTTTACAGAATTATGCAGAGATTTTAGAGAATATTTCATATACGCACATGGAATGCTCATGCTCAGCCCATTTTACAAAAAAACCCCAACAATTACACTTAGTATTTTGTACTTATAAGTATGAATTTCAATGGTTTTAGCACATCAGGTGTACTTTAAGTATTTTTTAATATGATTAATTTCTGTGTAATTTACATACAAATTTTAGGTTTTTGATCAAATACAATTTTGTTACGATTTTTTGATGCACCGTAACAATACAATTTGTTTAGTATTTTTGTTTGAATGGTTCAATTATTCTTTTGTAATGTATGAATCTCCTTCCCATATGAAGATGCATTAACCCCCCCCCCCCCTTTAGCGAGAATCCCGTTTTTTCAGGGTAAAAAGTAGCTTTATATAATACCACCAGGGAAATATAAGTTTGGTGATCATTCTTATAGAACCTCCCCAGCCCAGAGAGCTTTTTAGAATCGGGAATTGAGTGTTCACAAAGTGGGAAAAACTGCATGCATCCTTTGTTTTAATCACCCCTTAGGCAATCAGGATTGGCTAGATGGTATAGTCTAGCTTCACAGTGACAGGCTGCTGTCACCATCAATCCAATTCTGGGCAATTAAATTACTGGCTAACAACCTGCCTTCATAATTTCGACTGATTGAATGAACATAAGCACATTTAGGCCTAGATTTAGAGTTCGGCGGTAGCCGTCAAAACCAGCGTTAGAGGCTCCTAACGCTGGTTTTGGCCGCCCGCTGGTATTTGGAGTCAGTGATTAAAGGGTCTAACGCTCACTTTGCAGCCGCGACTTTTCCATACCGCAGATCCCCCTACGCCATTTGCGTAGCCTATCTTTTCAATGGGATCTTTCTAACGCCGGTATTTAGAGTCGTTTCTGCAGTGAGCGTTAGAGCTCTAACGACAAGATTCCAGCCGCCTGAAAATAGCAGGAGTTAAGAGCTTTCTGGCTAACGCCGGTTTATAAAGCTCTTAACTACTGTACCCTAAAGTACACTAACACCCATAAACTACCTATGTACCCCTAAACCGAGGTCCCCCCACATCGCCGCCACTCGATTAAAAATTTTAACCCCTAATCTGCCGACCGCCACCTACGTTATACTTATGTACCCCTAATCTGCTGCCCCTAACCCCGCCGACCCCTATATTACATTTATTAACCCCTAATCTGCCCCCCACAACATCGCCGCCAGCTACTTAAAATAATTAACCCCTAATCTTCCGACCGCAAAGCGCCGCCACCTACGTTATCCCTATGTACCCCTAATCTGCTACCCCTAACACCGCCGACCCCTATATTATATTTATTAACCCCTAATCTGCCCCCCTCAACGTCGCCGACACCTGCCTACACTTATTAACCCCTAATCTGCCGAGCGGACCGCACCGCTACTATAATAAAGTTATTAACCCCTAACCCGCCTCACTAACCCTATCATAAATAGTATTAACCCCTAATCTGCCCTCCCTAACATCGCCGACACCTAACTTCAATTATTAACCCCTAATCTTCCGATCGGAGCTCACCGCTATTCTAATAAATGTATTAACCCCTAAAGCTAAGTCTAACCCTAACACTAACACCCCCCTAACTTAAATATAATTTACATCTAACGAAATAAATTAACTCTTATTAAATAAATTATTCCTATTTAAAGCTAAATACTTACCTGTAAAATAAATCCTAATATAGCTACAATATAAATTATAATTATATTATAGCTATTTTAGGATTAATATTTATTTTACAGGCAACTTGGTATTTATTTTAACTAGGTACAATAGCTATTAAATAGTTAAGAACTATTTAATAGTTACCTAGTTAAAATAATAACAAATTTACCTGTAAAATAAATCCTAACCTAAGATATAATTAAACCTAACACTACCCTATCAATAAATTAATTAAATAAACTACCTACAATTACCTACAATTAACCTAACACTACACTATCAATAAATTAATTAAACACAATTGCTACAAATAAATACAATTAAATAAACTAGCTAAAGTACAAAAAATAAAAAAGAACTAAGTTACAGAAAATAAAAAAATATTTACAAACATAAGAAAAATATTACAACAATTTTAAACTAATTACACCTACTCTAAGCCCCCTAATAAAATAACAAAGCCCCCCAAAATAATAAATTCCCTACCCTATTCTAAATTAAAAAAGTTACAAGTTCTTTTACCTTACCAGCCCTGAACAGGGCCCTTTGCGGGGCATGCCCCAAGAAGTTCAGCTCTTTTGCCTGTAAAAAAAACCATACAATACCCCCCCCCCCAACATTACAACCCACCACCCACATACCCCTAATCTAACCCAAACCCCCCTTAAATAAACCTAACACTAATCCCCTGAAGATCTTCCTACCTTGTCTTCACCATCCAGGTATCACCGATCCGTCCTGGCTCCAAGATCTTCATCCAACCCAAGCGGGGGTTGGCGATCCATAATCCGGTGCTGAAGAGGTCCAGAAGAGGCTCCAAAGTCTTCATCCTATCCGGCAAGAAGAGGACATCCGGACCGGCAAACATCTTCTCCAAGCCGCATCTTCTATCTTCTTCCATCCGGTGCGGAGCGGGTCCATCTTGAAGCAGGCGACGCGGATCCATCCTCTTCTTCCGATGTCTCCCGACGAATGACGGTTCCTTTAAGGGACGTCATCCAAGATGGCGTCCCTCGAATTCCGATTGGCTGATAGGATTCTATCAGCCAATCGGAATTAAGGTAGGAATTTTCTGATTGGCTGATGGAATCAGCCAATCAGAATCTAGTTCAATCCGATTGGCCGATCCAATCAGCCAATCAGATTGAGCTCGCATTCTATTGGCTGATCGGAACAGCCAATAGAATGCGAGCTCAATCTGATTGGCTGATTGGATCAGCCAATCGGATTGAACTTGATTCTGATTGGCTGATTCCATCAGCCAATCAGAAAATTCCTACCTTAATTCCGATTGGCTGATAGAATCCTATCAGCCAATCGGAATTCGAGGGACGCCATCTTGGATGACGTCCCTTAAAGGAACCGTCATTCGTCGGGAGACATCGGAAGAAGAGGATGGATCCGCGTCGCCTGCTTCAAGATGGACCCGCTCCGCACCGGATGGAAGAAGATAGAAGATGCGGCTTGGAGAAGATGTTTGCCGGTCCGGATGTCCTCTTCTTGCCGGATAGGATGAAGACTTTGGAGCCTCTTCTGGACTTCTTCAGTGGATGTCTAGCCCCCGCTTGGGTTGGATGAAGATATCGGAGCCAGGACGGATCGGTGAACCTGGTATGGTGAAGACAAGGTAGGAAGATCATCAGGGGATTAGTGTTAGGTTTATTTAAGGGGGGTTTGGGTTAGATTAGGGGTATGTGGGTGGTGGGTTGTAATGTTGGGGGGGGGGTATTGTATGTTTTCTTTTACAGGCAAAAGAGCTGAACTTCTTGGGGCATGCCCCGCAAAGGGCCCTGTTCAGGGCTGGTAAGGTAAAAGAGCTTGTAACTTTTTAAATTTAGAATAGGGTAGGGAATTTTTTATTTTGGGGGGCTTTGTTATTTTATTAGGGGGCTTAGAGTAGGTGTAATTAGTTTAAAATTGTTGTAATATTTTTATTATGTTTGTAAATATTTTTTTATTTTCTGTAACTTAGTTCTTTTTTATTTTTTGTACTTTAGCTAGTTTATTTAATTGTATTTATTTGTAGCAATTGTATTTAATTTATTTATTGATAGTGTAGTGTTAGGTTAATTGTAGGTAATTGTAGGTAGTTTATTTAATTATTTTATTGATAGGGTAGTGTTAGGTTTAATTATATCTTAGGTTAGGATTTATTTTACATGTAATTTTGTAATTATTTTAACTAGGTAACTATTAAATAGTTCTTAACTATTTAATAGCTATTGTACCTAGTTAAAATAAATACCAAGTTGCCTGTAAAATAAATATTAATCCTAAAATAGCTAAAATATAATTATAATTTATATTGTAGCTATATTAGGGTTTATTTTACAGGTAAGTATTTAGCTTTAAATAGGAATAATTTATTTAATAAGAGTTAATTTATTTCGTTAGATGTAAATTATATTTAAGTTAGGGGGGTGTTAGTGTTAGGGTTAGACTTAGCTTTAGGGGTTAATACATTTATTAGAATAGCGGTGAGCTCCGATCGGAAGATTAGGGGTTAATAATTGAAGGTAGGTGTCGGCGATGTTAGGGAGGGCAGATTAGGGGTTAATACTATTTATGATAGGGTTAGTGAGACGGATTAGGGGTTAATAACTTTATTATAGTAGCGCTCAGGTCCGCTCGGCAGATTAGGGGTTAATAAGTGTAGGTAGGTGTCGGCGACGTTGTGGGGGGCAGATTAGGGGTTAATAAATATAACATAGGGGTCGGCGATGTTAGGGCAGCAGATTAGGGGTACATAGGGATAACGTAGGTTGCGGCGGTTTACGGAGCGGAAGATTAGGGGTTAAAACTGTAATGCAGGGGTCAGCGATAGCGGGGGCGGAAGATTAGGGGTTAA
The DNA here is from genome assembly GCF_027579735.1 of Bombina bombina. NCBI lineage: Eukaryota > Metazoa > Chordata > Amphibia > Anura > Bombinatoridae > Bombina > Bombina bombina. The sequence goes on from NC_069500.1 coordinate 920,753,169, forward strand.
TAAGTGTAAGGTTAGGGGTGTTTAGACTCGGGGTACATGTTAGAGTGTTAGGTGCAGACGTAGGAAGTGTTTCCCCATAGGAAACAATGGGGCTGCGTTAGGAGCTGAACGCTGCTTTTTTGCAGGTGTTAGGTTTTTTTTCAGCTCAAACAGCCCCATTGTTTCCTATGGGGGAATCGTGCACGAGCACGTTTTTGATGCCGGCCGCGTCCGTAAGCAACTCTGGTATCGAGAGTTGCATTTGCGGTAAAAATGCCCTACGCTCCTTTTTTGGAGCCTAACGCAGCATTTGTTTGAACTCTCGATACCAGAGTTAAATTTATGGTGCGGCCAGAAAAAAGCCCGCAGAGCGTTAACAGCCCTTTTACCGCCGAACTCTAAATCTAGGCCTTAATTAGTAGATGAGGCAGTACATAAGGTAACAAAAAGAACACATACATATTCATGTATGTAAAAATACATTACCATTCCTAGAACTAGAAAGGGTTTTATACACCACACAATAGACTGAAATGCTACCACCACACAAACTACCAAAGGAAGATATTAACCCCTTCACCCAAAAAGACATATATATATATATATATATATATATATGTTGTGCGGTATTTTGCCTATCATACCGCACTACTTATATATTTACGTCTGAGCTTCAGGAAACTGCATCAGTCTTGGCTGTTAAGTTACAGCTGAGAGCTGGAGTTCCTGAGCTCCAGGTATGTGACCACATATATAGAACCACAATCAGTACTTCGGTTCCAAATGAGGGCAGATGCCAGATCATTACAGACAGTGTCACTGTGTGTGTCACGTCTGTGACGATCTTCTGCTGATGCCGGCGGGAGGTGTGGGAGGGAATCAAGGAGGCAGGTGATTGGTCCAGCAGCAGAGGGGGGAGGGAGGAAGAATATGGTGGAAGTGGGAGGGCCCTACAATAATAAATAAATAAAGGGAGAGGGAGGGAATGGGAGCTACACTATAGGGGAACCTAACTAATGATCGCTGGGAGGGGGGGTCCACTACGCTACAGAAAATAAATATTTAAAAAAAAAAAAAAAGAAAAAAAAAAGCATTTTATAGGTGCTGGGAGACAGCTGCCAGTACCTAAGATGGCGGACAATAGTTAGAGGGAGGAAGGTTAGAGAGCTGTTAGGGAGGGATCAGGGAGGTTTGAGGTTAAGGGGGGATCCCACACTGCAGCTGATATAAAAATATTTAATACTAAAATAAAATGCCTTAAATCTTCATACTGGCAGACTGCCAGTTAATAAAATTGGGGTGACTAGTGGGGGGTGAGAGAGGAAAGAGAGCTGTTTGGGAGGGATCAAGTAGGGATCAGGGGGTTGGAAGTGTCAGGTGGGAGGGTAATCCCTACAATAAATCTAACATTAACCTTACAAGCTACCTGATTAACCCCTTCACTGCCGGGAGTAATTGAAGTGTAGTGCGCAGCTGCAATTGGCAGCCTTCTAATAACCAAAAAGCAATGGCAAAGCCATATATGTCTGCTATTTCTAAACAAAGGGGATCCCAGAGAAGCTTTTACAAACCATTTATGCCATGATTGCACAAGCGGTATGTAAATAATTTCAGTGAGAAACCCAAAGTTTGTGAAAAAGTTAACAATTTTCTTTATTTGATAGCATTTGGTGGTGAAATGGTGGCGGGGAATATACAAAAATGGGCCTTGATCAATACCTTGGGTTGTCTACTTTTATATATATATATATATATATATATATATATATTTATATATTTATACTATATTATTTATTTATTTATAGTTTTGACAGGTAAATAAAAAAAGCAAGGCTCTGTTTAAATGAGTGATAGCAAAAAATAATAACAAATTCTCCGGTATATATTTATATATATATAGTTCTGACAGGTAAATAAAAAAAGCAAAGCTCTGTTTAAATGAGTGATAGCAAAAAATAATAACAAATTCTCCGGTATTTTGGCCAAGTTTTTTCTTAAAGTCCAGGTAGTGATGGGGTTAAAAACAAAAGAAACTGATTTTGAAGCAGATGGTAATACAACTGGATATTTACTCCAAATATCTACACTCATCTTGATATACTATATAAAAAGGCTCTATGTGCACTTCACTTATTGCAGATTCTCTTTGTATCCAGACAACAGAAATAGCTAATTTTATGTCAAGATGTGCTGAGTTTTCCAGTTCAGTAAGCAGTATTAATAACATTGCATTTTACAGTAGCGACATCACCCCAAGGCAGGTATTTTATCCTGAAAAATAATTTCTCTAATTCTGTTACTTCCAAAAATGTGGTAAAATTTTACAGATGTTAGTGTGTTACTGGAATTAAAGGGATTAAAATACCATCTCTTTTGTGTGTGTGTTACTAAAAATGTAAAAAAAATTGACTACATTGTGCTACCTTATGTTTCAATTATGTAGCCAGAACTGCAAATAATTGGTAAGATTTCTGTCAACAGCCACCTTATTTTCAGTTTATTTAAAAAGTTTGAGCAATATGTCAATCAATGTACAAAAGCAAACTGGTGTTAAAAAACAATACCAGCTCTATTTTATCAATAACGGGTCACTGTTGCTGTATATCACAATAAAGATGACCACAAACAAAATGAATCTGGAAAGAGATGCTATATTTAAGAGAATCTGATAGTGTTACCAAGACAACACCTGCTCAGCCATGAAACAATACTAAAGTCAATTTAACATCATTTTAAAATATTTCAAAGATAAAAGAAAAGTGGAGAGACTTAAACCTAACTTCCTCCCATAGATTAAGGTGTCCATAGGAAGTTCTATACTGTGAACCATTACCAGGGGCATATTTTTGGCTAGGCCAACTAGGCCTAAGTCTAGGGTAGTAGGATTTTAACAGGCCAGCAACTTGCGAACAACAGCTTGTTTTCATGATGCCTTGCCACTCTTATGCTTTCCAAGGAGATACATATGGTTTAGAACTGATTATAATCTAAAGATGACTTACAGAAGGGAAAGTGTGAGTTTGAGGGCAGCAGATTTCTCTGTGCCTAGGGCAGCACAAAACCTGACAAAAAAACGACCCCAAATAATGCAAATTAAAAAATCATTACATTAATTAAAAATACTATCGGCTAGATTACGAGTTTTGCGGTAAGCTGAAAAAGCAGTGTTAACAGGTAGTGATGTCGCGAACAGTTCGCCGGAGAACAGTTCCTGGCGAACATAGCTTGTTCGAGTTCGCAGCGGCGGGCGAACATATGCGATGTTCGATCCGCCCCCTATTCATCATCATTGCATAAACTTTGACCCTGTATCTCACAGTCAGCAGGCACATTCCAGCCAATCAGCAGCAGACCCTCCCTCCCTCCCAGACCCTTACACCTCATGGACAGCAGCCATTTTAGATTCATTCAGAAGCTGCATTGCTAGTGAGAGGAGGGACAGTGTAGCTGCTGCTAATTTATTAGGGAAATCGATAGCTAGGCTAGTGTATTCAGCGTCCACTACAGTCCTGAAGGACTCACCTGATCTCTGCTGTAAGGACAGCACCCCAAAAAGCCCTTTTTAGGGCTACATCAGTCGTTTTTTTTTTTTCTTCTTTGTAATCTAATAGCAGTTGCCTGCCTGCCACTGCCAGCCTGTGTGTCAGGCTTACAGCATATACTGTGCCTACTTGCTGAGTGCCACCACTCATATCTGGTGTAACATTAGTATAAATTTAAAAAAAAAACCTTTTACATCAGTCTGCTAGTGTAATCTAATTTCAGTTGCCAGGCCAGCCTGCCACTGCTAGCCTGTGTGTCAGGCTCACAGCATATACTGTGCCTACTTGCTCATTGCCACCACTCATATCTGGTGTAACAGTAGTGTAAATTAAAAAAACAAAAACTTTTACATCAGTTTGATAGTGTAATCTAATTGCAGTTGCCTGCCTGCCACTGCCAGCCTGTGTGTCAGGCTCACAGCATATATTGTGCCTACTTGCTCAGTGCCACCACTCATATCTGGTGTAACATTAGTGTAAATTTAAAAAAAAACTACTTTTACATCAGTCTGCTAGTGTAATCTAATTTCAGTTGCCAGGCCAGCCTGCCACTGCCAGCCTGTGTGTCAGGCTCACAGCATATACTGTGCCTACTTGCTCAGTGCCACCACCAGTCATATCTGGTGTAACAGTAGTGTAAATAAAAAATAAAAAAAACTTTTATATCAGTCTGCTAGTGTAATCTAATTTCAGTTGCCAGGCCAGCCTGCCACTGCCAGCCTGTGTGTCAGGCTCACAGCATATACTGTGCCTACTTGCTCAGTGCCACCACTCAGATCTGGCTGGTGTAACAGTAGTGTAAATTAAAAAAAAAACTAATTTACATCAGTCTGCTAGTGTAATCTAATAGCAGTTGCCTGCCTGCCACTGCCAGCCTGTGTGTCAGGCTCACAGCATATACTGTGCCTACTTGCTCAGTGCCACCACTCATATCTGGTATAACATTAGTGTAAATTAAAAATAAAAAAAACTTTTACATCAGTCTGCTAGTGTAATCTAATTTCAGTTGCCAGGCGAGCCTGCCACTGCCAGCCTGCGTGTCAGGCTCACATCATATACTGTGCCTACTTGCTCAGTGCCACCACTCATATCTGGTGTAACAGTAGTGTAAATTTAAAAAAAAACCTTTTACATCAATCTGCTAGTGTAATCGAATTTCAGTTGCCAGGCCAGCCTGCCACTGTCAGCCTGTGTGTCAGGCTCACAGCATATACTGTGCCTACTTGCTCAGTGCCACCACCAGTCATATCTGGTGTAACAGTAGTGTAATTTTTTTTAAAAAACTTTTACATTAGTCTGCTAGTGTAATCTAGTTGCAGTTGCCAGGCCAGCCTGCCACTGCCAGCGTGTGTGTCAGGCTCACAGCGTATACTGTGCCCACTTGCCCAGTGCCACCACTCATATTATCTTGTTTAATAGTAGTGTAAGTGTACATTTAAAAATAAAAAAACTATTTTGACTGTGAAACATCAGTCTGCTTTTTTGTGTCAGGCTCACAGCGTATACTGTGCCCACTTGTCCAGTGCCACCACTCATATTATCTTGTTTTATAGTAGTGTAAGTGTACATTTTAAAAATAAAAAAAATATTTTGACTGTGTAACATCAGTCTGCTTTTTTGTGTCAGGCTCACAGCTTATACTGTGCCCACTTGCCCAGTGCCACCACTCATATTATCTTGTTTAATAGTAGTGTAAGTGTACATTTAAAAATAAAAAAACTATTTTGACTGTGAAACATCAGTCTGTTTTTTTATGTCAGGCTCACAGTGTATACTGTGCCCACGTGTCCAGTGCCACCACTCATATTATCTTGTTTAATAGTAGTGTAAGTGTACATTTTAAAAATAAAAAAACTATTTTGACTGTGAAACATCAGTCTGCTTTTTGTGTCAGGCTCACAGCGTATACTGTGCCCACTTGCCCAGTGCCACCACTCATATCTTGTTTAATAGTAGTGTAAGTGTACATTTAAAAATAAAAAAACTATTTTGACTGTGAAACATCAGTCTGCTTCTTTGTGTCATGCTCACAGTGTCGCAAGGAGCTAGTGGCACAGTCAGACAGCATGCATCGGCACCCAGGGTCAGCCAGACAGCACGCCAATCAACGCATGCTGTTGCCACCACCAGAATGCCGTCATCGCAGAGCTCAGCAGTGTGGCATTTTTTTATGTGTCTGCATCTGACAACAGCAATGCCATTTGCAACCTGTGCCAAAAGAAACTGAGTCATGGGAAATCCAACACCCACCTAGGTACAACTGCTTTGCGAAGGCACATGATCTCACATCACAAACGCCTATGGGATGAACACATGAGGACAAGCAGCACACAAACTCAAAGCCGCCATCCTCCTCCTGGTCCAGCATCTTCAGTCACGTCAACCACTGCTGTGCTCCTTGCCTCCTCTCAACCATCCGCCAATCCGTCTCTCTTCCGGAGCAGTTCCTGCTCATCTGCCCACAGTCAGGTATCTGTCAAGGACATGTTTGAATGTAAGAAGCCAATGTCACAAAGTCACCCCCTTGCCCGGCGTCTGACATCTGACAATTTTAGGTTCGCGACATCACTATTAACAGGTCCTAATGCTGCTTTTTCCCTACCACTGCTATTACGAGTCTTGCAGGTTTAGGTGCACTGCACACTTGTTTGGCCTTACCACAAACCGACTTACGTAAACTTTGTAAACCCTTTTTTGTATGGAACTTCCATTGCGCCGGTATTACGAGTCTGTCCTGAGAGGCCAAAAAGTGAGCAGTACACCCTCTACCTCCAAGATTCCTAACGAATTCTAAAGTCAGTAGCTATGAGTTTTACACTACAACGCTGTAGCATAAAACTCATAACTAAAGTGCTAAAAAGTACACTAACACCCATAAACTACCTATTAACCCGTAAACCGAGGCCCTCCCACATCGCAAACACTGAAATAAAATTATTAACCCCTAATCTGCCACTCCGGACATCGCCGCCACTATAATAAACATATTAACCCCTAAACCGAGGCCCTCCCGCATCGCAAACACTTTAATACAATTTTTGACCCCTAATCTGCCGCTCCGGACATCGCTGCCACTAGAATAAACATATTAACCCCTAAACCGCCGCACTCCCGCCTCGCAAACACTTGTTAAATATTAGTAACCCCTAATCTGCTGCCCCTAACATCGCCGCCACCTACATTATACTTATTAAGCCCTAATCTGGACATCGCCACAACCTACATTATATTTATTAACCCCTAATCTGCCCTCCCCAACATCGCCGCAACTATTCTAAATATATTAACCCTTTAAACTTAAGTATAACCCTAACCCTAACACCCCTAACTTAAATATAATTTAAATAAATCTAAATAAAATTCCTGTCATTAACTAAATTATTCCTATTTAAAACTACATACTTACCTATAAAATAAACCCTAAGCTAGCTACAATATAACTAATAGTTACATTGTAGCTAGCTTAGGGTTTATTTTTATTTTACAGGCAAGTTTATATTTATTTTAACTAGGTAGAATAGTTATTAAATAGTTATTAACTATTTAATAGCTACCGAACTAAAATAAAGACAAATTTACCTGTAAAATAAAACCTAATCTAAGTTACACTAACACCTAACCTAACCCTACAATTAAATAAATTACCTACATTAAATACAATTAAATAAATTAAATTAGCTAAATCACAAAAAAACACTAAATCACAGAAAATAAAAAAACAAATTACAGATCTTTAAACTAATTACACCTAATCTAATAGCCCTATCAAAATAAAAAAGCCCCCCCCCCCCAAATAAAAAAAAAAATGCTTGCCTAAACTAAACTATCAATAGCCCTTAAAAGGGCCTTTTGCGGGGCATTGCCCCAAAGTAATCAGCTCTTTTACCTGTAAAAAAAAATACAAACAACCCCCCAACAGAAAAAACCCACCACCCACACAACCAACCCCCCCAAGCCTAACTAAAAAAACCTAATCTCCCCATTGCCCTAAAAAGGGCATTTGGATGGGCATTGCCCTTAAAATGGCATTTAGCTCTATTGCCGGCCCAAAGCCCTAACCTAAAAAATAAACCAACCCAATACACCCTTAAAAAAATCCTAACACTAACCCCCGAAGATTCACTTACCGGGAGAACTCTTCATCCAAGCGGCAAGATGTCCTCAAGGAAACTGGCAGAAGTGGTCCTCCAGGCAGGCAGAAGTGGTCCTCCAGACGGGCAGAAGTCTTCATCCAGACGGCATCTTCTATCTTCATTCTTCCGAGGTGGAGCGGCTCCATCTTCAAGACATCCGGCGCGGAGCATCCTCTTCAAACGACGGCTTCTTCGGAATGATGCCAAGATGGCATCTGTCACGGATACCAGACGGCTAAGTCTATCCCCCACCCCCCTACAACCTCACCCCTATTGGTCTCAGTGGTTTTGGGCTCCTCAGAGCAACCACCATCTCTGGAAGCTGTTTGTTTGCTTTGTGTTGGCTTGTTTTTGTGTTCAGAGAAAAGTTGGTGTATGTCCAGGAAAACCCTCCTAGGCTGGCCGGGTTCCTGGAACTCCTGGTTGGCCGCCTCACAACGGACACCCGCCTAACCCCTCTCAGGCTGGCCAGGCTCCTGGAACTCCCGGTCGGCCACAGGACAGCAGAGCACCCGCTAACTTTAACCCAGGTTGCTCCAGCAACCATGTGCCCCAGAGCTCTGCTCTTTTTGGGATTAGTAGCCCCTGGGGAGTACAAGGGGTGGTGGAATTGCCGGAGGGGAGCTCCTTTGGGAACCGGGGGTTTTGGACACCCTTAACCCCATAACTTCAACGGACTGTAACTCCGGTCCCCAGTAACGAATCATGCTGATTTTTGGACTGTGAAATCTGGGGACTGAGAGCTTTAAAATGCTGGAAGTGCCACCTCTCCACCAGGATCACCCCGAAACCGCCACCCATATGTATTGGGATTATGTGGGACTGTGGCTCCTATGGAGGTGCCGGACTGTCTGGAGGGGCGGGAATGACCGGAAAATAGTGGTATTGTACAGGGCCTGTACCAGGTGGAGAAAGGATTATCAAGCAGATCTACCCAGTCTGGGTAGCTGGAGTCTGCCACAGGGTGGGACCCTGGGTACTGATGCTGTCGGGCATCAGGGGTGGCTACAGGCTGTGGTCACTTGCCAGCTACATAGCTGCAGTCTGCAGGGAGGAAGCAGGACCCGTTTGGCGGAGCTATCCAGTCGGGGTAGCTGGGGAATCCATCACATTGGCTGGCAGCGGTGGGATCTGCTTCTATCACACAGTTTCTGCCGACAGAGGAAATGTGCCACAGTAGCCGGTAACTATGGGAACCAAGCTCCTAAAGAGAGCAGAGGAGGCGCTGGCCCAGCTGGACATTCCTAGCTCGTATTGGGACATGCTGGCACAAAGGGACCTTGTCCGCCGACGACTCTGGAGGGAGGCTTTTAAACAAGAGCAGGGCTATCGAGTAACACCACTCTCCCCTGATGATGAAGATTACTGGCTACAGTGGAAGTTCCGAGTACCTTGCCTGGGAGGACAGCCCTGGGCGGAATGGCTGTCTGAATTGGATGGACTGGTCCAGGAGGAGATGGTTCTGGATGACAGCTACAGGGCCCTCTGATGGTATGCTATGCAAGTGTGGCCATGGCTGGGTGATGGTGTCCCCACAGAGGGCTTTGGCTACCGTGGCCCTGGATTACTATTTGAACTAATGGCAGAGGACCCAGATTTTGGGAGTCAGGAGGAGTGGAGACTTAAGTACATTTGTGAGTACCAAGGGAGCCTGCTGAGTCTCTCAGGGGTATCCTGGCTGCAAGCCGATTTGGATTATATATGTGGCCAGGAATTGGAGATGGAACAGAGATACAAAAGACTGATAGATTGCATTAAACAGCATGCCACAGAGCCTGCAGGGAGCTATGATACAGCAGTCTGGGAATCATGGAGGTTGGCCTTAGAGAATTGGCAACAGAGCATAAGCGACAACGATCTGCAAGATACAGATCAGCAGTCGGGCTCTGAGCTTATGGGCTTGGACAAGGGAGAGATGGATGTTGATATCTCTCCCCAGCAGCAGAATCCCTTCCTGGGAGAGGAGACAGTCGGTCTTTTTCCCCAGCAGCAGAGCCATCCCCTGGGAGCGGAGGTAGTCGTCCTCCCTCCCCGTAAGCCGAACCCCTTCCTGGGAGCGGAGACAGTCGGTCTCCCTCCCCAGTGGCAGAGCCAGGAGCCGGGAGAGAAGACAGTCGGTCTCTCTCCCCAGCGGCAGAGCCATCCCATGGGAGCGGAGGTAGTCATCCTCCCTCCCGGTAAACAGAACCCCTTCCTGGGAGAGGAGTCAGTTGGTCTCTCTCCCCAGTGGCAGAGCCAGGAGCCGGGAGAGGAGATAGTCAGTCTCTCTCCCCAGCAGCAGTGCCATCCCCTGGGAGCGGAGGTAGTCGTCCTCCCTCCCCGTAAGCCGAACCCCTTAATGGGAGAGGAGACAGTCGGTCTCCCTCCCCAGTGGCAGAGCCGGGAGAGAAGACAGTCGGTCTCTCTCCCCAGCGGCAGAGCTATCCCCTGGGAGCGGAGGTAGTCTTCCTCCCTCCCCGTAAACAGAACCCCTTTCCGGGAGAGGAGACAGTCAGTCTCTCTCCCCAGCGGCAGAGCCAGGAGAGGAGACAGTCGGTCTCTCTCCCCAGTGGCAGAGCCATCCCCTGGGAGCGGAGGTAGTCATCCTCCCTCCCCTTACAGAGAAGCCCTTGCAGGGAGAGACAGGTATCGATATCTCTCCCAGCGGCCGAATCCCTTTCTGGGAGAGGAGACAGTTGGTCTCTCTCCCCAGTGGCAGCACAGTTTCCCCTGGAGCGGAGGTAGCAGACCTCCCTCCCCAGCGATAGATCTCCTTCTCGGGAGAAGAGACAGACGGACTCTCCCCTCAGTAGCTTGGCAGGGTCTCTACCCTTTTCTTGTCCTGGAGTATATCTCACAGGGGGCAGGCAAGGGGGGTACCCGCTCATGCAGTTGGTGCCACGAGTTTGGGCATCCGAGTTTCGCCTACCCCACCAAGGAGCAACCTCAACCTACAGTCTGGGGTGGGTATACCGTCAGGAAACCGGCACTGGTTTTGTTTGTGGGTGGGTCAGCCGGTACTCAACAGAGTGTCACAGAGGGAGACAGTTTGGCCATGGAACTTAAGGACACTGGAATTTGTGGAACAGCAATTGTTTGGGAGCCAGCCTTAGCAAACTTGTTTGGGACTTTGCATTTTGTGACTATCCCTGCATCCAGGGCACAGGGTATAAATGCCAGCAGGAACCCCCAGGGTGCCCCAAGCTCAGGAGAGATGGGATAACCTCTCTCAGCAACCGAGAAGAGGAGGGCCACTGTCAGACAGCCCCAGGCCGACCTGTTAATGGTCTAGCCGGGTCTGCCGAACTGGAGGGGGGAGATGTCATGGATACCAGATGGCTAAGGCTACCCCAACCCCCCTACAACCTCACCCCTGTTGTTTCTCAGTGGTTTTGGGCTCCTCAGAGCAACCACCATCTCTGGAAGCTGTTTGTTTGCTTTGTGTTGGCTTGTTTTTGTGTTCAGAGAAAAGTTGGTGTATGACCAGGAAAACCCTCCTAGGCTGGCCGGGCTCCTGGAACTCCCGGTCGGCCGCCTCACAACAGACACCTGCCTAACCCCTCTCAGGCTGGCCAGGCTCCTGAAACTCCCGGTCGGCAACAGGACAGCAGAGCACCCACTAACTTTAACCCAGGTTGCTCCAGCAACCATGTGCTCCAGAGCTCCGCTCTTTTTGGGATTAGTAGCCCCTGGGGAGTACAAGGGGTGGTGGAATTGCCGGAGGGGAGCTCCTTTGGGAACCGGGGGTTTTGGACACCCCTAACCCCATAACTTCAACGGACTGTAACTCCGGTCCCCAGTAACGAATCATGCTGAATTTTGGACTGTGAAATCTGGGGACTGAGAGATTTAAAATGCTGGAAGTGCCGCCGCTCCACCGGGATCACCCCAAAAACCGCCGCCCATATGTATTGGGATTATGTGGGACTGTGGCTCCTATGGAGGTGCCGAGCTGTCTGGAGGGGCGGGAATGGTGGGAAAATAGTGGGATTGTCCAGGGTCTTATCAAGATGAGCTGTCTGTATAAAAGGAGTGCATGTTTTCAATAAAATCAGTTCTTTTTCACCTGAAGGCTAGTCTGTCTAGTTATTTGGGTGAGCTCCAGCTAAAATCACTTTCCTGGGCTACATAGAAATCACTTTCCTGGGCTACATAGCCAGCCTGTTACAGGCAGAGAAAGGATCATCAAGCAGAACTACCCAGTCTGGGTAGCTAGAGTCTGCCACAGGGTGGGACCCTGGGTACTGATGCTGTCGGGCATCAGGGGTGGCTACAGGCTGTGATCACTTGCCAGCTACATAGCTGCAGTCGGCAGGGAGGAAGCAGGACCCGTTTGGTGGAGCTACCCAATCGGGGTAGCTGGGGAATCAGTCACAGCATCCCTTAGATTCCGATTGGCTGATAGAATTCTATCAGCCAATCGGAATTAAAGGGACAGTCTACCATAGAACTGTTATTGTTTTAAAAGATAGATAATCCCTTTATTACCTATTCCCCAGTTTTGCAAAACCAACACAGTTATATTAATATACTTTTTACCTCTGTGATTACCTTGTATCGAGGAACCTTCTTCCAGCCCCCTGATCATATGACTGTGACTTGTTATTATCTATTGTCTTAAATTTAGCATTGTTTTGTGCTAGATCTTAAATAACCTTCTGTGCCTGAACACAGTGTTATCTATATGGCCCACGTGTACTTTCTGTCTCTTTGTGTTGAAAAGAGATTTAAAAAGCATGTGAATCGGCAGCCCTCAAAGGCTTAGAAATTAGCGTATGAGCCTACCTATGTTTAGTTTAAACTAAGAATACTAAGAGAAAAAAATCAAATTTGATGATAAAAGTAAATTGGAAAGTTGATTAAAATTAAAAGTCATATCTGAATAATGAAAGTTTAATTTATACTAGACTGTCCCTTTAAGGTAGAAAAAATCCTATCGGCTGATGCAATTAGCCAATAAGATTGAGCTGACATTCTATTGGCTGTTCCAATCAGCCAATAGAATGGGAGCTAAATCCTATTGGCTGATTGGATCAGCCAATAGGATTGAAGTTCAATTTTTTCAACCTTAATTCCGATTGGCTGATAGAATTCTATCAGCCAATCGGAATCTAAGGGACGCCATCTTGGATGAAGTCACTTAAAGTGATATGCATTCCAAAGAAGCCGTCGTTTGAAGAGGATGCTCCGTGCCGGATGTCTTGAAGATGGAGCTGCCCCGCGTCGGAAGGATGAAGATAGAAGATGCTGTCTGGATGAAGACTTCCGCCCGTCTGGAGGACCACTTCTGCCCGTCTGGAGGACCACTTCTGCCGGCTTCCTTGAGGACATCTTGCCGCTTGGATGAAGACTTCTCCCGGTAAGTGAATCTTTGGGGGTTAGTGTTAGGACCTTTTTAACCCCTTAAAGGGACAGTATACACTCATTTTCATATAACTGCATGTAATAGACACTACTATAAAGAATAATATGCACAGATACTGATATAAAAAACATAATTTATGCTTACCTGATAAATTCCTTTCTTCTGTAGTGTGATCAGTCCACGGGTCATCATTACTTCTGGGATATTACTCCTCCCCAACAGGAAGTGCAAGAGGATTCACCCAGCAGAGCTGCATATAGCTCCTCCCCTCTACGTCACTCCCAGTCATTCGACCAAGGACCAACGAGAAAGGAAAAGCCAAGGGTGAAGTGGTGACTGGAGTATAAATTAAAAAATATTTACCTGCCTTAAAAACAGGGCGGGCCGTGGACTGATCACACTACAGAAGAAAGGAATTTATCAGGTAAGCATAAATTATGTTTTCTTCTGTTAAGTGTGATCAGTCCACGGGTCATCATTACTTCTGGGATACCAATACCAAAGCAAAAGTACACGGATGACGGGAGGGATAGGCAGGCTCTTTATACAGAAGGAACCACTGCCTGAAGAACCTTTCTCCCAAAAATAGCCTCCGATGAAGCAAAAGTGTCAAATTTGTAAAATTTGGAAAAATTATGAAGCGAAGACCAAGTTGCAGCCTTGCAAATCTGTTCAACAGAGGCCTCATTCTTGAAGGCCCAAGTGGAAGCCACAGCTCTAGTAGAATGAGCTGTAATTCTTTCAGGAGGCTGCTGTCCAGCAGTCTCATAAGCTAAACGAATTATGCTACGAAGCCAAAAAGAAAGAGAGGTAGCGGAAGCTTTTTGACCTCTCCTCTGCCCAGAGTAAATGACAAACAGAGAAGACGTTTGTCGAAATTCCTTAGTTGCCTGTAAGTAAAATTTTAGAGCACGGACTACATCCAGGTTGTGCAGTAGACGTTCCTTCTTTGAAGAAGGATTTGGGCATAAAGAAGGAACAACAATCTCTTGATTGATATTCCTGTTAGTAACTACCTTAGGTAAGAACCCAGGTTTAGTACGCAGGACTACCTTATCCGAATGAAAAATCAAATAAGGAGAATCACAATGTAAGGCTGATAATTCAGAGACTCTTCGAGCCGAGGAAATAGCCATTAAAAATAGAACTTTCCAAGATAACAACTTTATATCAATGGAATGAAGGGGTTCAAACGGAACGCCCTGTAAAACATTAAGAACAAGGTTTAAACTCCATGGTGGAGCAACAGTTTTAAACACAGGCTTAATCCTGGTCAAAGCCTGACAAAAAGCCTGGACGTCAGGAACTTCTGACAGACGTTTGTGTAACAGAATGGACAGAGCTGAGATCTGTCCCTTTAATGAACTAGCAGATAAACCCTTTTCTAAACCTTCTTGTAGAAAAGACAATATCCTAGGAATCCTAACCTTACTCCAAGAGTAACCTTTGGATTCACACCAATATAGGTATTTACGCCATATCTTATGGTAAATCTTTCTGGTAACAGGTTTCCTAGCCTGTATTAAGGTATCAATAACTGACTCAGAAAACCCACGTCTTGATAAAATCAAGCGTTCAATTTCCAAGCAGTCAGCTTCAGAGAAGTTAGATTTTGATGTTTGAAGGGACCCTGTATCAGAAGGTCCTGTTTCAGAGGTAGAGACCAAGGTGGACAGGATGACATGTCCACCAGGTCTGCATACCAAGTCCTGCGTGGCCACGCAGGTGCTATTAGAATCACTGATGCTCTCTCTTGTTTGATTCTGGCAATCAATCGAGGAAGCAACGGGAAGGGTGGAAACACGTAAGCCATCCTGAAGTCCCAAGGTGCTGTCAGAGCATCTATCAGGACTGCTCCTGGATCCCTGGATCTGGACCCGTAACGAGGAAGCTTGGCGTTCTGTCGAGACGCCATGAGATCTATCTCTGGTTTGCCCCAACGTCGCAGTATTTGGGCAAAGACCTCCAGATGAAGTTCCCACTCCCCCGGATGAAAAGTCTGACGACTTAAGAAATCCGCCTCCCAGTTCTCCACTCCCGGGATGTGGATTGCTGACAGGTGGCAAGAGTGAGACTCTGCCCAGAGAATTATCTTTGATACTTCCATCATAGCTAGGGAGCTTCTTGTCCCTCCCTGATGGTTGATGTAAGCTACAGTCGTGATGTTGTCCGACTGAAACCTGATGAACCCCCGAGTTGTCAACTGGGGCCAAGCCAGGAGGGCATTGAGAACTGCTCTCAATTCCAGAATGTTTATTGGCAGGAGACTCTCCTCCTGACTCCATTGTCCCTGAGCCTTCAGAGAATTCCAGACGGCACCCCAACCTAGAAGGCTGGCGTCTGTTGTTACAATTGTCCAGTCTGGTCTGCTGAATGGCATCCCCCTGGACAGATGTGGCCGAGAAAGCCACCATAGAAGAGAATTTCTGGTCTCTTGATCCAGATTCAGAGAAGGGGATAAGTCTGAGTAATCCCCATTCCACTGACTTAGCATGCACAGTTGCAGTGGTCTGAGGTGTAAGCGTGCAAAGGGTACTATGTCCATTGCCGCTACCATTAAGCCGATTACCTCCATGCATTGAGCCACTGACGGGTGTTGAATGGAATGTAGGGTGCGGCAAGCACTTTGAAGTCTTGTTAGCCTGTCCTATGTCAGGTAAATCTTCATTTCTACAGAATCTATAAGAGTCCCCAGGAAGGGAACTCTTGTGAGTGGAACGAGTGAACTTTTCTTTTCGTTCACCTTCCATCCATGTGACCTTAGAAATGCCAGCACTAACTCTGTATGAGACTTGGCAGTTTGAAAGCTTGAAGCTTGTATCAGAATGTCGTCTAGGTATGGAGCTACCGAGATTCCCCGCGGTCTTAGTACCGCCAGAAGAGCACCCAGAACCTTTGTGAAGATTCTTGGAGCTGTAGCCAATCCGAATGGAAGAGCCACAAACTGGTAATGCCTGTCTAGGAATGCAAACCTTAGGTACCGATAATGATCTTTGTGAATCGGTATGTGAAGGTAAGCATCTTTTAAATCTACAGTGGTCATGTACAGACCCTCTTGGATCATAGGTAAAATTGTCCGAATAGTCTCCATCTTGAACGATGGAACTCTTAGGAATTTGTTTAGGATCTTTAAGTCCAGGATTGGTCTGAAAGTTCCCTCTTTTTTGGGAACCACAAACAGATTTGAGTAAAACCCCTGTCCCTGTTCCGATCGTGGAACTGGATGGATTACTCCCATTAACAAGAGCTCTTGTACGCAGCGTAGAAACGCCTCTTTCTTTGTCTGGATTGTTGACAATCTTGACAGATGAAATCTCTCTCTTGGAGGAGAGTATTTGAAGTCCAGAAGGTATCCCTGAGATATTATCTCTAGCGCCCAGGGATCCTGGACATCTCTTGCCCAAGCCTGGGCGAAGAGAGAAAGTCTGCCCCCCACTAGATCCGATCCCGGATCGGGGGCCCTCAATTCATGCTGTTTTAGGGGCAGCAGCAGGTTTCCTGGCCTGCTTGCCCTTGTTCCAGGACTGGTTAGGTTTCCAGCCTTGTCTGTAGCGAGCAACAGCTCCTTCCTGTTTTGGTGCAGAGGAAGTTGATGCTGCTCCTGCTTTGAAATTACGAAAGGAACGAAAATTAGACTGTCTAGCCTTAACTTTGGCTTTGTCCTGAGGCAGGGCATGGCCTTTACCTCCTGTAATGTCAGCGATAATCTCTTTCAACCCGGGCCCGAATAAGGTCTGCCCTTTGAAAGGTATATTAAGCAATTTAGACTTAGAAGTAACATCAGCTGACCAGGATTTTAGCCACAGCGCCCTGCGTGCCTGAATGGCGAATCCTGAATTCTTCGCCGTAAGTTTAGTAAGATGTACTACGGCCTCTGAATGAATTAGCTAGTTTAAGGACTCTAAGCCTGTCCGTAATGTCGTCCAGAGTAGCTGAACCAATGTTCCCTTCCAGAGACTCAATCCAGAATGCCGCTGCAGCCGTGATCGGCGCAATGCATGCAAGGGGTTGCAATATAAAACCTTGTTGAACAAACATTTTCTTAAGGTAAGCCTCTAACTTTTTATCCATTGGATCTGAAAAAGCACAGCTATCCTCCACCGGGATAGTGGTACGCTTAGCTAAGGTAGAAACTGCTCCCTCCACCTTAGGGACCGTTTGCCATAAGTCCCTTGTGGTGGCGTCTATTGGAAACATTTTTCTAAATATCGGAGGGGGTGAGAACGGCACACCGGGTCTATCCCACTCCTTAGTAACAATTTCAGTAAGTCTCTTAGGTATAGGAAAAACCTCAGTACTCGTCGGTACCGCAAAATATTTATCCAACCTACACATTTTCTCTGGTATTGCAACTGTGTTACAATCATTCAGAGCCGCTAACACCTCCCCTAGTAATACACGGAGGTTTTCCAGTTTAAATTTAAAATTTGAAATATCTGAATCCAGTCTGTTTGGATCAGAACCGTCACCCACAGAATGAAGTTCTCCGTCCTCATGTTCTGCCACCTGTGACGCAGTGTCTGACATGGCCCTAATATTATCAGCGCACTCTGTTCTCACCCCAGAGTGATCACGCTTACCTCTTAGTTCTGGTAATTTAGCCAAAACCTCAGTCATAACAGTAGCCATATCCTGTAATGTGATTTGTAATGGCCGCCCAGATGTACTCGGCGCTACAATATCACGCACCTCCCTCTGAGCGGGAGATGTAGGTACTGACACGTGAGGCGAGTTAGTCGGCATAACTCTCCCCTCGTTGTTTGGTGAAATTTGTTCAATTTGTACAGATTGACTTTTATTTAAAGTAGCATCAATACAGTTAGTACATAAATTTCTATTGGGCTCCACTTTGGCATTGCAACAAATGACACAGGTATCATCCTCTGAATCAGACATGTTTAACACACTAGCAAATAAACTTGCAACTTGGAAATACAATTCAATTAGAATAATATTAAAACGTACTGTGCCTTTAAGAAGCACAGAAGATCTATGACAGTTGAAAATTAATAAATTGAAACAGTTATAGCCTCAATCCTTGTAAACAACACAACTTTAGCAAAGGTTTAATCCCATTAGCAAAGATAACAAATTCTGAAAGCAGGAAACAAATTACAGAATAAACGTTTTTTATCTCAGTCAAACTACAATTCTCACAGCTCTGCTGAGAGAAATTACCTCCCTCAAAATAAGTTTTGAAGACCCCTGAGCTCTGTAGAGATGAACCGGATCATGCAGGGAATACAATGAGTTGCTGACTGAAATATTTGATGCGTAGTAAAAGCGCCAAAAAACGGCCCCTCCCCCTCACACACAGCAGTGAGGGAGAACAGAAACTGTCAGAAAACAGATTAAGCAACTGCCAAGTGGAAAAATAGTGCCCAAACATTTATTCACTCAGTACCTCAGTAAATGAAAACGATTTTACATTCCAGCAAAAACGTTAAACATAATCTCTAGTTATTAAACAGCTTTATGTATTTCTTACAGTGTAATTCTAGTGAAGTACCATTCCCCAGAATACTGAAGTGTAAAGTATACATACATGACATTATATCGGTATGGCAGGATTTTCTCATCAATTCCATTATCAGAAAATAAAAACTGCTACATACCTCTATGCAGATTCATCTGCCCGCTGTCCCCTGATCTGAAGTTTACCTCTCCTCAGATGGCCGAGAAACAGCAATATGATCTTAACTACTCCGGCTAAAATCATAACAAAAACTCTGGTAGATTCTTCTTCAAACTCTGCCAGAGAGATAATAACACACTCCGGTGCTATTTTAAAATAACAAACTCTTGATTGAAGATAAAAACTAAGTATAATCACCATAGTCCTCTCACACATCCTATCTAGTCGTTGGGTGCAAGAGAATGACTGGGAGTGACGTAGAGGGGAGGAGCTATATGCAGCTCTGCTGGGTGAATCCTCTTGCACTTCCTGTTGGGGAGGAGTAATATCCCAGAAGTAATGATGACCCGTGGACTGATCACACTTAACAGAAGAAATCCAGTATAAAACTGTTTAAAAACTTACTTAGAAGCTGTCAGTTTAGCTTTGTTGAAAAGGTAGCTGGAAAGCCCACTGCAAGTGACAAATAAGACACTCCCCCCCCCCTCCTCCTTCTTTTGCATATGAAAAGACCCTTTACACAAACAGGAGCAAGCTGGAGTAGGTAGTCGAGCGTATTCACATAAAACTTTGGGGCTTGGTTAGGAGTCTGAAAATCAGAGCAATGTTATTTAAAAATAAGCAAAACTATACATTAATTTTAAAAAAAAACTTTATGGGCTATATAAATAGATTATCTACAAAACATTTATGCAAAGAACAAATGAGTGTATAATGTCCCTTTAACGACCAAGGACGTATGCCATATGTCCTCAAAAAAAATACAGTTAATGACCGAGGACGTATGGCGTACATCCTTGGTCTGGTATTTCCGGTTATTGTAGTGATGCCTCGATATCGAGGCATCCTGAAATAACCCCCCTTGGCCATCCAATGCAGAGAGAGCCACTCTGTGGCCCTCTCTGCACCGGACATCGATGGCCGGTATCGTTGGTGGGTGGGAGCTTACGTGGGAGGCGGGTGGGCGGCCATCAATGGGCCATGTGACATTGAGGGGGGCGGGATCGTGGGTGGGATTGACAGGGGCATGCAAGGACGCACGCGCGTGCACGGGGGGCGGGCGTGTGCACAGGGTGGATGCGGGTGGGAACAGCTACACTACAGAAAACGATTAATAATAAAAATTACGTAAAATAAAAATAAAATAAAAATAGAAAAGATCTGGGAGGTGGAGGGGGGTGTTCTTTGGGGGGGAGCTAAACTACAGAAACAAATAAAAAAAATAATGAAAAGGCATTTTTTTGCAGAAACTGGGTACTGGCAGACAGCTGCCAGTACCCAAGATGGCTCCCAGTAAGGTAGAGGGGGAGGGTTAGAGAGCTGTTTGGGGGGGATCAGGGAGGTTGGAGGCTAAGGGGGGAATCCTACACATCAGCATATGCTAAAAAATATATACATTTTTTTAAAAAAATACCATTTATTTTAGTACTGGCAGACTTTTTGCCAGTACTTAAGATGGCGGGGACAATTGTGGGGTGGGGGAGGGAAGAGCACTGTTTGGGAGGGATCAGGGGGTCTGATGTGTCAGGTGGGAGGCTGATCTCTACACTAAAGCTAAAATTAACCCTGCAAGCTCCCTACAAGCTACCTAATTAACCCCTTCACTGCTAGACATAATACACGTGTGATGCGCAGCGGCATTTCGTGGCCTTCTAATTACCAAAAAGCAACGCCAAAACCATATATGTCTGCTATTTCTGAACAAAGGGGATCTCAGAGAAGCATTTACAACCATTTGTGCCATAATTGCACAAGCTGTTTATTAATTATTTCAGTGAGAAAACTAAAGTTTGTCAAAAAGGGAACAATTTTTTTTTATTTGATCGCATTTGGCGGGGAAATTGTGGCATGAAATATACCAAAATGGGCTTAGATCAATACTTTGGGTTGTCTACTACACTACACTAGAGCTAAACTTAACCCTACAAGCCCCTACAAGCTCCCTAATTAACCCCTTCACTGCTGGGCATAATACACGTGTTGTGCAGAGTGGCATTTCGTGGCCTTCTAATTACCAACAAGCAATGCCAAAGCCAAATATGTCTGCTATTTATGAACAAAGGGGATCCCAGAGAAGCTTTTACAACCATTTGTGCCATAATTGCACAGGCTTTTTGTAAATAATTTCAGTGAGAAACCTAAAATTGTGAAAAAGTGAACGATTTTTTTTTATTTGATCGCATTTTGCGGTGAAATGGTGGCATGAAATATATCAAGATGGGCCTAGATCAATTCTTGGGGTTGTCTACTACACTAAACTAAAGCTAAAATTAACCCTAGAAGCTCCCTACATGCTCCCTAATTAACCCCTCCACTGCTGAGCATAATACACGTGTGGTGTGCAGTGGCATTTAGCGGCCTTCTAATTACCAAAAAAAAAATGCCAAAGCCATATATGTCTGCTATTTATGAACAAAGGGGATCCCAGAGAAGCATTTACAACCATTTGTGCCACAATTGCACAAGTTGTTTGCAAATAATTTCAGTGAGAAACCTAAAGTTTGTGAAAAAAATTGTGAAAAAGTGAACCATTTTTTTTATTTGATCTCATTTGGCGGTGAAATGGTTGCATGAAATATACCAAAAGGGACCTAGAGCAATACTTTGGGATGTCTTCTAAAAAATATATATATATACATGTCAATGGATATTCAGGGATTCCTGAAAGATATCAGTGTCCCAATATAACTAGCGCTAATTTTGAAAAAAAGTGGTTTGGAAATAGCAAAGTGCTACTTGTACTTATTGCCCTATAACTTGCAAAAAAAGCAAAGAGCATGTAAACATTGGGTATTTCTAAACTCAGGACAAAATGTAGAAACTATTTTATCATGGGTGTTTTTTGGTGGTTGTAGATGAGTAACAGATTTTGGGGGTCAAAGTTAGAAAAAGTGTGTGTTTTTTTCCATTTTTTCCACATATTTTATAATTTTTTTATAGTAAATTATAAGATATGATGAAAATAATAATATCTTGAGAAAGTATATTTAATGGCGAGAAAATGGTATATAATATGTGTGGGTACAGTAAATGAGTAAGAGGAAAATTACAGCTAAACACAAACACCGCAAAAATGTAAAAATAGCCTTGGTCCCAAACGGACAGAAAATGGAAAAGTGCTGTGGTCATTAAGGGGTTAAGGGTGTATTGGGTGGGTTTATTTTTTAGGTTAGGGCTTTGGGCCTGCAATAGAGCTAAATGCCCTTTTAAGGGCAATGCCCATCCAAATGCCCTTTTCAGGGCAATGGGGAGCTTAGGTTTTTTTTAGTTAGGCTTTTATTTGGGGGGTTGGTTGTGTGGGTGGTGGGTTTTACTGTTGGGGGGTTGTTTGTATTTTTTTTTACAGGTAAAAGAGCTGATTACTTTGGGGCAATGCTCCGCAAAAGGCCCTTTTAAGGTCTATTGATAGTTTAGTTTAGGCTAGGGTTTTTTTTTTATTTTGGGGGGGGGGGTATTTTGATAGGGCTATTAGATTAGGTGTAATTAGTTTAAAGATCTGTAATTTGTTTTTTATTTTCTGCAATTTAGTGTTTTTTTGTGTGATTTAGCTAATTTAATTTAATTGTATTTAATTTAGGTAATTTATTTAATTGTAGTGTAGTGTTAGGTGTTATTGTAACTTAGGTTAGGTTTAATTTTACAGGTCAATTTGTCTTTATTTTAGCTAGGTAGTTATTAAATAGTTAATACCTATTTAGTAACTATTCTACCTAGTTAAAATAAATACAAACTTGGCTGTAAAATAAAAATAAACCCTAACCTAGCTACAACTATTAGTTATATTGTAGCTAGCTTAGGGTTTATTTTATAGGTAAGTATTTAGTTTTAAATTGGAATAATTTAGTTAATTATAGTAATTTAATTTAGATTTATTTAAATTATATTTAAGTTAGGGGATGTTAGGGTTAGACTTAGATTTAGGGGTTAATACATTTAATATAGTGGCGGCGACATTGGGGGCGGCAGATTAGGGGTTAATAAGTGTAGGTAGGTTGCAGTGACATTGGGGGCGGCAGATTAGGGGTTAATAAATATAATGTAGGTGGCGGCAATGTTGGGGGCAGCAGATTAGGGGTTAATAAGTATAATATAGGTAGCGGTGTTGTCCGGAGCAGCAGATTAGGGGTTAATAAGAATAATGTAGGTGGCGGCGATGTCAAGGGTGGAAGATAAGGGGTTAATAAGTGTAAGATTAGGGGTGTTTAGACTCGGGGTTCATGTTAGGGTGTTAGGTGTAAACATAACTTTTATTTCCCCATAGGAATAAATGGGGCTGCGTTACTGAGATTTACGCTGCTTTTGGCAGGTGTTAGACTTTTTCTCAGCCGGCTCTCCCCATTGATGTCTATGGAGAAATTGTGCATGAGCACGTACGACCAGCTCACCGCTGACTTAAGCAGCACTGCAGGTAAGTGAGCGGTGAGAAAAAACTGCTTGTTAGCACCTAACGCAAAACTCGTAATCTCGCCGTATGTTATTTTAAAGCATTATTGTCTTAGAAATATAGGATTTAAAAATGAACATTTCTGATCATATTTGAAGGATAGAGGCTTATAGTAAAGACAATAGGGTCGATTTATCAAGCCGTCAATCGGTCCCAGAGCATCTGTTTTCGCGAAATAGGAATTAAGAAGCAGCGGTCTTAAGACCGCTGCTCCTTAACTTGCCCGCCACCTCTGAGGCGGCGGACAGCAATCAGAACAATCGGATAAGATTGGGTTGATTGATAACCCCTGCTAGCGGCCGATTGGCTGAGAATCTGCAGGGGGCGGCATTGCACAATCATTTCTAGTGAAATGCTTGTGCAATGATAAATGCCGACAGCGTATTATGCTGTCGGCATTTATCGATGTGCGGCAGATGGATCATGTCCGCTCGCACTTTGATAATTCAGCCCCTTTATCTCTGAATTAAGACTCCCAGGAATGGGGTGTAGGACTATTTAAGTGGGGAATACAGATATACTGCAGGAGAGTTCTATGTTATTATGCTTTTGTATATTCTATTTGACTACTTCTCTCTTTTTAGGTATGAATTTGAAAATCTGATTGCAACAGCGTAACTGCAGCTGGAATTTAATAGTGACAAGATTCAATGATTGAGATGAATTGGAAAAATGCCTTTTGCAACATTATTTGAAAGCCATAGCTGTTGCTATTAATACATTATGCTGCTTCACTTATTTTATTTGCCGTTTGCAATCTGGTCACTTGTAATGGATGGTGTCAGAGTTTCTGTTATATAACAGATATATAACAAATCTTTAGAAAAATGGGACAATGTATTTAGACTAGTAGCTGAGAGTTCATTATATTACATGAACCTTCGAATAGGAAGATAATTTCTGCTACTCTTGTTTACATAGCTTTTTTTTTTTGAGAATACTGTAGTATTCTTATTTTGAGTTTAGGCTCTTTGATTAAACAGACAAAAACAGCTTTTTAAAATAACAAAATAAATGTAAACATGCTTTTTTTTCTAAAAAAACATTTAATATACTCCAACATGTAAACTGGATAATTGGGAACACAGTAGATGAGTATTACAGTACAATGGTCTTTTAATTTACCCACAAAAGGGCCATATTACAAGTGGCTACTTAACAGTTAAATGCGATTAGTTGAGCACAATCACGATTTATGCTAGAATCATTACCCCAACTTCAGAACTCTTTTTAGCTGTTTTGCAAAACAAAAGTGTCACAAAACACATCAAAAATTAATTACAAAGTACAATTACTCTCATAATAAGACTGTCTAATAAAAATTATTTTAAAAAAAAATGCACAAAAAAGTTTTAAGGGCTCAAATATATGAGGTCTCAGGTGTTAGAAAAAAAAAGGCAGGCAAAGGGCTTTAACATAGAGATACATACATATACATGTTTAAAGATGTATATGTGTGTATATATATATATATATATATATATATATATATATATATATATATATATATATATATATATATGTGTATACACAGTATACATATATATATATATATATATGTTTATATATTTACAGACATATAAACACAAAACAATATATGTACACACATAAGACATATATAAGTGTATTGGAATCCTTTGCAGTTAAGTAGATGAAAACATTTAAAAACATATTTATTCAATGTTCATATTTAATAATGTGTTATCTTGTGTATTTACTTTAAATATTTCACATTCCAATGTTCTTCATATAACATTGAATAAATCTATTCTTTGTGTTTGTAAATAGATATTCCTATCTATATCTGTATATATCTATACCTATATTTAATCATGGATGTATATAAGTATACGTAGGGCATTTTTTGTGGGGGTACTCACCAGTACTGAGTACCCGCACCTCTGCCAACTCATAAAAGGTAATATTTGTAATAAGAGGGGGCTTCAAAATACATCAAACATTCGGCTAGATTACGAGTTTTGTGGTACAGTTATACCGTTGAAAAATTGACCATTGTGCGTGGAATGGCCGGACCGCATATTACGAGTCGCGGCGGTATAGCTATACCGCAAGCATTTTAGCCTGTAATGCAATGTCCATTCCACACTAAAAAAAAAGACGTTTGAGTGCAGGATTTTCCATAGTGTCATATTACAGGTTGTGCTGTCCGGCTAAAATGCTTGCATTACAGCCTATACAGACACAATCCATGCAGCCATCTGAGAGCAGTAGTTATGGATTTTACGAAACGAAAATGTTTAGCAAAACGCATAACTAAAATGTTACAGAGTACAGAACACTATCACATAAAATAGCACGATTTTTCTATTAAACCTGAAGTGAAGTTAAACACATAATCAAACCGGTACTCCTAAACTATTCAAGATGAGCAAGAGTATACTTTTGACCTTTTTTCTCCCATGCTTTTATAGAACCATATATGTATTGGTAGGTATATGGACACTGGATTAGGTAGGTATTTTATACATAGGTATATTATGTATCCTAGCCAGTGCCTCACCAACCTCTGACCTCACTGCACATCACTGAAGTACACTAACACCCATAGACTACCTATTAACCCCTAAACCGCCACCCTCTCGCATAGCAAACATTATATTAAATTTATTAACAGGGGCTGACTGAGACCAACCAGGGCCCCCAGGCAAAAGTGTGGCAGGGCCCCCCACCCATCTACCTCCTCTGCCCCTCCCCCACCCTAATGCCCCTCCCACCTACTGTGGTCCTCCCACCTCATATGCCCCTCCCCATCCTAATGCCCCTCCCACCTCATGTGCTCCTCCCACCTCATATGCCCCTACCATGTTTTTAATTGCAATATAAATAGACATTTTGTTACCTTAAATATTTTAATAATAACAAAATATGAATTAACAAGTGCTGCATTGTGCTCAAAAAATATTTTTTTTAATCATACACAGAATTATAAAGTGCAATGTGAATCATACAAAGAATTGTAAACAAAGTGCAATGCAAGTCATAAACAAAGTAACAACACTGCTAGTCAAACAGAATTATAACATAAAAACAAATAGCACACAACATTTTTAATAGAATATTTTAAATAGAAAAATCTCCTGGGGAGTTGGGGAGTGACCCTGGAGTTGCCCTGACTCCATTCGGACCTGAGCACATGGCCCAAGCCAAGAACCCTAAACTAAATAAAATGCACACCAACTACATTTACTTAAAGTACTGTCATGTAATACATTTACACTTAATTACTATGAAACAGTCTTACAATTACTACACTTGTATTCACCAGAAATTTCATGGTTTTACTCTTAATATTTTATGTATTGCAATAGTGCCTACACTTTTGGGATACTTAATTAAATAAGTTTATATACCAATGGGATTGTAGTATGCTGTTGGTGTAATCTTTGCTACATATTCCATATTTTAGCTGTAATTGTGGTTGTATGATAATTGTTAAAATGCACAGAAATAATGCATTACAATGTACACAATTTTATCTTTTATATTTAATATGTGACGTATTGCATCCAGATCCATGTTAATACTAGCCTGGTATCAGTGACTTTGTAGAATGCAATTCACAATTTATATTCTGTGTTTTCTGATGTTCTGGGATTTAAGATAATGTAAATAGAGAATAATCAAAATAATATATGCACACTTGAATTACTATCCCCCTCAGGTACAGACTGTGAGGGTGTATTGCTCTTGTGAAGCCTGTTATAGGCCTGATTCACTGACAACATCCCAACTAGCAAACACATTGACTGGTCATCACAATCAAATGTTTCTTACTAGAGTTAAAAAAATAATACAGTCATAAGTGTAGTGTCATGGATTCATGCTCAGTGACTGGTACAAGTTCACAATTCTTGCATTCAATTATTAGGCAATGTGTTAATCAAATGAATAGTTAATATAAATTATTATACTAAGTTTAAAGTTATATACACAATAGTGGAAAAATATTGCATGGATATTGCTTGGAATTGGAAACGTGTATTTAGAAGGTTATTAATCCACCATCTGAGAAGTGTTGACTAGGTAGTGATGCTGTATGAGTCTGTATGGGTGGGAGATGTATGACTCTATAGGGGGAGGAGATGTATGACTCTCTATGGGGGAGATGCTGTATGACTCTCTATGGGGGAAGATGTTGTATAACCCTCTATAGGGGAGATGTTGTATAACTCTCTATGGGGAAGAAGCTGTATAACTCTCTATGGGGGAGATGTTGTATGAATCTCTATGGGGGACATGCTGTAGACTCTCTATGGGGGAGATGCTGTATGACTTTCTATGGGGGACATGCTGTATGACTCTCTATGGGGGAGATGCTGTATGACTCTCTATGGGGGAGATGCTGTATGACTCTGTATGGTGGAGATGTTGTATGACTCTTTATTGGGGAGATGCTGTAAGACCCTCTATGGGGGAGATGCTGTATGACCCTCTATGGGGGAGATGCTGTATGACCCTCTATGGTGGAGATGTTGTAAGACCCTCTATGGGGGAGATGCTGTAAGACCCTGTATGGGGGAGATGCTGTATGACTCTCTATGGGGGACATGCTGTATGACCCTCTATGGGGGAGATGCTGTATGACCCTCTATAGGGGAGTTGATTTAAGACCCTCTATGGGGGAGATGCTGTAAGACCCTCTATGGGGAGATGCTGTAAGACCCTCTATGGGGGAGATGCTGTAAGACCCTCTATGGGAGAGATGTTGTATAACCCTCTATAGGGGAGATGCTGTAAGACCCTCTATAGGGGAGATGTTGTAAGACCCTCTATGGGGGAGATGGTGTATGACCCTCTATGGGGGAGATGCTGTAAGACCCTCTATGGGGGAGATGCTGTATGACCCTCTATGGGGGAGATGCTGTATGACGCTCTATGGGGAGATGCTGTAAGGCCCTCTATGGGGGGGATGCTGTAAGACCCTCTATTGGGGAGATGCTGTTATACACTCTGTGTGGATAGTTGCTGTATGTCTGTTTATTGAGCGAGATGCTGTATGTGTCTCTGTGGGGTATTCCTGCCAAGCTGACATCTCAGGGTAGGTTTTTTTTTTACAATGTGGGAAAGGCTTATCGGTTGAAATGAATTGACAGTGAAACAGATTCTTGAGGATATTAAGTGGCCCAAAATAAATAATAAGGCTTCAATATATCTTTAATGTACAGTTTAATTTGGCCCTTATATGGGGTCTGGTGATATCTCTTTTACTATTGGCCATTAACACACATACCCTCTCATATGGATCCATGTGATTTTCATTTAACCCTACCACCCGGTGCAATAAAGAAACCATTTACTGCTGCAATTACTGTCTTTATTTATATAACACAGGAGGGGCAGACCAAGGGACTGGTCACAAAAGGACCATATATGGGTTAAGTTGACATTCCATTTGCTGTAGACAGGCCACTAGTTCCCATGCCAATCCGTCTGGTTCTCTGCCAGTTGGAAACATAATGGAATTGCTGGGAACAGGGCTATAGGAAAAGGGCATGTTGCTATAAATGCAGGAAAATCATCAGCAAATAACTTTATGATGGCAAAGGGACATAGACATAAACCACAACTAGACAGCGACTCCACTCCACTCACTGTGTGTCTGCCAGTCTGGACTGCCACTTACCTTAGTCGACTGACTCTGCTCGTCAATGTCGTTGTCACCTAGACGCCACCAGCCGCCTATTAGGCCCGCCGCCTGCCTGACTCAGTCCTCCGCTCCTCCGCTCCTCAGGAGATCGGCTGAGCTCCGGTCCTCACGTGTGGCCACTGTCTGTCAGCTGCAGCTGCCGCCTAAGCCTAATGCGCAGTTAAAAATTTGTGTGTGGAGGCGGAGCTGAGCAGACAGACAGAGCCAGGGCAGGTGATGTGACCTGGGACGGACCATTAATATGTGGATCGGATTCTGGATTGTTTGTTGCACCAGCCAGTCGGTCCACATATAGCTCCACCACGTTCCAGTCCAGTGTCTACTCTTTTCTTCACGTGATGACATCTGAGTCCTAGTTCTGATTCTGAACTTCCTGGCGGCTTCATTGATTCACATCACATTCACGAGTGATGAGTCACGAGTCAACTCACGTCTCCTTCACCACCACCCTCCCCATCCCCCTCTGCAAAAAATGAGTAAAAAAATTAATTAAAAAATAGTATAGAAAAAAAAAGCAGCATCAGTATGATGCATGGGGCCCCTATAAGAAGCAAGGCCGATTTTTCCGACTTGTCAGCCTGCCCCTGTTTATTAACCCCTAATCTGCTGCCCACCCACATCGTGAATATTAAATAAACCTATTAACCCCTAATCCGCTGCCCCCAACATAGCCAACACTAAATAAACCTATTAACCCCTAAACCGCCAGCCCCCCACATCGGCAACACTATAATAAAGTATTAACCCCTAAACCACCAGCCCCCCCACATAGCAACTAATAAACTAAACCTATTAACCCTTAAACCTCCAACCCCCCACATTGTAACTACTAAACTAAACCTATTAACCCCCTAAACTGTCGGCCCCCCCACATCACAAAACACTAAATTAAACTATTAACCCCCCTAACTTTAAATTAAAATTACAATATAACTATCTTAAAATAAATAAAAACTTACCTGTGAAATAAAAAAAAACTAAGTTTAAACTATAAATTAACCTAACATAACTATTCTAATAATATAAAAAAAACTACCAAATAAAAAATCTAAATTACAAATTTAAAAAAACCTAATACTACGAAAAAAATTAATAAAATCTAAAATTACAAGAAATAATAAACACTAAAGTACAAAAAATAAAAAACGAAATTATAAAAAAAAACCTAATCTAATAGCCCTATAAAAATAAAAAAGCCCCCCCAAAATAAAAACACCCCCTAACCTACAATAAACTACCAATAGCCTTTAAAAGGGCCTTTTCTAGGGCATTGGTAATAAAGGAGTGTATACAGCGCCAAAAAGAGGCTAAGGGATAAATATAATCACAGAGGTGTAATGGAAAGGTTTATTATAAAATTCTTAAAACATAAGCATAAAAAATTATACATATAAAATATAAATTATAAGCAAAATGTCAAATTATAGTCAGATATTATAATTACAATATGATGGCTAGCAATTGCTGGAGAAGTCCCTAAGATTAGGTAAGTAGCATGTTGCGAGAAACAGCTAGAACAAATCCAAATCACACTGAAAACCTTGGGTCCTTGGTAAAGGAAATTACCAGGTGAGTCCTAACGGCTGTCAGCTGCTCCTATGGTGTCCTGATAACGTACCTGCAAAAAGAAGTTCTCAACACAGCGTACCCAATATAAGAAATAAAATGGGTATTAAAATGATGCTTACCAATAAGTCAACGCATTTCTGCCCTCAAAATAGGGCCTTTCTCAAGACTCGAGTCTTGAGAAAGGCCCTATTTTGAGGGCAGAAACGCATTGACTCTACCAAGGACCCAAGGTTTTCAGTGTGATTTGGATTTGTTCTAGTGACTTACTTTTGGATTTACACATTTTTTCACTATTTTTTCCTTTTTTTGTTCCTTAGTAACATTTGTTGATCAACAATATTTTGGAGTGACTTTTCCATTAGATTTTTTTCATTTGACTTTTGAATTAATTCTACTCATTGTGATTTAATTTGTCCTTGTGTTATCTGGTCTTTCACCTCACTTACACCTTTTGACACAATTTTCACTAATATATATATTTTTTAATTTTTTAATAATTTTTACATTTTTCACATAATTCCTTACACACTTTTTTGTACTTCTTCTTTTTGCACTGCAGTGCACGGGTACACATTTTTTTGCATACACTTATTGCTTTGTTCTTACTGTTTTTTTGTATTATCAGCCTGCACTCTTCACTGTTTTATTGTTAAGGCTGTTTATCGCAACATGCTACTTACCTAATCTTAGGGACTTCTCCAGCAATTGCTAGCCATCATATTCTGATTATAATATCTGACTATAATTTGACATTTTAGTCGTCCCTGTGAGCTGTTTTTGCTTATAATTTATATTTTATATGTATAGTTTTTTTATGCTTATGTTTTAAGAATTTTATAATAAACCTTTCCATTACACCTCTGTGATTATATTTATCCCTTAGCCTCTTTTTGGCGCTGTATACACTCCATTATTACCTGTGTTAATTTCTTTGGGGGTTGGTTAGGCCCTCTGTTTGTGTACAGCTTGGGGATTGCCTTAGCACCTGGCCACTACCCTCTGTTTCTTTTGTAGGGCATTGCCCTAAATTAAACAGCTCTTTTACCTTAAAAATGATTAAGCCCCGCCCTAAAAATTAACCCCCCCACCAATCCCCCAAAATAAAAAAAACCTAACTCTAAAAAATCCTAAGATACCCATTGCTCCTAAAGGGGCAGTTGTATGGCATTCAGCTCTTTTACTGCGCTTAAAAGGGCATTCAGCTCTTTCACAAGTGCCCATCCCTAATCTAAAAAAAAACCCACCCAAAAAAAACCCCTTACACTAACCCTATAAAATCTACTCACGGTTTCTTAAGTCTGGACATCCATCTTCATCCAGGTGGCGACATCTTCATCCATTTCAGGGACGTCTTCTATCTTCATCCCGGCGGCGCAGAGCTATCCTGGATTTGGAAGTCACATCCACAGACCAAGACGTTAACCAAAGGACTCTGCGGGCTAGTATCCCAAAACTAGAAATCTTGTCTCGCAGCCTAACAGCTTGCATACTGGCATCACAGATAAAAGTATTAGCCAGCTTTAGAGCCTTGATCCTATTCTGGATCTCCTCTGAAATTTGATCAGGCAATGAGTCACACCAATAAGAGGTTGCACCAGCAACTGTCGCAATACTAGCAACTGGTTGCCACTGCAAACCCTGATGAAGAAACATCTTTCTTAAATAACCCTCCAATTTCTTATCCATATGGTCTCTAAAATAGGAATTATCTTCAAGAGGAATAGTAGTTTTCTTGGCTAAGGTAGATATAGCACCCTCTACTCTAGGAACAGTGCGCCACAGATCTCGCACTGAATCAGCCACAGGAAACATCTTTTTAAACATAATAAAGGGGTTAAAAGGAACACCCGTCTTCTCCCATTCCTGAGATATAATGTCAGACATGCAATCTAAAACAGGAAAAACATCCACAGATTTAGGTTTGACATCAAAAACTCTATTAAGTTTATTAGCCCTTTTAGGAGCCTCTGCAACTTTTTCAGTGCCATCCAAAGTAGCTAAAACCTCGTTCAAAAGTAAACAGAGTAAACAGAGATGCTCCAGTTTAAATCTAAAATTAACTTTCTCAGAATCTACTGTACTAGGAACTGCAGATTCTGGATCAGAGATCTCACCCTCAGAAGCTGCAGAGGAATGATCCTCACTAGATAACTGAAAAAGACTAACCAAATCAGTCTTGGCGGAATCAGAACCCATAGAAATGTTCTTAGATTTCCTCTTCCTTTTACCAAAACTAGGTAAAGCACTTAGGGCTGCAGACACTGCAGAAGTCAACTGCACAGCAAAATCTTTAGGCAAACAAACACTCCCAGAAACTGACTGAGAGGAACCGCAGGGCACTGGATGTGAATCTGTCAAAGGCTGGGACATGTTAGCAGAAGGCTGAAACAACCCCTGAACAGAATTATCCTGAGAAATAGAAGGCTTAAATAAGGAATCCTTATCCTTAGATAATAAAACCTTATTAAAGTGAAAGTAAACTCGAGTACACCACAATATATGTTGATATAAATCCTTGAAAATAAATATCACTTTCATTCATCAATATTTTTATAATTCAATTATAGACCTGTTTATTATCCTGAAACCCATCCGACTTGTTAGCCAACTCTCCTCCCGCATTCTAAAAAAAATTTCCGTTCATCATGATGATTACACATTGTCTAAAACTAATTGGTCACCCATGGGTGTCTCAAACTTATTTTCACACTCACATGTTGCTATGCGCATGCGTTAGTGTTGGATGCGCGTTCACAATAGCCGCATATGCATTGAAAACACAAAAGGAATTGCTAATAATGACTTCAAGAACGATCGGGTAAAATGACAATATAACTGGAATAGGAATCAGTGAGTATGCCATCTATGCCAGTGTTGAATGTGTTATCTGTTACTAAGAATAATTTAAAAGTAAGTAGGAGAATCAATAACTAGCTTGGGGTATTGCTAAATTTACTTTCATTTTAAGGTAAGGGGAACAAAATTGCACAGGAGGTATAACCTGGGCATCTGCATAATAAAGACATTTTTAAATGACAGAGAAAACTTGGGATCAGCATCCATAGTAAATAAAATAGCCCTTTATTTCCCTTATACTCTAATTTCAATATAAAAAAATAGAATAAAATTTTAAGCATAGATAAATAATTATTAAACCGGCACGTCTACACCCCAGCCACGCTGAAGAGACTCACCAACTGGTAACCAGGAATCCAATACAAACCAGCAGATAAATCCTGTTCAAACTGCAGATCCTAGAAAGCTTCAAACATCAGAGAGAAGCGACAGGCAGAAAAATGATCTTAATTCCAGAAAATACGGTCTGTCCCCTTTAAAATCCTGCTTCCAAACAACCAACTAGAAACAAACCGTTCAGCTCTCAGGAAGTAACTGAGCAGTCACATGACCTCAATTTCAAAAGTGAGATGTAGTTAAAAGAACAGCAAACAACTTCTTTAAAGAGATATTATCCAAACTAAATAAAAGGTAAACTTGTGCAAATGAAATTCCCATACCCAAAATAAAAAAAAAGCCTTCATATGACAGAACAGTGCCCTGAACTGCTGCCCAATAAATCCCCAATCTTTAAAAGGGATATTCAGTCCCATAAGGATCCACCTTGTTCCATAAGTATCTTTTTTTTTTCTCTTGAAAACAAGGAAGCCCTAAATGCTGCATCCTTCAAACCTAGAAGGTAAAAACACCACTTTTTGCATGAAAAAGTACCTATTAAAGGATTAACAACCTGATTTCTTCAGACACCTTCTTCGCACATCACCTACAATGTACACAGGCAAAGAATTACTGGGGATACTTTGCCTCCACCTGATGAGCAGGAATTTAATTCCAAATAGTAATTGAATGGATTTGTGGACACCCCATGCCATTGGAAAGAAAGAGGTGGTGTTTTTTTCTTTCTCTTTCTTTCCCTTCATAGAGCGCGCTTATTTTATGTAGGCCTTGGAGAAGGTAGTATGGTTAAAATAATTTCATGGTATGGGAGGAGTATACATTCCCCAATAAAACGTAAAGCAGTTTTAAACTACCAGAGAAAGGAAAAATCATGTATGACCTTATCCAGGTCATTAAGGATAAAGAAGGAAGGTATATAATAGTAAGGCTGAAAATTCAGGGAGCTATCTATTTAGTATGTACTATTTATGGGCCAAAAGGAAATATTGGAATACTATTGTCAAAATAATCTCCAAATTCCCTGAGGATAAAATGATACCCTATTATTTTTTACAGAGTCAATTAATGGTATTATGCCTAAATTAAAATTTACATTGACATATTTAATGGATAATATACAGTTTTTACACATTAATGTTAAGAAAATAGATGGAAATTTGACTACTGATCTATTTGTAAAGGATACTGATCGTAACACATTACTTTATTACACTAGTTTTCACCTAGAAAGGGTTTTAAGTCAGTACCCAAAAGCCAGTTAAAGGGACAGTTCATCCAAAAAAATTTTTATTTCTTTTTGAAAGCGTTTAATAATGTAAGTATGCTAGTCCGAAACACTAAATGCACATTATTATCATCATAGAGTGTTTTTTTTTTAGTATAATGATTTTCAACAGGCTGGTCTATATCCTGTTTTACCTTTTTGATACGTGCGTTTAGCCCGAAATTGCTTCCCAGTTCTGACACCCCCTCTCTGATGAAAAGTGCGTCCATGTTCCTTATTCCAGTTAGAATTTTGCTCGTGTCCAGACTCCGATTTTTTGCGCAGTTTCAGAAGGCACCCTCGCTGTACCGAAGGTAAGACTATCCCACAGATCACTGACAGCTTTGAACAACATTCCTAGGCCTAGATTTGGAGTTTGGTGGTAGATGGGCTGTTAACGCTCCGCGGGCTTTTTTCTGGCCGCACCATAAATTTAACTCTGGTATCGAGAGTTCAAACAAATGCTGCGTTAGGCTCCAAAAAAGGAGCGTAGAGCATTTTTACCGCAAATGCAACTCTCGATACCAGAGTTGCTTACGGACGCGGCCAGCCTCAAAAACGTGCTCGTGCACGATATCCCCATAGGAAGAAATGGGGCAGTTTGAGCTGAAAAAAAACCTAACACCTGCAAAAAAGCAGCGTTCAGCTCCTAACGCAGCCCCATTGTTTCCTATGGGGAAACACTTCCTACGTCTGCACCTAACACTCTAACATGTACCCCGAGTCTAAACACCCCTAATCTTACACTTATTAACCCCTAATCTGCCGCTCCCGCTATCGCTGACCCCTGCATATTTTTTTTAACCCCTAATCTGCCGCTCCGTAAACCGCCGCAACCTACGTTATCCCTATGTACCCCTAATCTGCTGCCCCTAACACCGCCGACCCCTAGATTATATTTATTAACCCCTAATCTGCCCCCATCAACGTCGCCGACACCTACCTACACTTATTAACCCCTAATCTGCCGAGCGTACCTGAGCGCTACTATAATAAAGTTATTAACCCCTAATCCGCCTCACTAACCCTATCATAAATAGTATTAACCCCTAATCTGCCCTCCCTAACATCGCCGACACTTGCCTTCAATTATTAACCCCTAATCTGACGACCGGAGCTCATCGCTACTATAATAAATGGATTAACCCCTAAAGCTAAGTCTAACCCTAACACTAACACCCCCCTAACTTAAATATAATTTAAATCTATCGAAATTAATTAACTCTTATTAAATAAATTATTCCTATTTAAAGCTAAATACTTACCTGTAAAATAAATCCTAATATAGCTACAATATAAATTATAATTATATTATAGCTATTTTAGGATTAATATTTATTTTACAGGCAACTTTGTAATTATTTTAACCAGGTACAATAGCTATTAAATAGTTAAGAACTATTTAATAGTTACCTAGTTAAAATAATAACAAATTTACCTGTAAAATAAATCCTAACCTAAGTTATAATTAAACCTAACACTACCCTATCAATAAATTAATTAAATAAACTACCTACAATTACCTACAATTAACCTAACACTACACTATCAATAAATAAATTAAATACAATTGCTACAAATAACTACAATTACATAAACTAACTAAAGTACAAAAAATAAAAAAGAACTAAGTTACAAAAAATAAAAAAATATTTGCAAACATAAGAAAATTATTACAACAATTTTAAACTAATTACACCTACTCTAAGCCCCCTAATAAAATAACAAAGCCCCCCAAAATAAAAAATGCCCTACCCTATTCTAAATTAAAAAAGTTAAAAGCTCTTTTACCTTACCAGCCCTGAACAGGGCCCTTTGCGGGGCATGCCCCAAGAATTTCAGCTCTTTTGCCTGTAAAAAAAAACATACAATACCCCCCCCCCCAACATTACAACCCACCACCCACATACCCCTAATCTAACACAAACCCCCCTTAAATAAACCTAACACTAAGCCCCTGAAGATCTTCCTACCTTGTCTTCACCATCCAGGTTCACCGATCCGTCCTGAAGAGCTCCTCCGATGTCCTGATCCAAGCCCAAGCGGGGGGCTGAAGAGGTCCATGATCCGGTCAAAGTCTTCATCCAAGCGGGGCAGAAGAGGATCTTCCATCCGATTGAAGTCTTCATCCATGCGGCATCTTCTATGGTCTTCCATCCGGAGCGAAGCGGCAGGATCCTGAAGACCTCCAGCGCGGAACATCCATCCGGCCCGACGACTGAACGACGAATGACGGTTTCTTTAAGGGACGTCATCCAAGATGGCGTCCCTCGAATTCCGATTGGCTGATAGGATTCTATCAGCCAATCGGAATTAAGGTAGGAATATTCTGATTGGCTGATGGAATCAGCCAATCAGAATCAAGTTTAATCCGATTGGCTGATCCAATCAGCCAATCAGATTGAGCTCGCATTCTATTGGCTGTTCCGATCAGCCAATAGAATGCGAGCTCAATCTGATTGGCTGATCGGATTAGCCAATCGGATTGAACTTGATTCTGATTGGCTGATTCCATCAGCCAATCAGAATATTCCTACCTTAATTCCGATTGGCTGATAGAATCCTATCAGCCAATCGGAATTCGAGGGACGCCATCTTGGATGACGTCCCTTAAAGGAACCGTCATTCGTCGTTCAGTCGTCGGGCCGGATGGATGTTCCGCGCTGGAGGTCTTCAGGATCCTGCCGCTTCGCTCCGGATGGAAGACCATAGAAGATGCCGCATGGATGAAGACTTCAATCGGATGGAAGATCCTCTTCTGCCCCGCTTGGATGAAGACTTTGACCGGATCATGGACCTCTTCAGCCCCCCGCTTGGGCTTGGATCAGGACATCGGAGGAGCTCTTCAGGACGGATCGGTGAACCTGGATGGTGAAGACAAGGTAGGAAGATCTTCAGGGGCTTAGTGTTAGGTTTATTTAAGGGGGGTTTGGGTTAGATTAGGGGTATGTGGGTGGTGGGTTGTAATGTTGGGGGGGGTATTGTATGTTTTTTTTTACAGGCAAAAGAGCTGAAATTCTTGGGGCATGCCCCGCAAAGGGCCCTGTTCAGCGCTGGTAAGGTAAAAGAGCTTTTAACTTTTTTAATTTAGAATAGGGTAGGGCATTTTTTATTTTGGGGGGGCTTTGTTATTTTATTAGGGGGCTTAGAGTAGGTGTAATTAGTTTAAAATTGTTGTAATAATTTTCTTATGTTTGTAAATATTTTTTTATTTTTTGTAACTTAGTTCTTTTTTATTTTTTGTACTTTAGTTAGTTTATGTAATTGTAGTTATTTGTAGCAATTGTATTTAATTTATTTATTGATAGTGTAGTGTTAGGTTAATTGTAGGTAATTGTAGGTAGTTTATTTAATTAATTTATTGATAGGGTAGTGTTAGGTTTAATTATAACTTAGGTTAGGATTTATTTTACAGGTAAATTTGTTATTATTTTAACTAGGTAACTATTAAATAGTTCTTAACTATTTAATAGCTATTGTACCTGGTTAAAATAATTACAAAGTTGCCTGTAAAATAAATATTAATCCTAAAATAGCTATAATATAATTATAATTTATATTGTAGCTATATTAGGATTTATTTTACAGGTAAGTATTTAGCTTTAAATAGGAATAATTTATTTAATAAGAGTTAATTAATTTCATTAGATTTAAATTATATTTAAGTTAGGGGGGTGTTAGTGTTAGGGTTAGATTTAGCTTTAGGGGTTAATCCATTTATTATAGTAGCGATGAGCTCCGGTCGTCAGATTAGGGGTTAATAATTGAAGGTAGGTGTCGGCGATGTTAGGGAGGGCAGATTAGGGGTTAATACTATTTATGGTAGGGTTAGTGAGGCGGATTAGGGGTTAATAACTTTATTATAGTAGCGCTCAGGTCCGCTCGGCAGATTAGGGGTTAATAAGTGTAGGCAGGTGTCGGCGACGTTGAGGGGGGCAGATTAGGGGTTAATAAATATAATATAGGGGTCGGCGGTGTTAGGGGCAGCAGATTAGGGGTACATAAGGATAACGTAGGTGGCGGCGCTTTGCGGTCGGCAGATTAGGGGTTAATTATTGTAAGTAGCTGGCGGCGACGTTGTGGGGAGCAGATTAGGGGTTAATAAATATAATATAGGGGTCGGCGGGGTTAGGGGCAGCAGATTAGGGGTACATAACTATAATGTAGGTGGCGGCGCTTTGCAGTCGGAAGATTAGGGGTTAATAAGTGTAGGTAGTTGGCGGCGACGTTGTGGGGGGCAGGTTAGGGGTTAATAAATATAATGTAGGGGTCGGCGGTGTTAGGGGCAGCAGATTAGGGGTACATAAGTATAACGTAGGTGGCGGTCGGCAGATTAGGGGTTAAAAAAATTTAATCGAGTGGCGGCGATGTGGGGGGACCTCGGTTTAGGGGTACATAGGTAGTTTATGGGTGTTAGTGTACTTTAGGGTACAGTAGTTAAGAGCTTTATGAACCGGCGTTAGCCCAGAAAGCTCTTAACTCCTGCTATTTTCCGGCGGCTGGAGTTTTGTCGTTAGAGCTCTAACGCTCACTTCAGAAACGACTCTAAATACCGGCGTTAGAAAGATCCCATTGAAAAGATAGGATACGCAATTGACGTAAGGGGATCTGCGGTATGGAAAAGTCGCGGCTGAAAAGTGAGCGTTAGACCCTTTAATCACTGACTCCAAATACCGGCGGTAGCCTAAAACCAGCGTTAGGAGCCTCTAACGCTGGTTTTCACGGCTACCGCCGAACTCTAAATCTAGCCGTTAGTGCGTAGTTAGATGCTTGTTTCTAATAGTTATACAATGCAACAAACCCATTTGCTAAGGAAAACCTCAGATGATCCGTGAAATCTTACATTGACGGTTATGCCTCACATAACTAAAATCTCACATTGCTGGTTATGCCTCACGTAACTAACATCTCACATTGCCAGTTATGCGTGTGTTCTGCAATGTGAAGGGATAACCGGCCATGTGAGATGTTAGTTACGTGAGGGATATTCTGCAATGTGAAGGGATAACCTGCAATGTGAGATGTTAGTTACGTGAGGCATAACCGGTAATGTGATGTTTTAGTTACGTGAGGCATAACCGGCAATGTGAGATGTCAGTTACGTAAGGCATAAACGGAATGTGAGATTTCATGGATCATTTGAGGGTTTCCTGAGCAAATGGGTTTGTTACATTGTATAACTATTAGAAACAAGCATCCGTGGTAAAATCTAACTATGCGCTTTGAATTTTGGAGTTAGTTTGTATGTGGGAAGCTACAAAGATCTTGGATTCTTGTGCGTGTGACATAACCGGCAATGTGAGATGTCAGTTATGTGAAGGATATTCTGCAATGTGAAGGGATAACCGGCAATGTGAGATGTTAGTTACGTGAGGAATATTCTGCAATGTGAAGGGATAACCTGCAATGTGAGATGTTAGTTACGTGAGGCATAACCGGCAATGTGAGATGTCAGTTACGTGAGGCATAAACGGGAATGTGAGATTTCACGGATCATCTGAGGGTTTCCTAAGCAAATGGGTTTGTTACATTGTATAACTATTAGAAACAAGCATTTGTGGTAAAATCTAACCATGCGCTCTAAATTTTGGAGATAGTTCATTTGTGGGTAGCTACAAAGAACTTGGATTCCGTTCATGTGCGTACGCTTCCTTGATGTAGAGGACACGCTTCTCTGCAATGGCGCATGCGGAGTAGACAAAATAGCTATTTTGCATAGAATTGAATAAAATAATTTGATAGGTCACAGGGCGGGTAAAGAGAGTTTTGTAAGCACAACCCTTTTATCTGGGTGTTCCAGTGTCGTCAAGCTTCAACACAAAGAAGCTGATTAAAAAGGTAAAAATATTACATATTACACAGAACATAATTATTCAGTGTTCTCCGTTCCTTTACTTGCTAATGCGATATTGCTGAAAATTAGTTTTTGTACATTGAGTAAACTGGTCCTTTAATGAGAGCAAAGAGAATAGTTAAAGAGGATTCTGACTTGAAAAATACGCACTGAAGAGATGAATAATAAGTTCTTAAAATGAGGGTATCCATTGGATATCTTAAATGAGAAAAAAGAAGAAGTATTTAATGATTGACTAGTAACAGGTCCACAAAATAGGAAGAAAAATAAAAAAAAAATTATTTGTGTCTGAATATAGTAATCTGAGTAAACAGATATTTAAGGTTATTAAGAAAAATTGGTATCGATTGGAAAAATCCAATCCATCAGTGGAAGAGTTTAAAACATATCCTATTGCTTCCTTTAACCCCTTAATGACCACAGCACTTTTCCATTTTCTGTCCGTTTGGGACCAAGGCTATTTTTACATTTTTGTGGTGTTTGTGTTTAGCTGTAATTTTCCTCTTACTCATTTACTGTACCCACACATATTATATACCGTTTTTCTCGCCATTAAATGGACTTTAAAAATATACCATTATTTTCATCATATCTTATAATTTACTATAAAAAATATTATAAAATATGAGGAAAAAATGGAAAAAAACACACTTTTTCTAACTTTGACCCCCAAAATCTGTTACACATCTACAACCACCAAAAAACACCCATGCTAAATAGTTTCTAAATTTTGTCCTGAGTTTATAAATACCCAATGTTTACATGTTCTTTGCTTTTTTTGCAAGTTATAGGGCCATAAATACCAGTAGCACTTTGCCATTTCCAAACCACTTTTTTTCAAAATTAGCGCTAGTTACATTGGGACACTAATATCTTTCAGGAATCTCTGAATATCCATTGACATGTATATATTTTTTTTTAGAAGACATCCCAAAGTATTGATCTAGGACCATTTTGGTATATTTCATGCCACCATTTCACCGCCGAATGCGATC
This sequence comes from Bombina bombina, assembly GCF_027579735.1. Classification (NCBI taxonomy): domain Eukaryota; kingdom Metazoa; phylum Chordata; class Amphibia; order Anura; family Bombinatoridae; genus Bombina; species Bombina bombina. The sequence goes on from NC_069500.1 coordinate 920,794,788, forward strand.
AAATAAAAAAATTATTTTACTTTTTCACAAATTTTTTCACAAACTTTAGGTTTCTCACTGAAATTATTTACAAACAACTTGTGAAATTATGGAATAAATGGTTGTAAATGCTTCTCTGGGATCCCCTTTGTTCATAAATAGCAGACATATATGGCTTTGGCTTTGCTTTTTGGTAATTAGAAGGCTGCTAAATGCCACTGCGCACCAACCGTGTATTATGCCCAGCAGTGAATGGGTTAATTAGGGAGCATGTAGGGAGCTTCTAGGGTTAATTTTAGCTCTAGTGTAGTGTAGTAGACAACCCCAAGTATTGATCTAGGCCCATTTTGGTATATTTCATGCCACCATTTCACCGCCAAAAGCAATCAAATAAAAAAAAATTGTTCACTTTTTCAAACTTTAGGTTTTTCACTAAAATTATTTACAAACAGCTTGTGCAATTATGGCACAAATGGTTTTAAATGCTTCTCTGGGATCCCCTTTGTTCATAAATAGCAGACATATATGGCTTTGGCGTTGCTTTTTGGTAATTATAAGGCCGCTAAATGCTGCTGCGCATCACATGTGTATTATGGCCAGCAGTGAAGGGGTTAATTAGGTAGTTTGTAGGGAGCTTGCAGGGTTAATTTTAGCTTTAGTGTAGAGATCAGACTCCCACCTGACACATCCCACCCCCTGATCCCTCCCAAACAGCACTCTTCCCTCCCCCACCCCACAATTGTCCCCGCCATCTTAAGTACTGGCAGAAAGTCTGCCAGTACTAAAATAAAAGGTATACAAAAAAAAAAAAATTTAAGCATATTTACATATGCTGCTATGTAGGGTCCCCCCTTAGCCCCCAACCTCCCTGATCCCCCCAAAATAGCTCCCTAACCCTCCCCCTCTGCCTTATTGGGGCCATCTTGGGTACTGGCAGCTGTCTGCCAGTACCCAGTTTGCAAATAAAAATGTTTTTTTTTTAATTTTTTACTATTTGTTTCTGTAGTGTAGCTTCCCCCCCACAGTCCAATACCCCACCAGCCAAACCGATCACCAAAATAAACATAGTAACCCCTTTGATCCCCACTTCTAACAAAAAATTTTTCTGTAGCATAGTGGTTCCCACCCGCTCCCTCCCCGTGCACGCGCCCGCCCGGCCTCCCCGTGCACGTGCGCGCGTCCGTGCGCGTCCCCCCGGTCGTCCCCGCCCCCGATCCCGCCCCCCTCCGCATCACAAAGGCCATCGATGGCCGCCACCCACCTCCCACACCGGCTCCCACCCACTAACGAACGTAGCCGTTAATGTCCGGTGCAGAGAGGGCCACAGAGTGGCTCTCTCTGCACCGGATGGCTACAAATGGTTATTGCAGGATGCCTCGATATCGAGGCATCACTGCAATAACCAGAAAGCAGCTGGAAGCGAGCAGGATCGCTTCCAGCTGCTTTCCACACCGAGGACGTGCAGGGAACGTCCTCAGGCGTTAACTGCCTTTTTTTTGAGGACGTACCCTGCACGTCCTCGGTCATTAAGGGGTTAAAGATGTGAGGAATCTGAGAGACCAACTAGTAAAAGCAGATTTGGGTACTAATAAAAAGAGTACAATAAACTATTTAAAAATAAAGGATGTTACCCATGCCTAAACTGCTCACACTGCAATTCAATGACAAAAGGAAAATATCTGGTACAAATGTGTGGACATAGACAGATGTTAATTGATGGTCTATATACGTGTAAAACAGAGTATGCCATTTATCTATTGAAGTGTCCGTGTGGGCTATGTTATATTGGAGAGACGACTAGGCCTGTCAGAGAATGCTTAACTGAACATAAATCACCCATTAGGTTAAGAGATTGTACTCAACTTGTATCACAATATTTTGTTGAAAAGGGCCATAATATAAGTCAACTAAGATTTCAGGTGATTGATCATGTACCCCCCTTGAGAAGAGGGGCGAAAAGGAAAGAAGTTGGTTGGATTAACAGATTAGGTACCTTAGCCCTTAAAGGCCTAAATAGAGACTATAATTTACATTTATTTTTATAATGTGGATTAAATATTTTAATGTATTTCATATTACCAATGTATGTATACCTACAAAAGACATTGGATATGTATTTATTTATGTATAGGTACTATAGCTTTAAGATTTTAAAATGTATTCTTATAAACAATATGTTATTACAATTTTTGACCAGTAGGTGTCGCACTTGTTTTTTGTTAGCATGAGTAAGAGTCTTGTGTGACCCGAAACATCGCTTTTTTTCTGTGGGGATGTCACCCTAATAAAGAACAACTGATGTGCTGATTATACAGAGGTGCTGCGGTCTTTCCTTCTATGCATATTTGAGTTGGGGTACTCTAGTGAAAATAAACAGAACTGTTTCTTAAAGGTGCTGCACTCACGACTTTTTTTTTTGGATAAAATGATTATGACAGGCAACTTTGAATGTCAATCCTAACTCACTTTTTGAAAGAAAGAAGTCGATTCAAACTAAAATCTCAACTCTTTTCTCTGCACTGAGTGCTGTGGGAAGATTGAACCCTAATAATCTTGATTACACATGCCTCCCCAAGTCACATAACACTTTTTACAGGGTTAATTTATTTTTTATTTTAGAAGTCTTGGTCTCAAGAACAAAGCTAATTCGTATTATCTGATCATGCTCCGGTGGTATTAGACATGGTGGAGGTAGTGAGATAGAATTTCAAAGATTATTTATTCCCTCATTCTTATAAAATTCAACTAAATTCAAAAGTTGTTTTAGAAAAAAAAATTGGAGGAATTTATTGAGAATAATAAGGAGTATAATGAGAATACACAATTATTGTGGTAATTGGCCAAGGCCTATGTGATAGCAAAAATCACCTCTTGTTCAATTAGGATAAAGAAAATGCAAAGACAAAAGTATAAAAAATACACAAATGACTTGATAGAAGCATATTCCATGTTTTAACAAAAACCTGCAAGGGAGAATAGGCAGAAAAAATTGTCATTGTAAAAGGAGAGGGATCTCTATTTATTAGGTGAAGAACAGGAATCTAATTATAAAGTAGCTGCAAAATTTTTTTGATATGGCAATAAAGCATGGAAGTTATTACCAGCAATATTTAAAAAAACAAAAGAATAGGGAAACCTATAGTGGCTATCAAGGATAAGGAAAGGGTGATGAAACAGGGCACATTCACAAATTTACAAAAACCTTCTTAAAGAACGTAGAAATACCAGAAATTTCAGAAAGAGATCTACATGATCTGAATAGATCAATTAGTAGTAAAGAAATTACTAGGAACATCAATTTAATGGATAAAGGAAAATAACCCAGACCATATGATCTGCCCCAATATCTTTATTGTATTTTAACCTCTAAAATTGTTCCATGTTTAAAGCTTTTATACTAGAGATACTTTGAACAAAATTAACAGATATGTAAGGAATTTAAAATGGCAAACATTCAGCGAGATTACGAGTTTTGCGTTAGGAGCTGTGCGGTGCTAACAAGCAGTTTTTTCTCACCGCTCACTTACCTGCAGCGCTGGTATTATGTTTTTTTACAAACCCAGCGTTAAAAGGCAAGAAGTGAGGGTAGAGCAAAATTGTGCTCCATACTTCACTTTAATACGAGCGCTGCTTAAGTCAGCGGTGAGCTGGTCATACGTGCTCGTGCACAATTTCCCCATAGACATCAATGGGGAGAGCCGGCTGAGAAAAAGTCTAACACCTGCAAAAAAGCAGTGTAAAGCTCCGTAATGCAGCCCCATTGATTCCTATGTCCGATCAGCTACACAGATGAGCTGTTAAAACCGCTGGTTAACACTTCTATATTCTGACTCCAAGTCTGTTATCTGTGATAAGACAAGAATTAATACTTGTAGAGTCGATTGTACTTGATTTCAATCTAGCAGCCCTAAAATGATGAGGTGCACAGCGGAGGCCTGGTAGTGGCCTGGACCTTCATCTATCCCCCCATTCTCCTGACGAGTCAGACAACCCAGCCATTTGTGCTGAAGAATGACCACTAAACCTTTGAAATAAGAATAAGCATAATCCGTGGAAAATAAGATAGGCAAATTATATGGAGACATTATCTGACAGCAGGAGTGAGCTGCACTGAGTGTAATGGCGCGGTCGGGCCGGACTGTGACTAGACAGCTGGCCAGATGCACTCTGTGTAAAAGCCAGACCCGCTCAGAAGAGCACAGAGAGCGGGTCTGGAAAACACTATTTTTTAATAAAACTTTGCAGGCAATATTAGGGTATATAACTCTAGCACTAAAAAAATGTTATATAATTCTGCACTATGTGTAGAATTATATAACATTATTTTCTATGTTTACTGACCCTTTAAGCTAACTCTTTTTTTTTTTTTATAGATATAGACAATATCTTAGCAGAAGTTTATAGTCCATGTATATTTAAGGCAATTCAATTTTCCACAGTAGAACAATTACCCAAAGCGACCCACAACTTAACATTTATTCGCTGATCATAAATCTTATCCTCCGTCCAAATATAGAATGGCTCACAGAAAATATCCTCCATATGTCTATGTTTATGATCACTAGTTTTATGTTTCTCTTTGTCAAACTGTAAGCACATATTACTAAGGGCCCAAGAGTGGCTCTATATGTTTTCTACTTGTTACATATCCTCTATAGTTTCCCCTTACTAATATATAATAACACTAGATGTCCAAGAGAGACCACTATCTTTTGTATGGGGTACAACTTTTTCTATTTTTTTACACTCCACATTAGGTGTAAATAAAAAGATTTACATTTTACTAAAAATTAAGAAAACCCAAGGTTACTTGAGCTTGTATCATATTTGAGTTTAACTCCTTGCAATCTCTTACATTTCACTATATATTGGTGCATATTTATATTGTGTTACCATCTATGAATTTGTATCTTTTCTTTATTTGGAAAAAGTTGATGTTTGGTCTATTATGTGGAGATGAATGTTTGTACTGCTAAGCCTTCATTGTTTGTAATCTTATGCTTGTACCTTAATAACAAATAAATTAAAAAAAAAAAAAATGTTCTAGCTAATCAGTTACTTATAGAAGCATATGATTGTAAGTTGACTGGTCTTATAAAGTGTTTTTCTAAAGAGTTGGGTATGCTTATCCAATTTATAGGGGATGATATTAAGGATCAAATTAATCGGATTACTCAATTTCAGATTAATTAAGAAATGAAGGTAGGTGAGGAGAGGGGGGGAAGAGAGAAGGGAAAGGGAAGGGATACATATGGAGAGGGAGAGAGGAGAATAGAGCAAAAGTTATTTTTTTTTCTGTTTATAAGGAAGGGAAGGGAAAGAAAAAAGGGGAAAAAAAAAGGAAAACTCCAGTGAGCTGATTTAACTTGGTGAAGAAAATGATGTATATTAATTATCATAATGACTTATTTATTTGAATTGGTGATTAATCTTCAATTTTTAAAAAAAATTCTGTTTTAAATATAAAGCTAAATAAAGATTATAATTTAAAAAAATGCATTTTGCACAACGCGTTTTGCAATTTAGATCTTAACACAGTCGGGTTAGCTCATATGAAAACTTTGTATTCTTATGGTGTGTTATAGAATTATTTACATATAAAATATTTTTTTTAAAAATATTAGACATACTGTAAAATATATAGATATTTTCTTATGGATTATTTAGAATATTTTACAGTATGTTTGATCATTTTTAATAATTAAGAAATATATATTTCTTTATATATCTGATACAATTCAAGTAAAATACATATCCAGGTATTGGTATACACACACACACACACACACACACACACACATATATATATATATATATATATATATATATGCATTTAGGAATTAAAAGGACTATCCTGTAACTGAAGAACATTGGAATGTGAAATCTGTACAGTAAATATACAGCAAAACACATAAATACATATCTCTCTCTCTCTCTCTCTCTCTCTCTCTCTCTCTCTCTCTATATATATATATATATATATATATATATATATATATATATTCTTTGGTGTCTGGATACATACCCAAATTTTGGAAGACTGCAAGAGTAGTGCCTATCCATAAAAGTTGTGAGTTAACCTTAGTTACTAGCTATCGCCTAATATCATTGCTCCCAGTATTCTCAAAAATCTTCGAAAAAGCGTCCATATGCAAGTGTGTGAGTATTACCAACAATCTAACTATCTGACCCCTGTTAAATCAGGTTTTCGCCCGAATCACTCCACTACAACTGCCCTCCTAAAAGTTTGCAACAACATCCAAACTGGCATGGAACAAGGAGACCTAACTGGAGCAATTTTCCTTGATTTTGCAAAGGCCTTTGACACAGTAGACCACAACATACTACTGCTCAAACTAAAAAACTCAGGTATTAGTGATCGCCCACTAACCTGGTTTTCGATCATATGTATCGGATCGATCACAGTATGTCTCCATTTCTGACAGCGACTCCCTGCCTCTCCCAGTCACGTGTGGTGTTCCCCAAGGTTCCATTCTCGGCCCCCTACTATTCACATTATTTATAAATGATCTGCCAAATGTCTGCAAATCCTCAACGGCACACATGTACGCAGACGACAGGGTAATCTATGCAAACAAATCCGATCTGCCACAGCTTGAGGCAGTGCTCCAAGACCAGTTCACAGAGGTAGAAAAGTGGATCTAAAAAAACAAACTCTTCCTAAACACTGTCAAAACTGTCACAATGATCTTTGGAATGGTACCTAAATTACACAAACTACAAAATTCCCATCTACGCATCAAAACAAAATGAAATTGCACGCTGACCGTAGTCTATTCTTTCAAATACTTGGGTATGTTGTTAGACCCCAATCTATCTTTTGGCCTCCACATAGAAAAACTTGAATCTAAACTCTATCCAAAACTAGGTGCCCTGTGCAGAAACAAATCCTGCCTCAGTCCTACAGTAAAGGAAAAGATTGTACAGCAAATGCTGATGCCAATCATGGATTATGGGGATGTAGTATACGCACCTGCACCGCAAACTCACCTTAATAAACTTAATACATTGTATAACTCGTTCTGCTTTGTGCTACAATGTAACTACAGGACCCACCATTGCGACATGCTAATAGAACTAAACTGGCTGTCACTGGAATCCAGACGCACCCTTCATCTTTCTTTAAGAGCTTTTCTGGGAAGCTCCCACCCTACCTGAGCAGAATGCTCTGTCCGGGTGTTCCCACCTCCCATAACCTCTGATCCAGTACCAGCAGATTATTTAGTCTGCCTCCATACAAAAAGAAAGCAGCTCTATCCTCCTTTTCCTCATATCTCTGAGCCCTTATAACTTTGTATGTAATTTTTTTATTCAATATTTTTTATTATAACGTGTTATTATGAGTGTAACTGTACTTTTAAATGTATTTTTGATGTTTTTTTGTGACACTTTTTATTTGAGCGAAACTGTTAACCAGAGCTCTGAAGTCATGCTAATCCAACATGCGTTAAATTCAATTGTGCTTGAGCGAATAAGTTTACTTTCAAAATGTAATAGGGGTGCTACTTCGGACATGCACAAACACCCACGATAAATCCGATATCGCTTGCACGCAACTGTTAGCACGCCACTCATCAGTAAAGACAAGGTAGACAACTGTGGGGTCCTCAGTGAGGAACCAAGGTCTCCTAAATTATCAGGCCGGTCCATTATTTGACTCTCTTGTGTTTGGAAAGAAAGGTACTCACAGAAACTGAATGACTACCATGGCTTTTTAAAGATGTGTCTAGTCTTTTGCAAAAAAACAGAAACAGTCTGTGTATGGTAGTTTCAGAGGCAGTGGGGGATTTCCTTATTATCCTATATAATAAATGGCCAAGTATGTTTGTCAGATGCAGTCATGCGCAGTAGAGACTGCACGTGACAAACATACCTGGCCGTTTGGATCCTGACACTAAACAGTCAGCACAGAGCAAGGCTGAAGCGGAGTGTCAGGGAGCGTAGCAGACGGGAGCGTCGCGATGGGGGGCGTGCGTCGTGAGGGGCATGGCCGTGCATCATGAGGGGCGTGGCCGGGTGCGACGAGGGGCGTGGCCGGGTGGCTGTCGCCACGATGGGGCGTGGCCAGGCGGGGTGCCGCGATGGGGGCGTGGCCAGAGAGGCAAAGGCTTTCAATTAAGACAGACCCAGAGAGGGAGCAGGAGAGGGGGGGAGAAGGGCCAAAGAGGGAGGGAGAGGGCCAAAGGGGAAAGAGAGCCAAAGAGGAGAGAGAGCAAAAGAGGGGAGAGAGCCAAAGACGGGAGAGAGAGAGCCAAAGGGGGGGGAGAGAGCCAAAGAGGAAAGAGAGCCAGAGAGGAGAGAGAGCAAAAGAGGGGAGAGAGCCAAAGAGGGGGGAGAGAGAGCCAAAGAGGGGGGGAGATAGAGCCAAAGGGGGGGGAGAGAGCCAAACGGGGGGGAGAGCCAAGGGGGGGGAAATGAGCCAAAGGGGGGGGAGCCAAAGAGGGTGAAAGAGAGAGCCAAAGAGGAGAGAGAGCCAAAGAGGAGAAAGAGCAAAAGAGGGGAGAGAGCCAAAGAGGGGAGAGAGCCAAAGAGGGGGGGGGAGAGAGCCAAAGAGGGGGGGGGGGAGAGCCAAAGAGGGGGGAGAGAGCCAAAGGGGGGGGAGAGAGCCAAAGGGGGGGAGAGAGCCAAAGAGAGCAAAAGAGGGGAGAGAGCCAAAGAGGGGGAAGAGAGAGCCAAAGAGGGGGGGAGAGAGAGCCAAAGGGGGGAGGGAGAGCCAAAAGAGGGGGGGGAGAGAGCCAAGGAGGGGGGAAGAGAGCCAAAGGGGGGGGGAGCCAAAGAGGGGGAGAGAGAGAGCCAAAGAGGAAAGAGAGCCAAAGAGGAGAGAGAGCCAAAGAGGAGAGAGAGCAAAAGAGGGGAGAGAGCCAAAGAGGGGAGAGAGCCAAAGGGGGGGGGGGGGGGAGAGCCAACGGGGGGGGAGAGCCAAAGAGGGGGGGGAGAGCCAAAGGGGGGGTGAGAGAGAGCCAAAGAGGAAAGAGAGCCAAAGAGGAGAGAGAGCCAAAGAGGAGAGAGAGCAAAAGAGGGGAGAGAGCCAAAGAGGGGGGAGAGAGAGCCAAAGAGGGGGGGGGAGAGAGCCAAAGAGGGGGGGAGAGAGCCAGCAAAAGAGGGGAGAGAGAGAGCAAAAGAGGGGAGAGAGAGCCAAAGAGGGGGGAGAGAGAGCCAAAGAGGGGGGGAGAGAGCCTAAGGGGGGGGGGAGAGCCAAAGAGGGGGGAGAGAGAGAGACAAAGAGGAAAGAGAGCCAAAGAGGAGGGAGAGCCAAAGAGGAGAGAGAGCAAAAGAGGGGAGAGAGCCAAAGAGGGGGGAGAGAGAGCTAAAGAGGGGGAGAGAGAGAGCCAAAGAGGGGGGGGGGGAGAGAGAGCCAAAGAGGGGGGAGAGAACAAAAGAGGGGGGAGAGAGAGCAAAAAGAAAGGGGGGAGAGAGCCAAAGAGGGGAGAGAGAAAGCAAAAGAGGGGAGAGAGAGAGAGCAAAAGAGGGGAGAGAAAAAGCAAAAGTGAGAGGGGAGAGAAAGCAACAGAGAGGGGGAAGAGAGATCAAAAGAGAGGGGGGAGAGAGCAAGGGGTGGGACCGCTGTACTACAAAAAATGGCCCGTGTACACGGGCTTTAGTACTAGTTTCAAAATAATTGAACAGGATATTTCAAATACCCATGTAAACTGCCTGATGTTATGTACAAATTATTTCAGGACTCTTTAAATATTTTCCCCAGTCAAGCAGTGTTTATCATCTTGAAGCAGCAAACTACCAATGCTGAATAGATATGTTGCAGCTCTAATTGAATAATATAGAGGGAAGTTCACTATAAATACAAAGCACCATAGTACAATGTCACTATTCCGATTTTTTTTTTTAAATGCATAGCAGGTTACCTTTTCCTTTTTGTGAGATGCATTAAGGCTGCCATAAAATGTGTAGATGAACTCTAGCAAAAAAGAAAATGAGTGTCTCATAAAATAAAACGGGGGGGGAGTGTCTCATAAAATAAAAAGGGGGGGGAGCCAAAGAGGGTGAAAGAGAGAGCCAAAGAGGAGAGAGAGCCAAAGAGGAGAAAGAGCAAAAGAGGGGAGAGAGCCAAAGAGGGGAGAGAGCCAAAGAGGGGGGGGGGGAGAGAGCCAAAGAGGGGGGGGGAGAGAGCCAAAGAGGGGGGAGAGAGCCAAATGGGGGGGGAGAGAGCCAAAGGGGGGGAGAGAGCCAAAGAGAGCAAAAGAGGGGAGAGAGCCAAAGAGGGGGAAGAGAGAGCCAAAGAGGGGGGGGGAGAGAGAGCCAAAGGGGGGAGGGAGAGCCAAAAGGGGGGGGGGGAGAGAGCCAAGGAGGGGGGAAGAGAGCCAAAGGGGGGGGCCAAAGAGGGGGAGAGAGAGATCCAAAGAGGAAAGAGAGCCAAAGAGGAGAGAGAGCCAAAGAGGAGAGAGAGCAAAAGAGGGGAGAGAGCCAAAGAGGGGAGAGAGCCAAAGAGGGGGGGGGAGAGAGCCAAAGGGGGGGGAGAGCCAAAGAGGGGGGGAGAGCCAAAGGGGGGGTGAGAGAGAGCCAAAGAGGAAAGAGAGCCAAAGAGGAGAGAGAGCCAAAGAGGAGAGAGAGCAAAAGAGGGGAGAGAGCCAAAGAGGGGGGAGAGAGAGCCAAAGAGGGGGGGGGGGGAGAGAGCCAAAGAGGGGGGGAGAGAGCCAGCAAAAGAGGGGAGAGAGAGAGCAAAAGAGGGGAGAGAGAGCCAAAGAGGGGGGAGAGAGAGCCAAAGAGGGGGGGGAGAGAGCCTAAGGGGGGGAGAGAGCCAAAGAGGGGGGAGAGAGAGAGACAAAGAGGAAAGAGAGCCAAAGAGGAGAGAGAGCCAAAGAGGAGAGAGAGCAAAAGAGGGGAGAGAGCCAAAGAGGGGGGAGAGAGAGCTAAAGAGGGGGAGAGAGAGAGCCAAAGAGGGGGGGGGAGAGAGCCAAAGAGGGGGGAGAGAACAAAAGAGGGGGGAGAGAGAGCAAAAAGAAAGGGGGGAGAGAGCCAAAGAGGGGAGAGAGAAAGCAAAAGAGGGGAGAGAGAAAGAGAGCAAAAGAGGGGAGAGAAAAAGCAAAAGAGAGAGGGGAGAGAAAGCAACAGAGAGGGGGAAGAGAGATCAAAAGAGAGGGGGGAGAGAGCAAGGGGTAGGACCGCTGTACTACAAAAAATGGCCCGTGTACACGGGCTTTAGTACTAGTTTCAAAATAATTGAACAGGATATTTCAAATACCCATGTAAACTGCCTGATGTTATGTACAAATTATTTCAGGACTCTTTATATATTTTCCCCAGTCAAGCAGTGTTTATCATCTTGAAGCAGCAAACTACCAATGCTGAATAGATATGTTGCAGCTCTAATTGAATAATATAGAGGGAAGTTCACTATAAATACAAAGCACCATAGTACAATGTCACTATTCCGATTTTTTTTTTTAAAATGCATAGCAGGTTACCTTTTCCTTTTTGTGAGATGCATTAAGGCTGCCATAAAATGTGTAGATGAACTCTAGCAAAAAAGAAAATGAGTGTCTCATAAAATAAAACGGGGGGGGGAGTGTCTCATAAAATAAAAAGGGGGGGAGCCAAAGAGGGTGAAAGAGAGAGCCAAAGAGGAGAGAGAGCCAAAGAGGAGAAAGAGAAAAAGAGGGGAGAGAGCCAAAGAGGGGAGAGAGCCAAAGAGGGGGGGGGGGAGAGAGCCAAAGAGGGGGGGAGAGAGCCAAAGAGGGGGGAGAGAGCCAAAGGGGGGGGAGAGAGCCAAAGGGGGGGAGAGAGCCAAAGAGAGCAAAAGAGGGGAGAGAGCCAAAGAGGGGGAAGAGAGAGACAAAGAGGGGGGGGAGAGAGAGCCAAAGGGGGGAGGGAGAGCCAAAAGGGGGGGGGAGAGAGCCAAGGAGGGGGGAAGAGAGCCAAAGGGGGGGGGGCAAAGAGGGGGAGAGAGAGATCCAAAGAGGAAAGAGAGCCAAAGAGGAGAGAGAGCCAAAGAGGAGAGAGAGCAAAAGAGGGGAGAGAGCCAAAGAGGGGAGAGAGCCAAAGAGGGGGGGGGAGAGAGCCAAAGGGGGGGGAGAGCCAAAGAGGGGGGGGAGAGCCAAAGGGGGGGTGAGAGAGAGCCAAAGAGGAAAGAGAGCCAAAGAGGAGAGAGAGCCAAAGAGGAGAGAGAGCAAAAGAGGGGAGAGAGCCAAAGAGGGGGGGAGAGAGCCAGCAAAAGAGGGGAGAGAGAGAGCAAAAGAGGGGAGAGAGAGCCAAAGAGGGGGGAGAGAGAGCCAAAGAGGGGGGGGGGGGAGAGAGCCTAAGGGGGGGAGAGAGCCAAAGAGGGGGGAGAGAGAGAGACAAAGAGGAAAGAGAGCCAAAGAGGAGAGAGAGCCAAAGAGGAGAGAGAGCAAAAGAGGGGAGAGAGCCAAAGAGGGGGGAGAGAGAGCTAAAGAGGGGGAGAGAGAGAGCCAAAGAGGGGGGGGGGGGGAGAGAGAGCCAAAGAGGGGGGAGAGAACAAAAGAGGGGGGAGAGAGAGCAAAAAGAAAGGGGGGAGAGAGCCAAAGAGGGGAGAGAGAAAGCAAAAGAGGGGAGAGAGAGAGAGCAAAAGAGGGGAGAGAAAAAGCAAAAGAGAGAGGGGAGAGAAAGCAAAAGAGAGGGGGAAGAGAGATCAAAAGAGAGGGGGGAGAGAGCAAGGGGTGGGACCGCTGTACTACAAAAAATGGCCCGTGTACACGGGCTTTAGTACTAGTTTCAAAATAATTGAGCAGGATATTTCAAATACCCATGTAAACTGCCTGATGTTATGTACAAATTATTTCAGGACTCTTTATATATTTTCCCCAGTCAAGCAGTGTTTATCATCTTGAAACAGCAAACTACCAATGCTGAATAGATATGTTGCAGCTCTAATTGAATAATATAGAGGGAAGTTCACTGTAAATACAAAGCACCATAGTACAATGTCACTATTCCGATTTTTTTTTTTTAAATGCATAGCAGGTTACCTTTTCCTTTTTGTGAGATGCATTAAGGCTGCCATAAAATGTGTAGATGAACTCTAGCAAAAAAGAAAATGAGTGTCTCATAAAATAAAACAAACAAAAAAAACATAAGGCATCTATGTATGGTGCCCACTTAGGGCTAGATTACGAGTAGAGTGGTAGTTTGCGCTCTCGCTTAATCAATAACTCCGCTAGACTTCTGCCTTTTGCATGCGTCGGGTTGCATGCGTATTACAAGTTGAAAATAAAGTTTTGCTCCTGCGCTAACCTGACTCGTGCAAAAATGAGGAACTTGTGACTGCATTAGCATATTCCTCGAATATTGTGACTGCGTTAGCATATTCCCCCATAGACTTCAAAGGAGCTGAAAAGTGAAAAAAAGAACTAACAAACCCAATCGCATTTTCTAAAGTGCACTAAATCAACATGAAATATGAATATTTCACATTCCAATGTTCTTCACATAGAGGAATATGTTATATGTATTCATAAATACATACATATTTCTATATTTATCTGATGTTTTTTGGTAAAATATATATCTATACCTATATATATTGAGGATTAAACAGACATACCTCATTTTATTGCGCTTCTCAGATATTGCTCTTTTTACAAATTGAAGGTTTGTGGAAACTCTGTGTTGAGAAAGTCAACTGGAGCCATTTTTCCAACAAACAGCAAAATTACAAGTTTTGCAGTACGGCTGTACCGATGAAAAATTGGCCATTGCGCACGGAATATGCAGGTCTCCCGTATTACAAGTCACGGCGGTACGGCTATACCGCTAGTATTTTAGCCTTTACACAACTCTCCATTCCGCTCTCAAATGGCTTTTGAATGTGGGATTTTCATTGTGCGGTCTGGCTATAACGCTAGCGTTATAGCTTATACTGCCACAATCCATTCCGCTATCTGAGACCAGTAGTTATGGATTTTGCAAAACAAAAATGTTTTACAAAACTCATAACAAAAATGTTACAAAGTACGCTAACACCTATTAACTACATATTAACCCCTAAACTACCATACCCCCGCATCGCAAATAGTATAATAAACTTATTAAACCTAAACTGCTGCCCACCCACATAGCCAATACTAAATAAACCTATTAACCCCTAAACCGCTGGCCCACCACATCACTACTACTATAATAAACCTATTAACCCCTAAACCGCCGCCCCCACATTGCTACTACTATAATAAACCTATTAACCCCTAAACCGCCGGCCCCCACATTGCAAAACACTAAATTAAACTATTAAACCCTAAACCTAAAACCCCTCTAACTTAAAATAAATAATAACGTACCCGTGAAATAAAAAAAACTAAGATTAAACTATATATATTAACCTAACATTACTATTTTTTTTAAAAACAAAATTACAAAATAAATTACAAAAAAACACTAAACTACGAAAATTTCAAATTATCTAACATTACAAAAAAACAAAAAATACTAAAATTACGAAAAATAAAAAAAAACACTAAGATTACAAAATATAATAAACGAAATTATCCAAAATAATAAAAATTAAACCTAATCTAAAAAAATAAACTAACACTAACCCCAGAAAATGTACTCACAGTTCCTGAAGTCTGGACATCCATCTTCATCCAGGCGGCGAGAAGTCTTCATCCATCGTGGGGGCATCTTCTATCTTCATCCCGGTGGCGTGGAGCTGTGGCGGCGCAGAGCTGACCAGGACCGACATCCAGCGCGGAGCCTCCTCTTCATGCGATCGTCCGCTGCACACTGAAGCTTGAATGCAATGTACACATTTTATATTGGGGTAACGTTGCATTACTATTGGCTGAAATATTCAAATCAGCCAATAGGATAAGAGCTGCTTAAATTCTATTGGCTGTTCAAATCAGCCAATAGGATTTAAGCAGCGCATATCCTCCATGCTTGATGGCTCCGTGGTCGCCGGTTCTTCTCAGCTCTGTGACGCCACAGCTCCGCACCACCTGGATGAAGATAGAAGATTCCCCCGCGATGGATGAAGATGTCACCCCCTGGATGAAGATGGATGTCCGGACTTCAGGGACTGTGAGTAGATTTTCTGGGGTAAGTGTTAGGTTTTTTTTATAGTTTTTGGGGTGTTTTTGTTTTAAGATTAGGAATGGGCAGTAAAAGAGCTGATTGCCCTTTTAAGGGAAATGCCCATACAAATGGCCCTTGAGGGGCAATGGGTAGCTTAGGTTTTTATTAGACTTAGGTTTTTTTATTTTGGGGGGTTGGTTGGGTGGGGGGTTTACTGTTAGGAGGTACTTTGTTATTTTTTTTAGGTAAAAGAGCTGTTTATCTTAGGGCAATGCCCTACAAAAGGCCCTTTTAAGGGCCATTGGTAGTTTATTGTTAGATTAGGGGGTGTTTTTATTTTGGGGGGCTTTTTTTGTTTTATAGAGGTATTAGCTTAGGTTTAATTCTATTATTTTGGATAATATCGTTTATTGTTTTTTGTAATCTTAGATTTTTTATATTTTTCGTAATTTTAGTGTTGTTTTTTTTGTAATGTTAGTTTTTTTTTTTTTTTTTTTATAGTGTTAGGATTTTTTAGTTTGGTAACTTTTTGTTACTGATTATTTTTTTTCTTTAAAATAGTAATGTTAATTTATAGTTTAAGGTTAAGTTTAATTTTAATTCACAGGTAAGTTTTTTTTATTTATTTAAAGTTATATTGTAAGTTTAATTTAAAGTTAGGGGTGTTAGGTTTAGGGGTTAATATTTTAATTTAGTATGTTGCGATGTGGGGGGGCAGGGATTTAAGGGTTAATAAGTTTATTATAGTATTTGCAATGTGGGGGGACGGCGGTTCAGGGGTTAATAGGTTTATTATAGAAGTTGTGCTGTGGGGGGTCGGCGGTTTAGGGGTTAATAACTTTTTTAAGTGTCAGCAATGTCGAGGGTGGCGGGTTGAGGGTTAATAGGTTTATTATAGTAGTTGCGCTGTGGGGGGTTGGCTGTTTATGGTTTAATAACTTTTTTAGTGTCGGCGATGTCGGGGGAGGCGGTTTAGGGGTTAATAGGTTTATTAAAGTAGTTGCACTGTGGGGGGTCGTCAGTTTAGGGTTTAATAACTTTTTTAGTGTCTGCGATGTTGGGGGTGGCGGGTAAGGGGTTAATAGGTTTATTATAGTAGTTGTGCTGTGGGGGTCGGTGGTTTAGGGGTTAATAACTTTTTTTAGTGTCGACGATGTTGGGGGCAGCGGGTTAGGAGTATTTAGACTAGGGGGTTATGTTTAGGTGTTAGGTTTTAACGTAACTTTATTTTCCCCGTAGACATTAATGGGGAATGCATTATAGCGATCGCCATTCTGCGATCACAGGTTTTAGTTTTTTTCTAACACTTTGGGGGGTAGTTATCAAGCCGTCAACCTCAAATACGCTGGAATTCCGCAGCGTATTTGTGGCGAGGCTGATTCGCCTTAGTTATCAAAGGCTACAGACCAGCAAATGTAGAATTTTGTGATGTAAACTTCGATCCGCCAGACTCAGTCCGACACAGATCGATTCTTACGTCACTCCAGATGTTCCGCACACAAGTGCGGCACAATCTGACTACTTTTGCTAGTTATCAAATGACTAGCAGGTACGCTCAGCACTTTTCTGGCCCAGCGTACCTGGTTTTCATAGTTTTCGTACCTGGTTTTCGTACCTGACCATAGCGAAAGTACAAGTTCGCTGCTGCCAGACATTCTATTGATTCCTATGGGAAATGTCTGCACCTAACACCCTAACATGTACCCCGAGTCTAAACACCCCTAATCTGTCCCCCCCTACACCGCCGCAACTAAATAAAGTTATTACCCCCTAAACCGCCGCCCCCGGAGCCCACCGCAAGCTACATTATACATATTAACCCTTAATCTGCCCCCCCCCCTACACCGCCGCAACTAAATAAATATATTACCCCCTAAACCGCCGCTCCCGGAGCCCACCGCAAGCTTTATACATATTAAAACCTAAACCGCCACTCCCGGAGCCCACCGCAAGCTACTCTATACATATTAATCCCTAAACCGCAACTCCCGGACACCGCCGCAACCTACATTATACCTACTAACCCCTATCCTGCCCCCCTCTATAATAAAGTTATTAACCCCTAATCTGCCCCCCCCTATACCGCCGCCCTCTATAATAAATTTATTAACCCCTATCCTGCCCCCCCTACACCGCCGCCACTGTAATAAAATTATTAACCCCTAAACCTAAGTCTAACACTAACCCTAACACCCCCTAACTTAAATATTAATTAAATAAATCTAAATAATATTTCTATTATTAACTAAATTAATCCTATTTAAAACTAAATACTTACCTTTAAAATAAACCCTAATATAGCTACAATATAAATAATAATTATATTGTAGCTATCTTAGGATTTATTTTTATTTTACAGGCAAATTTCAATTTATTTTAACTAGGTACAATAGCTATAAAATAGTTATTAAATTTACCTGTAAAATAAAAACTAACCTAAGTTACAATTACACCTAACACTACACTATACTTTAATAAATTATTCCTATTTAAAACTAAATACTTACCTGTAAAATAAACCCTAAGATAGCTACAATGTAATTAATAATTACATTGTAGCTATTTTAGGATTTATATTTATTTTACAGGTAACTTTGTATTTATTTTAGCTAGTTAGAATAGTTATTAAATAGTTATTAACTATTTAATAACTACCTAGCTAAAAGAAATACAAAATTACCTGTAAAATAAATCCTAACCTAAGTTACAATTAAACCTAACACTACACTATCATTACATTAATTAAATAAATTAACTACAAATAACTACAATTAAATACAATTACATAAACTAACTAAAGTACAAAAAATAAAAAAAGCTAAGTTACAAAAAATAAAAAACATAAGTTACAAACATTTAAAAAATATTACAACAATTTTAAGATAATTACACCTAATCTTAGCCCCCTAATAAAATAACAAAGCCCCCCAAAATAAAAAAATTCCCTACCCTATTCTACATTAAAAAAGTTCAAAGCTCTTTTACCTTACCAGCCCTTAAAAGGGCCTTTTGTGGGGCATGCCCCAAAGAAAACTGCTCTTTTGCCTGTAAAAGAAAAATACACCCCCCCCCAACATTAAAACCCACCACCCACATACCCCTAATCTAACCCAAACCCCCCTTAAAATAACCTAACACTAATCCCCTGAAGATCATCCTACCTTGAGTCGTCTTCACTCAGCCGAGCCACCGATGGAACTGAAGAGGAGATCCGGAGCGCCAGAAGTGATCCTCCAAGGGGCGCTGAAGAAGTCTTCCATCCGATGAAGTGATCCTCCAAGCGACGCTGAAGAAGTCTTCCATCCGGGTGATGTCATCTTCCAAGCGGCGCTGAAGATCATCTTCCATCCAGGCGATGTCATCTTCCAAGCGGGGTCTTCATTCTTCTTGCTTCAGGATCCATCTTCATCCCGCCGATGCGGAACATCCTTCTTCCCCGACGGACTAACGACGAATGAAGGCTCCTTTAAGGGACGTCATCCAAGATGGCGTCCCTTCAATTCCGATTGGCTGATAGGATTCTATCAGCCAATCGGAATTAAGGTAGGAAAAATCTGATTGGCTGATTGAATCAGCCAATCAGATTGAGATCGCATTCTATTGGCTGATTGGAACAGTACTTGGTGCGTGGCTTTTTGACAGATTTATTGATAACTTAGGCATATTTTTTCAGGTCCGCGGCGGCGAAGGTAGGCGAGCTTAGATGGGCGTATTGGGCCGGCGAAGGCAGGAAAGTTGACACGATGATAACTACCCCCCTTAATCTCCATTGATGTCTATGGGGGAAAACGTGCACAAGCATGTCAAGTCAGACCTTGGGTTTTGTGCGGTATGGAGCTTATTGCACCATATAGCAAAACAAAAGAAGGTTTTTCAGTAACTTGTAATGGCAGCACTTCATTTTTTTGCATTATTTACGCACTTGGTTTAGTGCACAACTCTAATCTTGATCATATTTACTTATATAAATACATAAATACACATTAATACACATATATACATATATATATATATATATATATATATATATATATATACACACATACACACCACAGAAAAAAAGATAATGGGGGATATTTATCAAAGCCTCAATCGTAAATACGCTGAAACTCTGCAGCATAATTGTTGCGAGATTGATCTGACCTAATTATCAAAGCCTACAGACTGGCAAATGTTGACATTTGTGACGTAACATACGATCCGCCGGTCTCAATTCAACGCAGATCGATGTTTACGTCATTACAGATGTTCGTAATACACATTCGGCTCTATCTGACACTTTTCCAAATTATCAAACTTCTAACAGGTACGCTCGTGGCTATTCCGGCCCAGCGTACCTGGTTTTCAATCCACAACCCTGGAGGCCGCGGATGCCATAGAAATCAATGGGAGTCTAAAAGCAACAAAAGCTTATGTTCTATGCTGCCAGATATCCCATTGATTTCTATGGTAGAAAACAAGTTCCGTTTACACCTAACACCCTAACATAAACCCCGAGTCTAAACACCCCTAATCTGCCGCCTGACATTGCCGCAACCTAAATAAAATGTATTAACCCCTATTCCGCCGCACCCCGCCACTGCCGCCACTAAATAAACGTATTAATCCCTAAACCTCTGGCCTCCCACATCACCACCACTAACTAAACCTATTAAACCCTAAACCGTCAGCCCCCCACATCACCATAAACTAAATTAAGCTATTAACCCCTAAACCTAACAACCCGCTAACTTTAAATTAAAATTACAACATCCCTATCTTGAAAAAGTAGATTGAAAATGTAACACTTTATTAATTGGAAAGTAACAAAAACAACATTAATCTAAAGTGGGTGTAAGAATGGGTAATGTCACATCCAATCCTTAAATCAAATATACACCCAACACTAATTTAAAAACAAAGAGGGGCCAGGTAGCTAATGAGGAGCAAGTGTGGTGGTTGTGAGTGTTTAAGAGGTATAGGGTTAATATCTATTATCACATATTCAACACAGGCATTCCTATGTGCTAAAAGGCATCCTCCTGCCTGCAAGCTTTGTGGGATTAACCCAGTCAGCCGATTTCTGACTAAAAACCCTATGTCAATATCAACAACACATCTCACACAAATATAAAAACTGCTTCGTTATATATGTTTATCAATACGGACCATTAATAATGTCCTGATATAGTAGAAACTATGAAGCAACAGAATAGCGATTCCAAAAACATCAATCTGGAGAAGATATATAGGTTAAAATGTCCATTTTATTTGCAACAAAGTTAAAAAGAACAAAAGGGCACAGCACAGAATCTGCAGCTGACGCGTTTCGCAGGACTACACAGGGGGATTGTTTGGACACTTTCAATCCCTCATAGCCGTTGCTGAAATAATAAAGTGAGTCCGGATGGAAGAGGGGTAAGCCTTGTTGATATAGAGACTACTTTATTCTTATTTACACAGTGAGGTTTATACATTGTTAACCCCGTGATAGCCGCTTATTGTGGCACTCTGAAAGAGTTGATTTCACAGAGGTTACTTAGAATTTTACATCAATGGTTACATCTTTGAAAATTACTCTGTGAACAATGCAGGGGTGTTTATAGTAGAAACTAGTTGCAACTCTATTTGTTAGTGATATTTTATTTGCTTCAATCACTGTATATATTACACCAACAGAAGTTAATGCTGCCCCATTAGCCCCACCCACTGACGTGTTTCATCACTAAGAAACGTGACTTTTAAAAAATATATATATATTTTTATTTTGCTTTTTTGCAATAATATGGACAATATTGCTGCAACTGCCCTATGCTTCCATGTGTTTCGATATGATCAATGAGCCTAACATGCGGTTGACACTTCCACAAACAGAATGTGGTTACTATAACAACCAAAAGTATATTTAAGCCATGTTGTTCGGCTTGGCCAGCCCTAAAACCCTTACTAAGTCACGCTTCTTAGTGACGAAATGCATCGGTGGGCGGGGCTAATGGGGCAGCGTGTCTAGTGTTTGGTGCCACACACATTGACATCATTAATACTTAATCTCGCTATAAGAAACATAGTTGCTACTTTTCAGACAGCAAGTTTAACTTTAGTTGGTGTGATATACACTTGACTTTACGATAATAGTATATGTTAAAGCTATCTAGCTTAAAAAGCAGCATCTTTTACTAACGTTAACTTCTGTTGGTGTAATATATACAGTCTCTTCGATCTTCATCCAGCCGGCAAAGTCCTCATCCAGGCGGCAAGAAGTCATCATCCAGACTGCATCTTCTATATTCATCCATCTGGTGCGGAGCAGGTCCATTCTGAAGACATCCGACGTGGAGCATTCTCTTCATACGGTCGCCGCCGTAAACTGGAACTTCAATGCAAGTGACGTCATCCAAGATGGCGTCCCTTGCATTCCTATTGGTTAAAAGATTTCAATCAGCCAATAGGATTAAAGCTGCTAAAATCCTATTGGCTGTTCCAATCAGCCAATAGGATTTGAGCAGCTCTCATTCTATTGGCTGTTCCAATCAGCCAATAAGATGAGAGCTGCTCAAATCCTATTGGCTGATTGGAACAGCCAATAGGATTTTAGCAGCGCTAATCCTATTGACTGATTTAAATCTTTCAGCCAATAGGAATGCAAGGGACGCCATCTTGGATGACGTCACTTGCATTGAAGTTCCAGTTTACGGTAGCGACTGTATGAAGAGGATGCTCCGCGCCGGATGTCTTCAGGATGGACCCACTCCGCGCTGGATGGATGAAGATAGAAGATGCCAGCTGGATGAAAACTTCTTGCCATCTGGATGAGGACTTTGCTGCCTGGATGAAGATCGAAGAGGCTGTCTGGATGAAGACTTCTTGCCGGCTGGATGGATCCTTCAAGCGGGACTTCAATAACTGTAAGTGGATCGTCATGGGTTAGGGTTAGGTTTATTTAAGTGGTTTTTTTTGTATTTTTTTTTTAGTTTAGGGTCTGGGCATGTAAAAGAGCTAAATGCCCTTTTAAGGGCAATGCCCATACAAATGCCCTTTTCAGGGCAATGGGGAGCTTAGGTTATTTTAGATAGGTTTTTTTATTTGGGGGGTTGGTTGGTTGGGTGGTGGGTTTTACTGTTGGGGGTGTTTGTATTTTATTTTACAGGTAAAAGAGCTGATTTCTTTGGGGCAATGCCCCACAAAAGGCCCTTTTAAGGGCCATTGGTAGTTTATTGTAGGCTAGGTTTTTTTTTATTTTGGGGGGCTCTTTTATTTTGATAGGGCTATTAGATTAGGTGTAATTCTTTTTTATTTTTGATAATGTGTTTTTTTTTATTTTTCGTAATTTAGTGGGGGTTTTTTTGTAACTTAGTGTTTTTTTTCTGTAATTTAGTAATTTGTAATAAGGTTTAATAGTATATTTAAATAATTTGAGTAGGGTTAGGGTTTTTAATATGTAATTTAGTTAATTTAATTGGTAGTTTAATTTAATTGTAGTATAATAGTTAGGGTAGGTTAATTAATATTTTAAAATAGTTTATTTTAATTCTACAGGTAAGTTTAAATTTATTTGAAGATAGGGGTGTTGTAATTTTAATTTAAAGTTAGCAGGTTGTTAGGTTTAGGGATTAATAGCTTAATTTAGTTTATGGTGATGTGGGGGGCTGACGGTTTAGGGGTTAATAGGTTTAGTTAGTGGTAGTGATGTTAAAATAAAGTTTGGAAAAAGCTGAATAGACGCGAAATCGATGACTGCTAGTTAACAACAGTTGCCCTATGTATCATTACACGCTCTTCTCTCGCGTAATTTTCCCTCACCACCTCAGAAGTGGTGTAGGGTGTAAGAATCAGCGGTCTAATGACCGCTGTTTCCTAGATTGCGAGAAGTATGCTCTCATATGCGAACCTGCCCCACAAGGGCTCCGGAGCAGCTTTCTTTTGTTGAAGAGCATTTATACTTCACAACTGCATGGTGGTTAAGATAGAGGGGCCAGATTTCAGTTACAGACTAACATCTGGATTCTGGAAGTAATGAGACAATGTCCTACCTTTATATTACCCCTTCCCTTTATAGAAAAGTTGTATTTGTGAAAACTTACTGATATCTATTTTTAGAATTTCATAAAAAACATTCCATTAAGCTATATAAAGGTTGCTTTCACAGATTTTTTTTCTCTCTCTCTTCAAAGCTGTACACAGTAAGGTCAAGATGTATTTCATTTGAGTTCTTATTTTTTAGCAGCTCTTCGTTTGACAGGTTTTAATTTATATATCTCATTGAGAAATTTAGTTTTTAGAACTGTACATCATTTTGTATTAAACATCTAAGTAGTGGTTTATAATATGCTATTATTCCCTCTCAATAAATGTCCTATTGTCTTCCTAACTACACTATTTGTCTCCTGTAAAAATATCTGGAAAAAATGCCTCTAAATTCCCTGTCCTCCGTTGTTCTTTTGAACATATACCAACATTCATGTCCATAACAATATTAAGTAAAAGGTTCAAAATTGTTTGCCTGAGGCTTTTCAACAAAAAGGCATTCGTCCATTGAAGGATAAGTTGTAACAAACATAAAGGTCTAGAGTAGTATTTATTGCTCCCTCTCGCGCACTATCTCCGCTAGAAGTAATCTGTTTGTAATGTCGGGTAGGATGCGTATTACAAGTTGAAAGTAAAAAGTTATCACAAACTGTAAAGCACTCTCCGGTCTTGTATTCAATCACATTTAATTAAGTGTAACATGTAAAAAAAATTGGGTCTTTCTATCTATCTGATGACGGGGTAAGACCTGAAAATGTTTACATGTGACACTTTATTAAAAGTGATTGAATATAAGACCGGAGAGTGCGTTACAGTTTGGGAAGATTATGCTATTATTTGAAGTGCACCCCAGCAAATATCTTATACAGTAAGTGAGTGCCAAGCTCATATATATATATATATATATATATATATATGCATAGATATATACTGATATATATATATAGGAATACCTGCTATGTGCAGAACATTGGAATCTTAAATATTTACAGTAAATACATAGTAAAAACCTTTTTAAAAATATGAATATTGCATAAATATGCTTTTACATGTTTTCATCTACTTGACTGCAAAGGACTCCAATGAGTATATATATAACTGTTTTATATGGAATAAAACACTTTTTATTTCACCTATATCAAGTCCAGTGAGTGCTTGTGTTATAACTTGCATATTTATATGTATTTATGTCAAAATAGATATATATACACAGCATACAGTGATGCCATATATATACTGTATATATAGATAGAGGCCAAAGGGCGATGTCAGTATTTTAGTATTACACCAATGCCTTACGATGCAAAGCCAATAAAAATAATAAATCACATAAGTCACATGGATGCTTGCAATCCTGTATGGATACAAGGAGAGTATCTTCTGGTATAACACAGAGGGTACCCCAATTCAGGCAGCTCTTCTATGTTGTCCAGTCAGACATTTGGAAACTCTAAAACATAAAAATAGAAGGCGCCTCAAATGGTAGACAAACCACACAAATAGTATGTAAATACAGTGGGTAGTAGTTCTACTCTGAAGAATGTTTTGCACTAGAATGTGCAAAACAAGCAGGCTGGATCATCAGAGTCACCCGGCAGACTCCTCTCCATGCAGGGAGGAAGCTACCTCCAGCAGTAGCACGCTACCTGTGAAACTTTCCAACTTTCTCAATAAGGACTACAACTTTAGCCCACAGTTGGCAGATCCTTTCTTGGGTCCCCCAGCAGCTAACGAGGGCACAAAACCAAATAAAAAGTATCAGAGGGCACAGAATTTGCATCCACACTTCTTTTTTCCCCATTTCTTATTTCTCACTCACTCTCTCTCTCTCTCTCTCTCTCTCTCTCTCTATTATATATATATATATATATATATATATATATAGACTACACCAGAGAGGATTTTTTTGCTATGCGCCCTTCCCTCTTCTGTTGTTCCAGATTCTCCTTGGGATCGCTCCTGTCTTGGCAAAATTCCCTTTTGTCTTTGGTGATTTTAATCCACTCTCTCATCCTTTCCCGCATTGACTACTGCAACTCTATCCTCTCTGGTCTCCCTATCTGCCGCCTAGCTCCTTTACAATCCATAATGAATGCCTCTGCCAGGCTCATCTTCCTTACACATCGCTCTTCATCTGCCGCACCTCTCTGCCAATCCCTTCCCTGGCTTCGTCTTGCCTCCAGGATTAAGCACAAAATTCTCACTCTGACACATAAAGCCCTCAATTGCATTGCTCCCCCCTACATCTCAGACCTTGTCTCCAGATACTCTCCCTCCCGACCACTTCACTCTGCTCATGATCTCCTACTCTTCTCCTCTCTTGTTACCTCCTCACATTCCCATTTACAAGATTTCTCCAGACTGGCTCCCATCTTATGGAACGCTGTGCCTCGCTCCACAAGACTCTACCCTAGTTTTAAAAGCGTCAAGTGCTCCCTGAAGACGCTACTATTCAGGGACGCATACAACCTACACTAACCTTCCTATCTCCACTGCTATCCCCTTAATCCCCATAGCATGTAAGCCTATGAGCCCAGCTGTTTGTAGTCCATCTTCATAAGAGCCGACTACAACAGTGCAACTCTCGGCAGGACCCTCTACCCATTTGATCCCTGTAATTGTTTTTATATACCACCTATGTTCATAGCGCTGCGGAACCTGTTAGGGCTCTAAAAATACCTGATAATAATAATAATAATGATTAGGCTGTGAGTGAACTTGGATACCTCTTCTCCTATCCCCAAAAGAACTGAACTGTTTTTGGGGTCAGAACTGAAAGAATGCCTGTTATATCAGGTTTATATCTGGTACTCCAGGTTTGGGACTGCATTGGTTTTATAGCGCTGTATTAATTCTGTGTGTTCCCATATACTGTATATATATGAATTGTCAGTGCTCAAATGGCTCAACTTAACCAATCAATTGTGGTTTTAATACATAAAAAGCCACTTTTCTTTCAAAATGAGATCTTTCTGAGAGCATTAATGTTATTTTTACAAAACATAAGAATTCCAAATGGTACAAAACCATCTCAGAAGGCGTTGTCATTCCTGTTTCAACAGTTTACAATAATATTAACAAATTCTGCTCATTTACCTGTCAAACAAGAAGGTCTTTATGGAGGCCAATAGAGATCCCACTACTGAAAGCAACACATAAAAAGGCACAACTTATTTTTACCAAGAACCAACCTAGTAAAATCAAAATTATTTGGGGAAAATGGACAGATTAAATCAAAGTAGAGCTCTTTGTTAATGCACATTAGTGATTGTGATATTAAGCTTATGTTAAAAATGGTGGGGGATTGGTAATGTTGTTGGGCTGCTTTGCTGTATCTGTTACTCTGTTACTGGGGGTTCAATATTATTAAAGGGACAGTCTACTCCAGAATTGTTATTGTTTAAAAAGATAGATAATCCCTTTATTACCCATTCCCCTGTTTTGCATAACCTACACGGTTATACTAATATACTTTTTACCTCTGTGATTACCTTGTATCTAAGCCTTTGCAGACTGCCCCCTTATTTCAGTTCTTTTGGCAGACTTGCATTTAGCCAATCAGTGCCCTCTTGCTTGTAAATCCACGTGTGTGGTCACAATGTTATCTGTATGGCACACATGAACTTACGCCCTCTAGCTGTGAAAAACTGCCAAATGCATTAAATTAAGGGGCGGCCTTCAAGGTTTAAGAAATTAGTATATGAGCCTATCTAGGTTTAGCTTTCAACAAAGAATACCAAGAGAAAAAGCAAATTTGATGATGAAAGTGAATTGGAAAGTTGTTTAACATTGCATTCCCTATCTGAATCATGAAAGTTTAATTTTGACTAGAACTAGACTGTCCCTTTAAGGGAATGATTTAATCAAAGACTTACCAAGACATTTTACAGTATGTGCTAACCAGTGTCAGAAAACTAAGAATAGGTCAAACATAATGGTTCCTCCAGCAGGACAAAGCACAAAAGAATGGTTGCAAAAGAACTGACATACAGAAAAGTAATCCTGCAAATGCTCAAACACTTAAACAAACTGTAATTGAAGAGTGGGAGAAATCAGCAGACAGGTACAAGTAGCTTATAGATCGTTGTTTGGAAGCTAGGTTAGGGTTAGGATTATGTAACTAAATATTAGGGAGGGGCGCCTTTAATGCTACCCAGTTCACATTTTAGATTACTTGTGTGAAATTGCTACATGTCAGTTACAAAGGCATTTTTTTTGGTTGAATACCTGTGTCTATTCAATTAATATATTTTGATAATACAAAGTAGGAACATTTCCAATTATTTCTGAAGATATTTGACATAATGTACAAAATATTCAAATGCCCCAATAATGTTGACCAGAAGTATATTTATATCTATCAATGATGTCTGCATTTAGCATATTAAATATGCGTACCACGATTTGTGTTTTGCGCTTTACGTCTAACACGGTGTCGGGTTAGCACGCCTGAAGAATTACAAATCTCAAAGGACATTCTTGAAATATTAAATATAAAATATTAAAAATATGAATAATAATTATTAAAAATTACTATACTGTAAATATATAAATTCTATAGATTATTTATTTTTTTAGCAGATATTGTTTATGTAAGTGTAACTATAATTTTAAATGTATTTATGTTGTGATTAGTGCAACTTTTTTAACAATCTACCCTCTACTCAAGTTTTTTCTGTTGTGCTAACCCAATGAGCATAAAATGTGATTGTGCTCTCGCGACCGCATTTAATTTTAACTCGTAAAACGAGCACTATTTCCATCGAATACAAAAAGTCGAAAAAAGATATCACTTGCACGCAACAGTTAGTGCGCCACTTGTAATCTAGCCCTGAGTTGGTATTTTCAAGAAAAACAGACAGAAAATGGTCTCAGTGGAAAGGCTCTGTGATGATTTGGATTCCATCTATAAACAAATAATTCATTCTGTTGCAATTAATAATATGCTAGAAACTTGACTAGTACATTTGCTTATGTAGATATTATTGATTGTTAGACAGACAGACAGATAGATAGAAGGTAGTCAGACAGATAGACAGACAGATGATAGATAGATAGATAGATAGATAGATAGATAGATAGATAGATAGTTAGACAGGCAGATATATTATAGATAGATAAATAGATATAGACAGGGTGAAATCATTTTATGCATCATATTTTTTATAATTATTGTTTAGTGTCACTGAGGGAGTTTTAAAGACAAAATTCTGTGTAGTTTTAACATTTATAAGGATAGATTTTAAGTAGTGGATTGCAAAAATATTAGCGCTGTCATGCACTAATATCCGTTATTACATCAAATTCTTGACTATTAATCACATTTATTATAATAGCTATGGTTAATTTTTGCATGGCATAACATGACAAAGTGATAGTTCTGCACAACATTGCAAATCAGTGATGGCTTTGAAAAATTAATCAAACAGTGGTGACAATATATAAAACACAGAAAATTGGAGGCAGGATTACTTTTATTTCTTCGTCACCATACCTAGACTGATACTAGAATTTATAACAGAAAAATGTATCAAACTGTAGGTGGACAAGTTCTCAATAAGAGAACGTGTCCACCTGCAATTTCCACTTTGCAAAATTTAAGACTGGAGAAGAAGCTCTCTCTAGTTCAATCCTGCCACCTTCACTTGGGCAACCAGTTGTGCAAGACCACGAACATGTAATTTTGAGGAGATTTATCTCTGCCCCATTGGAGAGGAAGCAGATACTAAATTGCAAGCCTGAACTGCACGTTCTCATATGCTGCGGATGCATCTTGATAAATATTCCAACATGTATATTTTTTAAAGCCCTACAATAGATCACATTAACTTTCAGTGGAATACTGGCATTCTTTCACTGAAAATGAACATGTTGTACAGAATAATTATGCCAAGTATATCTACCCTGTACTAGGAAATGTTGTACTGAATAATTATTATGGCTATCTATACAAATTTATGTAGAGAGATAATAGCCATATGATACTGGGTAATTATGATTTTATATAGATAGTCAGATAGATAAATATAATCACCATCAGCCCTTGTGTTACCCATTAGGCTGTGAGTGAGGGTGAGTCCCACTGCTGTCATCAGCTCCATTAACTGTTATGGAGGCTGCAAAAGCAGAGGGGCTGTACTGTTAGATATTTCAGCCAGATGCTTCCATATGTTCTGGCTGATTTGTACTCTCTACCACAACACACATACAGTGGCACCACTCCGGCAGCCTTTTCTATAATTGTAATGAGCGACAAAAAACCTT
The DNA here is from genome assembly GCF_027579735.1 of Bombina bombina. Lineage (NCBI taxonomy): Eukaryota > Metazoa > Chordata > Amphibia > Anura > Bombinatoridae > Bombina > Bombina bombina. The sequence goes on from NC_069500.1 coordinate 920,824,041, forward strand.
GTTTATGTCTCTGTACTTATAATAGCAGAAAAGGTTGTGCTGTGCAGTTGTGCAATACACTGAACCAAATAGAGAGGGAGAGACCTCACTAAAGACTGCACATATAGCACTCTGAGCTCTATAGGGGGATATAGAGCGTATGGGAGCTCTATTCATTTTTTAAATATACCTAAGATTGCTGGCCTGTTTAGGCGGGCTTAGACTTAAAAATACCTAGCTTAAATGAATGGCTAATAGTCGCATTTGGCACTTTCATTCAGTTATCGTTAAACCTAGACCACAATAGAATGTGATGTATTATAAGTTTACTTGCAATAGGCTACCCGAAGGGAAACATTTTTAGGATACCGCATAGGGGGCATAATGTATACTTAGTTGTACTCACTATTAGAGGAATTATTTAAGCGGTTAACTCTCTAGTGTTTGTTGCTATAGCACAACATCGAACCTCTCTTGTTATGATTTCAAGAGTGAATTAATCTAAACAAAATAATTATAGTTGATAGTGCAATGGAATTATAATATCACTGTAGCTTCAAATAGTGACCGGAGACACACCGGTAGATATATACCAGCTAAGTTGTTTAGCAAAAGAAATCTATCACATTTAATTATTTATATGTGAACACTCATATCATATGCATTGGAGTTAATAGAAGGAGTACTCTTCAAATAACTTTACATAACAGGTATTCCTCATTGGAGTGTTGTGCATAGACAACAATGTAACAACTTTATCGCTACACTTATGACATCAAATAACAAGCTACTATATTTATTCTAGTTAAAGGATATATGTTATCCCAGATACAGATAATCTATCTAATAGAGTGATAAATTGTCAACATGATACACTGAGAATATTAATGTGCTAAAATAGGTCACCTGGACTATATTACTAAGTGAAGTCTGAATAATATTCTGATAACAAATAGATGTAAAGTGGACATCATATCATCTAATTGAATTGCAAGGGGATAAACAGTACAAACAGATTCACAAATTGTCACATGTAATCTGAATGTTCTGAAAATTATATTACCCTATACTCAAGTTCAAAACACAAGTGATGCTACACATTAATAAAGTGATATTAAACATTCAAACAATTATTTTTTTTATTTTGTGTTCATTGAGTGCTACTAGCATTTAACCCAACTCCAATATTTAAGGATAGGGTTTCAGCCTACCAAGATACTTACACAATCTTGTATGTGATATAGGAATACCAATTCTCTATATTACCTAGAAATGTATTGAATAGTGGTCTCACGCATAACTTCCCGCCTACACAATTTCCTTCTAAGTACTTTAGATATATCAAAGGCTTACTGAGGATTAAGGAATAGGCCTCCAATTCTTAGGTTATTTTTAATTGAGTGTTTATTTTTAATGTACACAATAAAGGTTATATTTTAATATTCCCAATCTCTCCACTATGAGTCCAGGCTCAGAGTGCTATATGTGCAGTCTTTAGTGAGGTCTCTCCCTCTCTATTTGGTTCAGTGATTTGTACTCTCTGTCTAGCTATATTTCAGGGGGGTCCCTGATCCCTATTAAGAAGTCCAAGTCAGGCAGCAAAACATATATATACACATTAAAAAAATGTATGTCATGATCCAAATTTATGCCTTCCCTGCCTCTATTTTAACACCGGCCCTGCATATATATACATGTGTACATACACACATATACATATTTAGACATTACCACCACTCATTATTATGGACAATATGCCCATTAAAATGTACTGAATCTACAGAAATAATAGATCTGTTATGCTATTTTCTCTATACCCAAAGGCAGTACGTAGGTTCTAAACTTTTTTATTATGCATGGTGATTTCATTCAATATAACCAGCTAATTCAATTGAAGAATTAACCTGAATTATAAATCCACAGAAGTGAGCACAATGGTATCTATATAGCGCACATGAACTAGCGCTGTCTAGTTTTGAAAACTGTAAAAATGTACTGAGATAAGAGACGTCCTGCAAGGGCTTAGAATTTAGCATATGAGCCCACCTAGGTTTAGCTTATATCAAAGAATACCAAGAGAACAAAGCACATTTGATGATAAAAGTAACTTGGAAAGTTGTTTAAAATTGCATGCCCTATCTGAATCATGAAAGCTTATTTTTGACTAGACATTTCCTTTAATTACATATTATAAGCATATGCAAATCAATATGTTTGTGTTACATTACTTTTATTTGTTATTTCATCATATTTTGCATAGTCTGCTTGGAGAGTATTTGAGCTTATTTAAAACAATGATATTTTGACAATATTATCAGTCATATTTAAAATAGAAATGTAGGGCTATGGAAACCTTAGGAGGTGCGCTCACAATAAAATTTACCAGACATATGGGGAGGCGTAGCCGGCTGCAGCCAAGATGGCAGCATAACTCTGGAGCCCCGTTGTATAAGTCTCTAGAGAAATGTCCTGGAACAGTACAGAGCAGTGAGAACGGAGGGCATCCTGCTTAAAAACCTTTCTAAACATCCCCACAACACATTTACTGTAATCTGATCTGGCTGCCGTTATTAGAGAGAACGCTACACTGAGCTGCATCAGGAAGGGGAAGCGACAGACGCCATCTTGCTGACCAACAACCTGAGGCTTAACTCCACACACGCACAGCTGAAATCGGAGCACCCGGGGCTCACCTACTCACTGCTGGTCACATTAGCCTGCTCATACACCTGGATGGTGACATTGGACCCGACAACTGGGACAGAGACTCGCACATGACCACTCTGGTCGTATCATTAGGCCGTAACCGCACAAGTTGAAAAGGCCTGTATAGAAGATAAACACTGTCCCAGGGGCTAACACTCACCCTTACCCAGTACGAACACTCTTATAAAGAGTTTACATATATATATAACGGATACGATCTGTACGCCCTAAATTGTGGAGGACACACTACACTGTAGTGGACAGACCAAACTTTTCCATATTTATATAGGCATATTTCAAGACAGGTTAGCACAGGTTATTTTCAACAAGCAACTATTATATAGGCATATTAACGCTGAGAGCCTAACCTTTACAGCTTAGTTTCTTTGAGACTTTAATATAAAAGTGTAGCTAAAGGTGTCTTTTTACGTGGAGCTACTGTAAATAAACACAACTCATAACTCACACCTTAATACAGATAAAAATGGCTGCAAGAAGACCGCTACTAGCAAAACTCACACTATGCCAACTTATTTCAGTGCTGCTGATCAGTCACTATCACCTACTAACCTTACCAATAGGGGCAAATCATCTCCTGAGCCCCAATCACAAGCACCCACATTGCTCAGTCCGGCATCAGATACTGCTCAGATATGTACAGCTATGTTGTCCCACTTTGCTTCAAAACAAGAAATTACAGATATCTTTAAGACTTGCCTGAGAGAGGAGCTGGCTGAATTGAGACAAAACCTTCATACTCTAGGCTCAAGAGTAGGAATGTTAGAAACAAATAGTGAGAAGATAAGGGAAGATATTCTGAGTCTTGAAGAAACCCCGTCCTCACACCAAGAATTAATTGACAACTTATGGGACAAAATTGATGATTTAGAAAACAGGAGTAGGAGGAAAAATTCACGATTCAGAGGAAATCCAGAATCTATTTTGCCTAGAGACTACCCTGAGTATCTTCAATCCATGTTCACTACTATTAAAGAGCAGTAAAAGAGGAAATTACAAGCGCTAAAAGATGAGACCCAGCTTAACTTATGAATTCCCCTCCAGGAACTCTTAAACTAAAGATCCTCTAGTCGCAATCAGCGACCGCAAAGATCAGCCTTTCAGTCTCAGTCGTTAAATACGACCACCAAGTTTTGTCACCCGAGGATTCCTTAGTTGCTACTAGCAACCAAAAGAAACAAACTACATCCTTTTCTATAAGTCGCTACATCGCGAGCGCAAAGCCTGCAAGCTACAAACAACTAAGCCTAAAGGATCATCTTTTCCCATTATAACACACAAAGAAAAATACAAGTCACTTTCTGTGACCGCAAAGTATCTTTCAATTCCCCCAAGACTTCCACACATATTGCGGAATAGGGGCTACTACGAGAACTCCGTACGCTATTACCACACGTGACGTCACAACGGTCACGTAGGAGCCACACAAAAAGGCGCAATCAGTATCATCCGGTAACGCCAAGCCGTATACAGTACGGCCTCACATCTGACAGTTACCTTTGTCTTTTTTACTTGCAACTGGAAATCCAAGGATACATATTATTCCTCTACTGTTGCCTATACTATATAAACGCAAGTACTGAATAATTCTGATCTTTTAAAGTTCATTTATTGTTAACATTGGCTATTATTACCATTTAAGGGAGACGTCCCTGCTTTCCAACCTATCTTAGATACGCTTGTTTTAGATATGTACTTTCTTTGATACATTGTTTTAATATTTAGTTTTAAATAAATTCTTAAAATATAAATCGTAACATCTTGCTAGTATCGAGTATATATTTTCTTTTAGATACACTTCAGATTGTCGTCGTTTATGTATACACTTTTTTAGTGTTGGATATAAATACAGTCCCTTCTTGTCTCTTGACTTTTAACGTTTAGACACTGTTTTTTGGCCATTTGAATTCTTTACACACACCTTTCTAATATATATCAGTATAAATTGTATTTTTATTGTAGTCCTCTCCCACACCCTTGCTTGTAGCGCTTAACTTTTACTTATCTATTGTTTCCACTACTATTAAAGAATCATCATATACTGCGGATATACTGTGGGTTAGAGCACACAGAGCCTTGCACCCTAGACCTCCCGACATGGCGCCCCGAGAGATATTATAATCAGGTTCAAAAACTTTTTGGAAAAAGAAATGTTGCTCTCTCAGTGCAGATGTCAACAGCCCATAAGGTTCCGAGGAAATGTAATACAATTTTACTTTCAACAAGAACCTTACAACGCAGAAAATAATTTAACCCCTTGAAAACTGTACTGCGTAATAAAAAAATTCCGTACAGATGGGGATTCCCGGTACAAATTATGGTTCTCCAGGACAACAAAAGGTTTATCTGCACTTCCCCCGATGACATGACATCATTTGGTAAAGAACTAGGTTTAGACCTGGCTACAGATCTACAGATGTCTACGGTTCTCTACAGAACAAGTGGCAAACTAAGGGGACATGTAAAAACATGGGAACTCGAACAATGAACCAGGACCAGCAAAAAGTGCCTACTCCAAGATCTCCTCGGTCACCCAACCCTGAAAGCAATTAATTTGTGAACCCTCCTGCTTGCTAACTATGAGACATTTGAAACCTCAGGTAATATGAATACTCCGTTATGACACCCCACATCTGTTCCTCCTTAACATTTCTTCCATCATTTTAACGTGAAGGAATGTCCTCCTTGCTTTACATTTATAGACTTCCAGGACACTAATACAGCCGTGGAACTGTCTTTTGTCAGCAACATGGTATAGAGAAAAATTAAAAAGAGAGACCATTACATTATTACCCTCCTCTTTTTCTCTATTTATGTCTAATTTTAGAGCTAGGGAAGTGTTTTCATTGTTTGTGTTTTCTGTGTTTTCTATTGTTACTGTTTATTGTTATTTGTTACAGTGTCATGCTACAGTTATATGCAAATACAATACATTGTTTTTATAATACCCATAATTAAATATATATATTATATACATATATTTCTATAATAATATAATACCCTATATATATATAATTATACCCTTTTTAATTAAATTAATCTACCAATTTCATTTGCACCCTTTATTTACAATACAAGATGCCTAATGCCCACAAACCACCATGTCCATTAATCATTGTAACTCAAAATGCCAAAAGGCTCAATTCACAATGTAAGCGAGCTAAAGCAATATCTGATCTGGCAAAACGCCAAGCTGATATCCTATTCCTACAAGAAACACATTTCAGAAGAAAACATATACCTAAATACTTAGGGCAGGAGTACACCCAACACTATCATAACTCAGGAACTACCAAGAAATGTGGTGTTAGCATACTTTTTAAGAAATCAATACCATTCACACTTATACACAAGGTATCTGATACACAGGGCCGATTTATATGTCTGGTGGGTCTACTGTACGGTAGGCCCATAACTTTAGTGAATACCTACGCCCCTAATATAAAGCAAAAAACATTCTTTGTGAAGATGTTTAACCATTTATTAGATATATCCAAGGAACCAATATATGTAGAAAGATATTTTAACCTTCCTCTACAGTCGCACCTAGACAGCAATATCCCCGAATCAAACCTAACACTTAATTTCTCACATATCTCTGGAAAAACTTTAAAGGGACACTGAACCCAATTTTTTTCTTTCATGATTCATATAGAGCATGAAATTTTAAGCAACTTTCTAATTTACTCCTATTATCAAATTTTCGTTATTCTCTTGGTATCTTTAATTGAAATGCAAGAATGTAAGTTTAGATGCCTTCCCATTTTTGGTGAACAACCTGGGTTGTTCTTGCTGATTGGTGGATAAACTCATCCACCAATAAAAAAAGTGCTGTCCAAGGTGCTGAACTAATAAAAAAGCTTAGATGCCTTCTTTTTCAAATAAAGATAGCAAGAGAACGAAGAAAAAATGATAATAGGAGTAAATTAGAAAGTTGCTTAAAATTGCATGCTCTGTCTGAATTACGAAAGAAAATTTTTGGGTTCAGTGTCCCTTTAAACTACACAAACTGTACGACATTTGGTGATTTTTACATCCCGTCGAGAGGGATTATACATTTTATTCCCACCCCAATAAATCCTATAGCCGTATAGACTAGCTTTTTACTAGCCAATTAGGACTATCACAAATACGTAAATGCAAAATCTCCCCTACTTTCTGGTCGGATAACTCAGCAGTCCTTCTCCATATCAATTGGCTGGAACATTCATCTAGCCCTTTCCTATGGAAATTGGACGATACACTGCTAAATAATGCAGACACAGTCACTAAGCTAAATTACATTTTAGAAGAATATTTCCACATCAATGTACCATCAGTATCTAATCAGTTCACTGTATGGGAGGCACATAAATGTGCGCTTAGAGGTGAATTTATAAAACTAAAAGCTAGATTAAAACAAATACAAAAGAAAACATACAAAGACTTAACATCCAAACTTTCAGACCTAGACTACCAGCTCAAGCAGTCTCCACTGGATTCCATTCTCCTGCTAGAGCTCACAACAACTAAGAAGGCCCTTGAGGATTTTATGCGTATTGAACATCAAACTCTCCATAACAAAACTAATAGTCTATTCTATTTTGAAAGTAACAGAGCGGGTAAATACTTGGCAAGAGCTTTAAAGAGAAAAAAACTAAAATCAAACATTTATGAACGCCGTCCGCCACATACTCCGACATTAAACACAACCTCAGATATCATCAAGGCATTTCATGCCTATTACTCAGATCTGTACAATATAGCACCATCAAACGAAGTTACACATAATAAACACAAATTGGAACAATTCATACAAGACTGTCCCCTCCCCACTCTCACAAAAGAACAATTGAAAGATCTAAATGCCCCATCACTATGCAAGATGTGGTTAAAGCTATCCAAACACTTAAACAAGGGAAAAGCCCAGGCCCTGATGGCTTCTCCGCAAAATACTACAGTACATTCCAGGGAATTCTTGCCTCACATCTTACAATAATATTTAACAAAATCACTAAAGGAGCACAATTTCCCCCCTCCATGTTATAGGCACATGTAGTGGTGTTGCCAAAACCTGGCAAACCACCTACGACGCCATCAAATTTTCGCCCTATATCACTACTAAACATCGATGTCAAATTGTACGCCAAAATCCTCGCAACACGTTTGACTAGAGTCCTCCCTTGCTTAATACATACAAATCAGGTAGGTTTCACACCCTACCGTGAAGCCAGAGATAATACTACCAAAATAATTAATCTTATATAATATGTCACTAAACATCATATACATCATATACCCTCGGTCATACTCTCCATCGATGCTGAAAAAGCCTTTGACCGCCTAGATTGGACATTTTTAACACACACCCTCATTAGGTTCGGATTTGATACCGAATTTATCCATAAGATCTTTGCACTTTATAACACCCCTACAGCCAAAATTAAAATAAACGATTCTCTATCACAACCATTTTACATCAATAACGGCACTAGGCAGGGATGCCCTCTATCACCAACCATATTTATTTTAGCAATGGAGGTCCTGGCGACATATATACAAACTTCCCACACCATTACAACAGAATATAAAACCTCCCTGCATGCAGATGATATTATTCTTACTCTAACAAATCTAGATACCTCCATCCCCTCCCTGATGACCTTGTTGACGAATTATATCAATTTCTCTAATTTTCGCATAAACCATTCTAAATCTGAATTCCTGAGTATCGGAATGTCATAAGAAAACTTAGAATTACTCAAATCCCACCACTTCCAACACCAAAGCACAGCGCTAAAATACTTGGGCATCAATATCACCCTGCACTTAAATAAACTAGCCACTCTTAACGTTATTATCCTCTTAAAACCCAGATTATTTCCACATTACAATCTTGGGCCCACAAGCCTCTTTCCTGGTTGGGCAGAATCAATGCGGTTAAAATGATGATACTTCCTAAAATCTTATATCTACTGCAGACACTCCCTATACCAATCCCAGATACCATAATATACACTATACAAAAACACATTAATACGTTTATATGGAATAATAAACTCTCTAGGTTTGCCACAAGCATTATATATATATAGACCCAAATTGCAAAGAGGTTTGGGTGCCCCAAACATTATGCTGTATCGATACTGATACTGCAACATTCCTGAACAGAATCACAGACAAGAGCAAACATTCAAATCACAAAGAATGGGTAATACTGGAAAGAGATCTGGTGGATTGTGACCACATAGGAGGAAAATTCTGGCTCCTAAACCCACATGATAAAATATATCCCAACGTCCACTCTCCCATATATGAGACTTTCAGAATATGGAATAAAATACTTAAAAAATATAAAACCATTTCACCTCCAAGATCCCCCTTAACTCCCTTATCTAATAATACACACTTCCCCCTACATTTAACTGTACCCGATCCAAATGACCACACATTACATAGAACAATACCCTGCTATTTACTATTACAAAATGGCAAGCTTAAAGCTAAGGAGGACATTTTCAACATTCTAGGCCCTATGAGTCAAGGATGGTTCAAAATTGAACAAATCTTACACTATGAGGCCCATTTATCAAGCTCCGAGTGGAGCTTGAAGGACCGTGTTTCTGGTGAGCCTTCAGACTCGCCAGAAACAGCAGTTATGAAGCAGCTCAGGAATCGCCACAAATCAACCTGATCGGGGCGGAGTTGCACTAGCAGCTCTTGTGAGCTGCTGGTGCAATGCTGAATATGGAGAGCGTATTGCTCTCAGCATTCAGTGAGGTCTTGCGGACCTGATCTGCACTGTCAGATCAGGTCCACAAGACCTTTGATAATTTGGCCCCTATCTCCTGACACATCCAAACAAAAAAGATATCTTTAGGTCGTTAACACCATTTGAAATATTATGCTATATGCCCTACCCACATTCAGGACTTCTTTCTTTATCTTATAAATTACTCATGTCACTTCAAAACAGTAAACCCCCATCATATGTAGTGAAGTGGGAGGTAGAACTTGCAGAACATTAACCACCAAAAGTGTGGCAAAAAATTTACCAACGCATGAGCTCCTCTGCATCCTCTATATCCATTACAGAAATGAACATGAAACTTCTTAGCAGGTGGTACTTTACCCCAGACAGGTTAGGTAAAATGATAACAAATTACCACACTGAATGCTGGAGGGGTTCCCAGTTAGAGGGATCATCACACATATTTGGTGGACCTGCTCTATAGTTCAACAATATTGGTCACTCATCAGGAATGAGATAGAATTAGTTGTAGGGATTTCAATACCACTTCAACAATGGGTATTTCTGTTCAACATCTTTCCTCCCTTGAAGTGTTTGTTGCGACTTAAATTATTAAACATTATGGTAAATACAGCTAAATGTTACATTCCATTCTATTGGAAACAACTTACTCTGCCATCCATACAATTCTGGAGAGACAGGTTAACTATGAATATAGAACTTGAACAATACCATTATTTAAGACGCAAAAAATTGGATGAATTTCTCTCAATTCGTCTCCTATGGGAAGAGTATCTTAACTCCCTAAAGCACACATAATACATTAGCCCTACTATTACAAACCCCTTTGATATACTGAGGGAATTTAGAAATCAAGCATTAATTTCTGTATTGTTTTGCTATATGGTAACCTATTTTGATCAACCTCGTTATGTACTAATAACAACATTGTATGAATTGACACTGCTTAGTGTATTTGTTTTGTTTTCTCCTTTGTTTATGCTTTTTCTTAATTTATTACTCTTATTATATTTCATGATTCTTAAGCATGTTAGAAACTACCTTTCTGCCAACATTGACTTATTTCTAGTGGACTATGACATCTCTCTACTTAAGCAGATTAGTCTGTTCATAAATCTAAATCTTGCTTACTGTTTATTTGCTGATTGTATGTTTTTTTTACATTAATAAAGTTTTTTTGAAAAATAAAAAAAATAAAAAAATACCAGACATATGAACAGTCCAGAGAGAAACTGATGATCCAGAAAAATGGCCTCTCTCCCAAATAAAGTGTACAAATCAAAATCCCATAGACTCAGAAAACAAAACTCTGCACACCTTACTCACATTCCTCTTGCATCTAAAGCCACTACCCCTTTCACCTGTGCACTCTGGAACTCTCGCTCTGTTTGCAACAAACTCACTTCTATACATGACCTCTTCATCTCCCACTCCCTCAACCTTCTGGCCCTAACAGAAACCTGGCTCTCTCCCCTAGACACAGCATCCACTGCTGCTCTGTCACATGGGGGTCTCCACTTCAGCCACACTCCTAGGTCTGGTAATAGACAAGGAGGTGGTGTAGGTATTTCACTTTCCTCTCGTTGCACCTTTCAACAAATACATCCTATCTCTTCCCTCACTTTTCCCTCATTCGAAATCCACATGATTCACTTATTCTCCCCTCTCTCTGTACGTGTTGCAGTCATATACCGACCCCCTGGCTCCTCAACTCAATTTCTAGATCACCTGGCTGCCTGGCTACCCTTTTTCCTTTCCTCAGACACCCCTGCCCTCATTCTTGGCGACTTCAACATCCCCCTTAACAATCCCACTACCTCATCTGCTAAAAAACTTCTGCAGCTCACTTCCTCTTTCGGTCTCTTACAATGGACTGATTCTCCCACTCACAAAGACGGTCACTCTCTTGACCTGATCTTTAGCTATCGATGCACTCTCTCAAACTTCTCAAACTCCCCTTTTTCTCTTTCTGACCACCATCTCCTTACCTGCAACATATCATCCCTTCCTACAACTCTCCCACCTTCTACTCCTCCAACCAAACTTCACAGAAGCATTAGGTCTTTAGATCAGCAACAACTTGCTAATTCACTTAAACCGCTCCTCTCATCCTTCTCCTGCTTTTCCTGCCCTGAACAATCTCTCTGCCACTATAATTCCACCCTTATATCCGTCCTTGACAATCTCGCCCCTCTTACCACTGCTCGGAAATCACACACTCATCCCCAGCCCTGGCATACTCCTCTGACACGCTACCTGTGCAGATGTTCCCGTACTGCTGAACGGCATTGGAGAAAATCATGGAGTTCAGCTGATTTTCTTCATTACAAATTCATCTTGAACTCCTACTACTCTGCCCTTAATCTCAACAAGCAACACTTCTTCTCTACTCTCATCTCTAATCTTTCTTCAAACCCAAAACATCTGTTCTCCACTTTCAATACTCTCCTCCGCCCTCCCCCACTTCCTAATACAACTTCTCTGTCAGCTCAAGAGTTTGCCAGTCACTTCATTAACAAAATTGACTCCATCAGACATGAAATCAGCTCTTAACATAATTCCATTCTCTCCCCCCCTCAAATACTCTCACTCAACCACAACCCTCATAACCTGAAACTTAGTTCATTCTCCCCTGTTACTGAGGAAGAAGTTTTGGCACTTATACTGCGCTCTCACCTCACTACCTGTCCCCTTGACCCTATCCCCTTACAACTGCCCCCCTCTCTCTCTGCTACCCTTACCCCTATACTAACACACATTTTTCAACCTCTCCCTCAGCACTGGTACATTTCCCTCATCGATGAAACATGCACTGGTCACACCTATCCTCAAAAAACCTTCCCTTGATCCTACCTCCCCATCCAACTACCGCCCTATTTCCCTCCTCCCTCTTGCTTCAAAGCTTCTCGAAAAACTAGTATATGCACGCCTATCCCATTTCCTTATGTTAAACTCCCTTCTTGACCCGCTGCAATCTGGATTTCGTCCCTATCACTCCACAGAGACAGCTATTGTTAAGGTCACCAACGACCTACTTACAGCTAAATCAAAAGGCCACTTCTCTCTGCTCATCCTCCTTGATCTGTCCGCAGCATTTGACACTGTCGACCACCCTCTTTTGCTCCAAACCCTCCAATCCTTCGGCATCTGTGACACAGCCCTTTCATGGCTCTCTTCCTACCTGTCAAACCGTACCTTCAGTGTAGCCTTCTCTGGGACCTCCTCTGCCACGTCACCACTTTCTGTCGGAGTACCGCAAGGCTCTGTCCTCGGTCCCCTTCTCTTCTCAATCTATTACGTCATCACTAGGTTCCCAAATTAAGTCCCACGGTTTCCAATATCATTTGTATGCCGATGACACCCAAATCTACTTCTCTGCACCAGACCTATCTCCTTCCTTGCTAACCCGTGTTACTAACTGTCTCTCTCACATCTCTTCCTGGATGTCCTCTCACTACCTCAAGCTAATTCTCTCCAAAAATGAGCTCCTCATTTCCCCTCCTTCTTCCAAAATCTCCACCCCCAATATCTCTATAACTGTCCACAACTCCATCATTACCCCTACCCCGCATGCCCAATGTCTTGGGGTCACATTTAACTCAGATCTTTCCTTCACTCCTCACATTCAGTCCCTGGCTAAAGCCTGCTGCTTCCACCTTAAAAACATCTCTAAAATTAGACACTTCCTTGCACAAGACACAACTAAGATTTTAATCCACTCTCTCATTCTTTCCCGCCATGATTACTGCAACTCTGTCCTCTCTGGTCTCCCCACCTGCCGCCTAGCTCCTTTACAATCCATAATGAATGCCTCTGCCAGACTTATCTTCCTTACACATCGCTCTTCATCTGCTGCGCCTCTCTGCCAATCCCTTCACTGGCTTCCTCTTGCCTCTAGGATCAAACACAAAACTCTCACTCTTACATACAAAGCCCTCAACTGCACTGCTCCCCCCTACATCTGAGACCTTGTCTCCAGATACTCTCCCTCCCGTCCTCTTCGCTCTACTCATGACCTCCTACTCTCCTCCTCTCTTGTCACCTCATCACACTCCCGTTTACAGGACTTCTCCAGACTGGCTCCCATCTTGTGGAACTTTCTGCCTCACTCCACAAGACTCTCTTCTAGTTTTAAAAGCTTCAAGTGCTCCCTAAAGACACTACTGTTCAGGGATGCATATAACCTACACTAACCTTTCCTAATACCAGTTTCTCTCCTCCACTGCAATCCCCTGAACCCCCCTTAGCATGTAAGCCTAAAAGTCCAGCTGTTTGTAGATCACATTCTTAAGAGCTGACTACAACAGTGCAACTCTTGGCAGGGCCCTCTACCCTATAATTGTTTTGTTGTACTCCCCCTTTGTTTATAGCGCTTCGGAATCTGTTGGCGCTCTACAAATAACCGATAATAATAATAATCCTATAGAGACAGAAAAGAGGCACCTCAAAGAGCAGTAATGTCTAATGTAAGATAAACAACAAAACAAATGATTGCCAACTCACATAGATGAAGGCACTCACAGTGCCATGGACAGCAGGCCAGGACCTTTTAGTCACCTGACAGACTCACTTCCTATATCCCGTAGCCGATCACATGGTGGTGCGTTACCAATCAGGATTCCTTCCTCCGATCAATGTCAGGAGATGTGTCCTAGGTAGCAGCACAAATCAACTAAGTCAGATCAGCGGTATGTATGGGACGAGGATACACCTCGTACAAACGATATTTCATAAAACGAAATTCACAAAGCAGGGGTGAATTATTTTACAGAGTAGAAGTGAATTAAAACAAGTTTAATAAAACAAGTAAAAACACAGCAATGTGTTTCTCGGCCAATATATGGCAAGGATGCGCCAAACATATAGGATTATGATAAAAAAAAATTAACAAATTTTTAGTTTTCATTTTTACAATTTTTGTATCCATTATCCATTCAGATTAATTTTGCTACACAAATAAGTCATTTATATTTTATAATTAAATATTAATAATTACTTTGTATCATATATTACTACTACATTAACATATACATGTTTGTTTTAATATGTAAAATGAACAAAACTAACAGTGTTTAAAAAAATAAAATGAAAGGTAAAATACAGTCAACAGTAATTGTGCATTGCATTATACTTTGCTTTTTGAATGGTTCATTTTAATTAATTACAAATGACATTGGGTTTATGTATTGGGAATTGTGGTAGTTTAGAAGATAATGGGCGCGATCACATATGTGGCAATGGGTACAAAACCCAGCATTACAAATTTTTAGTCTAATCGAGCGATCACATATACTGGGCAGTAGACAAGTTACGCCTGTATATGTTTCACAAAGCCCACGGTTTTTACTCCCATAAAGTAACATAGAACTGGCATCGCCAGTAGGTATCACATATTCAGCGCAAGGACTTACGCGTGCAGAATGGAGAATTTTTACTCTATTTTCCCTTCGCCGTACATAGGCAGGTGCAGAAAGCCTTGAACTGACTATAAAAGTACCATAACTCCCTGGAAGCCTTAACAAACACGTGCACTATCAACCCCTAAACCACCATCCCCCACATCACAATAACTTATAAAAGTTAACCCCTAAACCGCCATCCTCTCACATTGCAAACTACCTAATGAACGTATTTACCCCTAAAAAGCCAACTCTTCACATCGCAAATACTAAATAAACCTATTACCCCACAACGGCCAACCCCCCAAAACTCAAATACTAAATAAACCTATTAACACCTCAACCAACAACCCCCCACAACGCAAAGTATCTAATTAACCTATTAACACCTAAATCGCCAACCCCCACAACGCAAAATATCTAATTAAACCTATTAACACCTAAATTGCCCCCCCACAATGCAAAATACCTAATACAACTTTTAACCCCTAATCCGCCAACCCCCCACAACACAAATTATTAACCTAATAAATAAGCCCCCTAACCTAACACGCCCTAACTTAACCCCAATTAAAATACACTTACGTAAAATAAAAAAGATACTAACTACATTAAAAAATAATAAACAATTACATAAAAAAACAAAATTACTAAAAACAAAACATTACTCAAAAAAAAAACTAACATTACAGAAAATAAACTAAATTATCCAAAATAAAAAAAGTTATTCTAATATCCCCCTTAAAAAAGCCACCCCAATTTAAAAGAAAAAACTAATTAAACAATAAACTACCAATAGCCCTTAAAGGGCCTTTTGTAGGGCATTGCTGTAAAGTTAACAGCTCTTTTGCAAAAAAAAACCCAACAAAGTACCCCCTAACATTACAACCCCCCACCCAAAAGCTAATTAAAATATGCACGCATGTGTGAAACACGTCAAACAAAGGAAACACCTTGACACATGAGCAGGCCCGTATCCAATAAACCTATGGATATACTTTGGGACTCAGCAACTTTCTTTCCTCTCCTAATTAAAAAAAAAACTAATATACCCATTGCCCCGAAAAGGGCATTTGTATGGGCATTGCCCTTTAAAAATGGTACAGTATTCAGCTTTTTATTTTGAGTAATGTTAGTTTTTTTTGTAATTTTTGTAATTGTTTATAATTTTTTATGTAGTTAGTATGTTTTTATTTTATGTAACTGTATTTTAATTGGGTTTAAGTTAGGGGGTGTTAGGTTAGGGGGCTTAGTTATTAGGTTAATACTTTGCTTTGTGGGGGTTGGCAGTTTAGGTGTTAATAGGTAAATTGGATACTTTGCGTTGCTGGGGATTGGCGGTTTAGGGGTTGATAGGTTTATATAGTGGTTTGCGTTGTGGAGGTTTGGCGGGTTAGGGTTTAATACATTTTATTAGTAGTTACAATGTGGTGGGGTGGCGGTTTAGAGGTTAATATGTTTATTTAGTATCTGCGTTGTGGGGGTATGACAGTTTAGAGGTTAATACATTTTATTAGTAGTTGTGATATAGGGGGATGGCGGTTTAGGGGTTATTGTGTTTATTTAGTATTTGCGATGTGGGGGAATGGCGATTTAAGGATTAATAACTTTTATTAGTAGTTGATATCTGGGTAGATGGCTGATTAGGGGTTTTGAATGGCGTTTTGACGTGTCAGTTTAATTTTTTTAGCCGGTTTAGATTTTTATGTGTGATTTCAACTTTTTTTTTATTTTTACTTACGCACCGCAATATGATATACTGGCGTAAGTTACTGGCGACACCAGAAATGTGTACTTGCGCACATTTATGAACCTTGGCAGTATATCCAACTTACAGCAGTATATCTTCTGGCGTTGCTTGTTATGTGATTCACCCGATGTACGAGGTGAAACTTACTCCACGTATGTAATCTCGCTCAATGTTGTATGGTTTTTCTAAACTACGGGGAGGTTTGTATGTTGGGGTTGTGAAGGACTTAAAAGCAGAGGGGATTGTTTAGCTGTGAGGGGTTTATGTACTTGGATTCAAGGTGTTTTAAGAATTTATATCAGAGGTTTTTATTTTAGCCTTTTAATGTTTATCTATTGGAGTTGTGTCAGTTTGAGGGAGGTTTTAGCTAAATAGGGAATTAATGTATTAGGGTTGTGGCAGTTTAGAGGTTAATAAGGAAGAATGTGTTTATGCATTAGGGGTTGAAGAGGACTAGGGCTTAATATCAGCTTTTGATGTAGTGGTTAGAAGGTTAATGCTTTAGAGGGGTCAGTTTATGATGTTTTAGTGTAAGGTTAGTGCTGGTGTGGAATTTTTATATAAACTTGAAATCAATAATTTTGCTGTCTCAGAGAGTCCAGAGACATAACCCTTATCTCCTCTGCTTTGGCCAATCAGAAGCAGTTGTGACTTTGAATATAAATGTTAATGGGAGGGAAGCCCATTAAAAAAATCTGAGTACGGTGGGGCGGAGCCATCAGCCAAACAGGGAAGACGTGTCTGTGAGAGCTCCTGCTGCAATTTATCCAATATAACGGTGAATTGAGACTAAACATCTGTAATTTGCCCCAAAAACTAGCCTAGCACTTGCAGGACACTTTCTATATTACTAGGAGAACCCAGTGATACTTTCCTGTGGCAGACTTCTAGCCTGATCACCTTCACTAGCTTAGAAATGCCCAGGCTTTTGCGGCCTACAAAAGACATGGCGCTAGAGGAGGGAGAAGCCGAGTCAGATATATACGCAGCTTTGCAGGACTTAGCTATACGGATGTCGGCTGGGTTTGCTAACCTATCGATCCACCTAAGATCTATTATGTCTCAGTGTGAGCCCATAGAACAGGATAAGCTGGAAAACGTCACTCCACCGATTTACAGTGAACGATCATGGATGCAGAGAGATCAATTCAGGGGCTCTATACTTGACTCTATTAGTTCATTAAGTATCCTAACCTGTAATCGCCCGGCTCTGGGAGATGCAGGTGGTTCCTTGGAATGGAGCGCCATATGTTCGTTTACACAGAAGGAGCTCCTTGTGAATGCCAAACAGGCGTGCATACATTCTGAAGTTTGGAGCCGGAGAGGCTCTTTGTCGCTGGACTGTAGTGGTGCAACAGGTGATCCTGCACTTGGGCCTGTGAGAGAGGCCCTCACTGAGTCATTTGGTGCGATGGAGGCCTTGCAGAGGTGCAGCCACATAGTGCTTTGGGCGATTGCAGAATACCTCATTGCCCTCCTCTATAGAATGGCAAACCCATTACCCATCTCTCTGTGCCGGAGTTGGACATGCGGGGCGAGATAGAATTTGAAGCTTGTGGGAGAGACTATGTATTTCATGCTGATATACTGAGGGAGCCTTATTTAACCGGAACCATGCCTAGATTAGAACCATCAAGATCTGGCATAGCAGAATGCCTGGAATACGCTGCTGTATTGCTAACACCACACGAACAGATAGGTGCATCTGGCTGTTTTCTCCCATGTGGTGTTGGATAGAGAGGGGCTTCTATACCCCATTTTGTCTGCTAGAGTACTGATATAAATCTCTGGACTCATTGATAACTGATGAATAAATCCTAATGAACGCTGATTTTGTTTAACCTTGTACAGTTACCTAGGATAATATTCACAATTGGATTATTGTATTATGTATGCAACTGTATATCAGCAGGTAATCACCTAAATTTGCAGCTTACGAATCCACAGGACTGTATCACTCAGAAGTGCTGTATTTGTGGGAACAATTATCCGCCTTTAAGGATATTCATGTTAAATAGTTTGACTATGGATGTTAAAGTCATTATTATATATTTGTTTTCTGTGTAGGTTGTATATGTCCCATAACGAAGTCTAGTGAATTTAGCTATAGAGTTCTTGCTGTAGTAACTATATAATGATGGCAGTTAGTTTTGCATGAATATATACGGTTCCTGTTGTGCTGTCTGCGGCCGGGACGGCTAGAGCAGGTGTAGCCTGTTTAACTGCAGTGATCCACCCCATATCTCCTTTATATCAGAGGATTGCGCTAGCAAGTATTATTGCTTTAGTTTTGAGGAGTATGGAACTCTATTCCTGTGGTTCTTATTTGATTGATTACCTCCATAGATAGCATAAGTTCTCCATTTAGGCCTACTACTTTGTGTAACGATATCCTGATAGGTTTTGTTTTATGGTAATTTTATGTATTAGAGCACCGCATCGCTACTAGAATACTATGTACGGTCAACTCCTAAACAGTCTATCACATGGCCTCCTCACATTAATGTGATGGAGCTTTCTCTGATATTGCATTGCATTGAGTCCTCTTTTTCCTCTAGCCGGCAGAGGGAGGAGAGGTTTTGCAGTAGCTAGTGGCATTGGCAGTTAGTGCTGACTGACTGCCTGTCAGATATTATGTGCATAATCCTCATTGTATTGTGGTTCTAGCTAAAGGGAAAGTTTGAATTAAAAGTCTTAGGGGGTTTGATGTATAGTGACGTTGTACTGCCCTGCATTCTATGGGATATACCACAACAGCAGTTCAGATGATAAATTAACCTTTATCTTTACTATCTGTCTTCTGTGGCTTGCTGACTTTCTCTATTAAGGTTTTTTTTTTTTTTAGGTCAGTGTAATAAAACTGTCATAGCTGTGGCTTAATATGTCTTATACAGTTTTACTTTATCTTTATCTCAGCGCGTGTCTAGATATACAATCTTGATATTAGTTTACACTACCTCCAGGCTACTTAAGATTTACATCATTGATATTTGCTCTTCACTTAGCAGGGTTCAGATAAGGTATTTACTGTTTCTCTACTTAGATGCAACTCTAGTAGTAGTTATGTCACTTTATGTTTCCGCTGTAGTATAGCTTGGAAAAACTTATATTATTGACTATTTAGAAGCTGCCATAGTTTCTTTTTAACTCCTTACATTATTGCCCCTGACCCTCCATATGCTAACATGAGCCCCATAGTGGGTTCCATACAATATAGAACTTGTTTGTTCTTTATGTTTGTTCTTTTTTTTTACTTTATATAATCTTTACTTACTGTCATGGATGCCTTGAGTGGTGTTTACCCGCTGTTGGACTTTTCTTATTAAGATTTAATAGGCCCAAAGGGGCCATTAATAGGACAAACAAGGAATATCAAAGATTCATATATCAATTGGTTCATAAGGGACCAGCTCATTAGTCCTTCTGAAGCTATTTTGAAAATTAGAAAACAGTGGTTTCATATGATTATATTTCACCATACATTTTGCTTTTTTTTTTTTCTCTTTTCGTTTATACCTATGTAATGTGGTTTCTGAAAATGTAGCTATTCATGTTGTAATAATATATGTTATGAATTTGTCTTTTCTTCTGTGGAAAACCTCAATAAAAAAATGTATTTAAAAAAATGACGTTTGAATATGATATTAATTTTACATTGAGGCCACTATGAACCTAGCCCAATGTAATGCAGCCACCAAAATGAAATATTTATGGGGGGCGTGTCTAATGAGTGAACAAGTATGGCCGCAATTCCTGGAGCTCTGGGAGATAGATAAGATATCAACTGAATATCTTCATTAAGCTGCACCATCCACATCATAGAAGCTAAGAAACGCTAAACCTAAAGTTAATACCTACATCAAGATTGAGTTGCCGCGTGAATGACCTCAGAGACCCGGTCTAGCTTTAGATATTCAGAGACGGCCTAACAACCTACGCTAATCCCCCCGGTCTACAATAACACCTATTACACTGCTGACAATCTAGATATCCGCGAACATGGAGGAAGTCAATGCTACCATTCACAAGATACTACTTGAACTAGAACAGAAGATGACCAAGAACTTCGATAGCCTAGTGTCTATAGTGAGAGATCTGCACGTGGAGTCATCCATCTTAAAACCAGAGGTATCCCCTACAGACAATAGCCTGAAGAGAAAATCCCAAATATGCCCATCTACGAGAGAAGACAAGCCTACTTACACGACGAGGAACACAGCTACAAGTCCTAACCTTTCTCCCCCAGGTCCCGCTGTGGGAGATGCGGCTGGCACCCGGTGGGTAGCTGGAGGAGATAGAAGCAGAGCAGACGTAGGTTCCGGATCTATTGAGACTGATAACAACTTACCTCCAGATCTCTTAACTGCAACAGGATATGAGTTGTGCCTACAGCATCCTCACTGTAATGATCTGTGATAATATGTAAAGCTCTGTGATATGCAGCAAGTATTTAAGTAAACATTTAAGACCTCTCTTGTAAGTCAAACAATAGTAGACAGGCATTTCTAAACTGTCTGAAAGTGGAGCGATCACCAGAAAACTTCTCTGGGTATGAGACCTGAGGTTCAGCCTGGTGGTCGTTTCCGGTATTTCTGTTAGATAAAACTTCCCTAAAACAGGCCTTTGAGGCTCTGGTTCTCTACTTGCAGCTCTCTAAAAGCCTGGGTCAGATTATCTAAACGTTGGTTAAGGCTGTGTAGTTGTGGGGGTCACATCAGAAGGCTCCATTTTAATATGGCTGGTTTATTATGTAACGATCTGTGATAATATGTAAAGCTCTGTGATATGCAGCAAGTATTTTAAGTAAACATTTAAGACCTCTAAGCACGATAAATAATTGTGGAGTGTTACAAGTTACTAAGTGTGCTTGCTAGTAAGATAAACACTAACTTAATCACTTGTGCTAATTTAGCCTGAGGGATAAGACCCAGGTAATATGAGTAGTACTAATGAGCTTTATCATAGGCAGGTCTTATATAGTGCAACAGGAAGCATAAGGGTTAAACATAAATAGTATAAGTCTGTAAAGTCAGATTCACTGGTGACAGGTGAAATATGGAACCCAGACTGCACAGATACAAACAGGAGTGTTACCGTTAATTCAACTGTTGTTTAAAAGAGTAATGTCAAATGAGTAAACAGAGACTTAAGCACTCTATATACAGAACCTTAATCAGAAGCAGAGCCTGTGAGAGGAATCCCAGATGCGGGTAGGTAGAATACATGCAGGGATTAGTGAGCGTGCAGTGTGGTAATGGCTCCGTGTAGCTGGGAGTCTGTATGCTGTCTGTTTAGACAGGGAGAGTGTGTCAGAGCGGTAGCGTGAATCAGCGCTGCGGTGACGTCAGCGGCTGTGGCAGCTTGAAAGCAGAAGCTGCTTGTAACGGCAAAAGGTTTCTTGATCAGGAGAATCTTGTTTTTGGTACTCTAGGGTAAGGAGTTGAGCTGCTTTACTTTGGCAATAAACTTCAATAAACCAGCAATGCATCTTGGATTACAAGGAGATTAAATAAGGAAACCTGATCAGCTTAATTGAAATAAAAGGTGGTATGACAGGTTAGATACGCTGTGTAAGGTGGAATGGATTTAGACATGACATATCCCCCCTGCAAAGGAACCCCAAAGTGTCAAGGCGCGGGTCTCTCCGGATGGCGCCTATGGAAAAGGGCACACCAGACGGGGTGCAGAGAGATTGGACGGCGGTCCCAAGAATCCTCGGAGGAATCGAATCCAGCCCATGCACCAGGTACTGAAGTTGACCATTGGCAACGCCCTAGAGTCCAAGATTAGAGTGGACTTCATACTCAGGATCGGGTGCCGGGGAAGACGGTGGAGGGAGAGGCAGACATCGGGAGGTGTCCACAAGGCTTGATGAGGGAGATGTGGAACGTCGGATGGATGCGGTAGGAAGAGGGAAACTGCAGATGTGACCGTAGAGGGTTGCTGATGGAGATGATGGGAAAAGGCCCCCACAAAAAGGTTGTTGAATTTTCCTACAAGGAGTAGGTATCCTGAGATTTTTTGTGGCTAACCACCAACCAGGTCACCAACCTTGTATACGGGAGAGCCGATGTCGGAGGTCATAGGAGCGTTTCTGGGTGGCTTGAGCTTGCTGAATGTTATCCTTGATTACGGTAAATGTTTGTTTGATAGAATTGATCAGGTCATTAACCTGCGGACAAGGAGTGTCAGTTGGAGGTAACGGATGAAAACGTGGGTGGAGTCCATTGTTGGCATAAAAGGGTGAATACCCCGTGGAGGTGTTGGTAGTGTTATTAAAGGCGATTTCAGCGTGTGGTAGGTAAAGATAGCCAAGAGTCCTGTTTGTTGGAGCAAAAGCATCTCAAATATTGTTCAATACCACTGATTGGTTCTCTCACATAACCCATTAGATTGCGGATGGTATGCGGTGGTAAGCATGTTGTTGGATAGAAAGAGATTGACAAAGATATTTCCAAAACTTGGAGGTGAATTGTGACCCTCTGTCACTGAGGACGGATGTTGGGAGTCCATGAAGTCTAACACCCTCTTTGATGAACAGTTCTGCAGTTTTTTGAGCAGTCGGGAAGTGATTCTATTGGAATAAAATGTGCCATTCGTGAGAATAAAGTCAACAACGACAAAGATAACAGTCATGCCGTCGGATTTTGGAAGATCCACTATGAAGTCCATGGACACACTAGCCCAAGGGCGTTCAGGAATAGGTAAATTCTGTAATAGCCCCAGAGGCAATGATGTGAGGGTTTACAAAGTCTGGCATGTGGGACAAGACTTGACATAATTGTTAACAGACATTCTCATAGATGGCCACCAGAAATATCTGCGAAGTAGATCTAGGGTCTTGTGTATACCCAAGTGACCAGCTAAGGAAGAGTCATGGGAGGAGCGATAGGGCTTTGTGCGGAGCGAAGGAGGTATATAAAGTTTGGAGTGGTTGCAGAGAACTCCGTTGACATCAGGTAAGAGTGGGTAAGAAGATTTTGTTGTATCAAGCTGTTGTTGGGTTTTTAGTTCAGCAAAATCCTTGGAGAGGAGACCTATGATGTGGGACTTGGGGATAATAGTAGAGTAGGATGGGGGTTGTCTGGAGTCTAGCATCCTACTACGAGAGTGAGGGCGTCAGCCTTCCCGTTTTTTGTTCAGGACGGTAAGTGAAGGTGTAGGAGAATCGGGGGAAAAGTAAAGACTCCCAGCGGAGCTGATGGGCTGAGAGCGTACGGTTGGTCTGGAGGTATTGCAAGTTTCTTATGATCCGTGGTAAATCACTATGAGTGTTCTGCCGCCCTCCAATAAGTGTCTCCACTGGTCGAAAGATGACTTAATGGCCAAAAGCTCCTTTTCACCAACCGGATAGTTCAGCTCCCGCTGGTGTCAGAAGTCTGGAAAAGTAACATACTGGATGGAGTGAGTCTTTTGGAGAAGCTTTTTGTGAGAGAACGGAGCCGATAGCGTAGTCCTGATGCATCCACCTCTAGGACAAACTGTGCTTTGCTATTAGGTAGTTGTAGTACGAACTGGGGATGTGATAAACCGCGGATTTAGGAGATCAAAGGCGTTCTGTGCCTGGGAAGTCATAGAAAGGCAGGAAGTGGTTTTGGGTCAGATTAGTGAGGGTTTGGTGATGGCTGCGAAAATCTTTAATGAACGTCTGTAAAAATTTGCAAAGCCTAAAAAAAACGGTTGGACGTCTTTTATATTGGAGGGTCTTGGCCAGGAGGTGATAGCTGTGATTTTACTGTCCTCCATCATGATGTTACTTTTATAATATTGTAGCCAAGAAGAAGGAAACCTGACTGACACGGAAAAGGCATTTTTCCAGCTTAAACATACAATTTTGTGTGTCTGTATTCTGGATAGTACAAGCCTGACGTGATTGATATGTTCTGAGTAAGAAGAAGAGTAGATTAGGATGTCGTCAAGGTAGACCACCAGAAAAGTGTCAAGAATATCCCTAAAGATGTCATTAATGAAGTTTTGAAATGTTGCCGGAGCATTACAGAGAGCCGAACGGCATAACGGTATACTCGAAAAGACCATACCTGGTCCTAAATGCCGTCAGCCACTCGTCTCTGGCCCTTATTCTAACAAGGTTGTATGCGCCCCCTAAGATCCAGTTTTCGTGATATGTAGTAGCGCCCTCTTAACCTCTCAAATCAATTCTGGATGAGAGGTAGTGGGTTATCGATTCTTTACAGTACGCTTATTGAGTTCCCGATAATCAAATATGGGACGTAAAGGACCCATCCTTGTTTTTAACAAAAAATATGCCGGCTCCGGCAGGGGAAGTGGATGGACGGATAAACCCCTTCTTTAAATTCTCAGCAATGTAAGAACTTTAGATGGATTAATTCGGGTCTTGAGAGGGGGTAAATATGCCCATAGGGTATGGTTACCCAGGGAGAAGGTCAATGGGGCAATCGTAAGGCCTATGTGGAGGCAATATCTCATCCTCCTTTTTGTTAAAAACCTCAGAGAAGTCAAGATATGGAGAAGGAATGGTAGGAAGTAGTTGTGGAAAGCACCCCGATTGGAATTAGGAAAACACGTGGAAGTACAGTAAGGTGATGAGAAGGATAAGGTGAGAGAATCCCAATGAACCGTAGGTTGGTGTTTTTTGAGCCAAGAGATACCCCAGAATGATAGGATAAATTGGAGAAGAGATGATATCAAAAAGAGATAGTCTCAGAATGACTAGAAGTAGTTGTAACAAGGAGAGAGGGATGGTTTGGTTGAGAGACTGGACCTGATGCTAGTGGTGTACCATCAATGACTTTAAGAGGCATAGGTGTGCCTTTTGAACAAAAAAGGTATTTTATTAACTTCAACTAAACTTAAATTAATAAAGTTTTAGCACATGCCTCGGTGTCAATCATGGCGTTACAGTTTATCCTGTGTCGATCCCCACTGCAAAAAGTAAGGGTTAAAGTAAGAAAGGTGGTAGATAAGGTTTTTGTATGTAAGCAATGTTTAGTTGTGAGTGCCTTACCTAACTTCTGCTTTGTGAGGTAAGGACATTCCTTTAACAGTATGTTCAGTCTCCCCCACAATACATACAGAGATTGAAGTGTACGGCGTTCCCGTAAGCCTTCTCTTGTGGGGAAAGCGGTCCTCTGAGGAAACTGATATCCATAGGCTGTTCAGCTGAAGAACTGGAAGTAGGAGGTGTGGGGTTAAAACCCTGTGTACATGAGTAGTAGAAGGGTTTCTTTCTTGTCTCCCTCTCCCCTAAGCCTACGGTCTATAGTGATAGTAAGAGCGTATAACTCTTCAAGGCGGTCTGGTATGCCTACTCTGGGCTAGTTCGTCCTTAATGTCCTCCGCCAATCCTAGGCGATACTGTTTTTTTAAGAAACCTCATTCAGAGGGAATCCCTGGCCCAGATCTTAAAGCAGGTGATAACTCCTCTACCGGTGTTTTTAGCTGCCTGAGGTTTCTTAGTTTACCTTCTGCAGTAACTTGCCGATAGGGGGTCGTCATAAAGGGTAGACAAAGCTTTGAGGAATTCATCTAGAGAGTTTAGGATAGGATCCTGGGTCTCATAAAATGAATCTGCCCAGGCCCTAGGTTCTCCCCCTCAAGTAGGACAATATAGTGAGCACCTTGCTTCCGGTCAGTAGCATAGGTCCTGGGACGTAAGTCAAACAATAGTAGACAGGCATTTCTAAACTGTCTGTAAGTGGAGCGATCACCCAGAAAACTTCTCTGGGTATGAGACCTGAGGTTCAGCCTGTGGTCGTTTCCGGTATTTCTGTTAGATAAAAACTTCCCTAAAACAGGCTTTGAGGTCTCTGGTTCTCTACCTTTGCAGCTCTCTAAAAAGCCTGGGTCAGATATCTAAACGTTGGTTAAGGCCTGTGTAGTTGTGGGGTCACATCAGAAGGCTCCATTTTAATATGCTGGTTTATTATGTAATGATCTGTGATAAATGTAAAGCTCTGTGATATGCAGCAAGTATTTAAGGTAAACATTTAAGACCACTAAGCACGATAAATAATTGTGGAGTGTTACAAGTTACTAAGTGTGCTTGCTAGTAAGATAACACTAACTTAATCACTTGTGCTAATTTAGCCTGAGGGATAAGACCCAGTAATATGAGTAGTACTAATGAGCTTTATCTTAGGCAGGTCTTATATAGTGCCAACAGGAAGCATAAGGGTTAAACATAAATAGTATAAAGTCTGTAAAGTCAGATTCACTGGTGACAGGTGAAATATGGAACCCAGACTGCACAGATACCAACAGGAGTGTTACCGTTCAATTCAACTTGTTGTTTTTAAAGAGTAATGTCAAATGAGGTAAACAGAGACTTAAGCACTCTATATACAGAACCTTAATTCAGAAGCAGATCCTGTGAGAGGAATCCCAGATGCGGGTAGGTAGAATACTTGCAGGGATTAGTGAGCGTGCAGCGTTGGTAATGGCTCACGTGTAGCTGGGAGTCTGTATGCTGTCTGTTTAGACAGGGAGAGTGTGTCAGAGCGGTATGCGTGAATCGGCGCTGCGGTGACGTCAGCGGCTGTGGCAGCTTGAAGCAGAAGCTGCTTGTAACGGCAAAAGGTTTCTCTGATCAGGAGAATCTTGTTTGGTACTCTAGGTAAGGAGTTGAAGCTGCTTTACTTTGGCAATAAACTTCATTAACCAGCATGCATCTTGGTTACAAGGAGTATAAATAAGGAAACCTGATCAGCTTAATTGAAATAAAAGGTGGTATGACAGGTTAGATATGCTGGTGTAAGGTTGGAATGGATTTAGACATGACACTCACAAACCCTTTCATCAAGCTCCTTTAGTTCACCAAACATAAAAAACCCTTGAGATAAATATTGCGAGGCAAGATGGGTGCCGTGGAGGTATGAGAGAGAGCGGTATGTTTGCATATTGGATGCTAGAACGTCAGTTGGCAACCGGATTGACCTACAGTATTGTGGGACACACCTTCAGCAGTGGGTAACTGAAATTGTATGTGGTCCTTTTACACATGCCCCCATGTTAGTTCAATCACAAACAGGAATAGGTTAGCCTTCTATAAAGACTGCACTCTTTACACATCGCTCTAGTCAACAGTTCATTGCAATGCAGGAAATTTGAACTGATTTCCTTTACGAGTACAAACCAGAATTGGTGAATTGTTTACCCATGTTTAATGAGCAGTATATTATAATAACAGTTCTGGATATCAAGCAATGTTTAAGGCAGCTGAGCATGTTTTCTTATTATCTGTTTATGATGTTATTTCGGGGAGGTGCCAATTACAGCAATTTTAACTCTTACTATTAAAGCCTATAGGTTATATGTTTGCGCTAAGCTAAATATTTTCCCCTTTACTCAAGCTTCATATGAGATCAAACCCCACTCCCTTACCTGCTTGCTACAGCAACTCTGGTTGGCTGCTTGTCTATACACATATCCATATTTCTTGCTAAACGAGAAGTATACTATAAAAATACAGTAATCATTAAACTATTCCTCTTATGGTTGAACATACTTTACTGTTTATTATTTAAGCCATTAATATAGAGAGGTGACAATGGTAGTGGCTTTGGTTCTCACTATCAAGACTTATAAATCCTGAATGTACATTAAGCCTAAGCACTCTTACCTTGCATCTATACCAAATGTGAGTTCATACCTCGCCACCTTATTCCTTTGCTGCAGCAATTTTGACCAGTAAATCTTGTTTTTCCTAGATACTATTATTATTTTAATTAGCCTGAGACTAAGGGGTTTATAGTCTTCAGGGTAAATATATAATATATATATATATATATTTACATGATTGCTCACAGATTAGTTAGCTACATATGTCTTGGAATATCCCACATATATTTCATAGAGTCATATTATCCTGATGTAGTACAGGGGTTTAAGATCACTATCTCAAGTATCTAATTAGGAAATCTAGCTTGACATATATATTACAAGTACTCACAGCACATTTATGGGAGTTTGTGTCTGGAGAAACCTCATATGCCGGATACTGCCCTACTTATCGGATTATGAGGTATAACACACCAGTTTACCAACCCGCTAGATACTCTCTTCCAAATATATGGCGATATGTCAGTTTCTTATGATCAGTTCCAGAGGTTGTCTTCACATAGCCTTAAACATGTGCAGTTTGTTTTAATACAGTATGCACGTCTCAGCTATCCCTATCCACTCTTACATTGCCCTAAAAGGCTTCTCATTCATTTTTATTATAAGGTCAAAACCCCAGTAAAATCACATGATGACATAATTTATCATCTGGCCCTAACATATCCCCTTACAATGTTAATATTAGTCAGGTTATCTTCTAGATAATTTTCACCTAACCCAAAAATCTTTTACACAAGGTGCTTCCCCCTTATTAGTATAAATACAGTCAGTTTGTGTACAGCTAAGTCTTTCATGCTGGTCCAATGTTCTCTTAACCCCTCCCCCAATTTAAAGTGGCTCTTGACCGCTGACTTACCCTAACTATAACATTAAATTTGTACTACGGTTATATTTACTTGTAATTCGTCTTCAGTATAACTTAGTATACCCACAACTCAATTTTTCCCGATTGACACTCAATAAGACACCTGGGTTCTTTTTACATTGTTCATTTCCCAAGAGTGGGATTCCCAATATATATACATACACAATATAACCAAGTATCAAATATCACAATTTACCATATAAAAAATGAGGTACTATTCCACACATTCAGGAACATGTATTTGAAATGTCTCTTTTGGACTAGAGTACGCATTGTATATTTCAGTTTAACGTCAATTACTATCTTATTGCCTGTTTCTTATGGCTAAATTGTATACTATATCCAGACATCTCATGTTTCTAATCTTCTCTCTAATGTACAATGTGAATGTAAGCTCATTTGATTGTTATGTTACTAATTACCTCAATAAAAATTATTTAAAACAAAATAAAAAAAATCTTTATTGAGAACAAGCTCTCAAAGAGGTGTCCCTTTTGTTTTCTTGTGTAGGCAATACACATAAATCTATCAGGTACTAGATTTTATATTGTTAAAAATAGACCTCTAACTTAGTAATTTAGTGAACAAAATTTTTTTTTCTAAACAATGTTTGAGTACAGAAACAATTCATACTTTTAGACTACCCATATTAAAAAAGTTTTTATTTTTTAATGTTTTATTAAAACCTTTCTAAAATGTATTTACATATGACAATATGTCTCATGCATTCAATGTATTTTAATAAATACATGTGGGGAACACATTAACATGATGGGCTAGAATTACTAATGAAGTACAAACGTTTGTGCTCAAGCGATAAGGGGTATATAGGGAGGGTTTCTGCTCATCGAGCTTACCACTCGTATTATGAGTTGAAAGTAAACATGATCGAGTGAGCGCAATGGTGATTTACACTAGAACCATTACCGCGACTACAGAGCTCTGTTTAATTGTTTCGCAAAACATAAAAGTTGCACAAAACACATTAAAAATACGTTACAAAGTACAGTTACACACATAATAACACCATATAATAAAAATATCAAAAAAATTGCACACAAAAGTCAGAAGGACTCAAAGATATGAGATCACAGGCAAAGAGAAACATACAAACTCATGTATATGTACTCTATGTATATATGTCTATATACTGTGTACCTATATATTTGTGTATTTATATGACAACATTTTAAATTAGGGAGAGGTAAAAAGTGAGTTTAAAATCCTCCACTACGCATAAAATAGAGAAATAACTCATTGTGTAGCTCATAACAAATCTAGACAAGCCAAGCCTTCTGGCTTGTCTAGATTTGTTAATGAGCTACACAATTAATTATTTTCTCTATTTTTTCTGTATTTATATGTGTATATATTTATTTACAGGACATGTTTACACATATAAACAAATAAATACATATGTATACATATATATAGGCATATATATAAGTGCATTGAGCCCTTTTGCCGTTAAGTAGATGAAAACATGTAAAAGCATATTTGTGCAATATACATTTTTAATAAAGTGTTATACTGTATTTTTTCTGTAAATATTTCACATCCCAAATAGGAATATGTTGTAAGTATTTCTAAATAGATATTCCAATTGACTTCTATGGGGGAATACGTGAACGCCACACAAGATATTCTAACTTCAAATCTTTGTGCGCACCAGGTTACTGCAAGAGCAAAAACAGTTTACTATAAACTCATAGGGCGCCATGTACTAAGGCGTCAATTTTTTTCGCACAGACCGTATCGAAATAACCCGCCGGCATTCGCACCATGCGGATGGCACTTCGCTACATGAATGTACTAAAACCAAGCTCGTAAAATTTTGCGTCTATTGTGTGTCGAAGACAATCGGATTATGATAACTTTGAAGCTTCGTTTGGCTGCGAAAGAGCAAAGTTAAGAGCAGTCTGCGACCTGATTGATTTAGTTATTTACCCACGTGACGATCTAGGTGTCATAATCGTCAGACAAGCGGCAACGTCTGGCTGCTGACACGTATTAAGAATGTGCATTTTCTCCCAGAAATCTTATAATATTGTTTATTTACTTTTCGGTATTCACTTTGACAAGATGGCTTGCTCCGGAGATTCTGCTACTTCTAAAAAGACTTGCAACCCTAACTTCTCGCATCAACAGAATGTTGTACTTGTTGATCTAGTACTCGAATATTATGACAATATTTATGGTAGTCGAGTCAAGCAAACCCCAGGCGCTCGTAAGAAGATTTATTTGGGAGAAAATTAGTTGACGACAGTGAGTGCTCAAGGACCCACTAAAAAAGATATCGAGTTCCTGCAAAAAAAGGTTCAACGATATCAAGCATCAAACAAAATCCAAAATTGCCAAAAAAAAGCAATTGCTCGAGGTCTGGAGGCGGAATAACCTTATGTCGCAGATTTGACAGACTTTGAAAGAAAAGTTTTACAGAGGCTTGGCACGGAGGTGATTGAGGGCATAACCGATGACTGTGATAGCGATATTCGTGGTAATTATCATTTATAAATTAATATTTATATTGTTTACTTGTCTGCTCCAAAATTGTTTCTCTTACGTTCATGTTTTACAAAATTGGATTCTGTTAACGGAATCTTGATTGTACAATTTCTGGTTACCGTTCCTTTAAAATAGATTTATGAATTACATTACTTCTCTCTGTATCTATTTTTTTAAAGTTCCAGTGAACGAAAAATAAAGCATTCATGATGGAGCATGAAAAACATTTTCAATTATCTAATATACTCCAATTTTTTTCCTATTGCTTAATGTATTTTAAAAAATAAGGCCTACATGGCACAGTAAAAGGAAAACCAAATATTTGATTTTGAAAGGGGCATTTTAACCCACCTTTTTTTTGTTTTTTTTCAATATCTAAATTGCTTTATTTTGTATATATTCTTTGTTGAATAATCTATTGATATTGAAATACTCGGTAGCTGCTATTTCTTCAACAAAGGAGAACTAACGAATGAAGCAAATTAGATAATAGTAGTAAATAGTAATTTCTTTTTTAATGTATTCTCTATTGGAATCATTTGAGAAAGATGTTTTTTAGAGACCTTTTTAATTTGTGTATATTAAAGCAAGATAACAAATCATAGGTAGAAAATGTTATAATGGGAGTACATTTAACTTTTAATTAGCATTTCATAAATTGCACATAAACTTTAATTTTATTGATTGTATTAATTTCAATTTGTATTTACTAACTCCTAGGTGGTTCAGTTAGAGCGTCAACCTCTGCATCAGTCCATGCCCCATCTACCTCTTCATCAGAGAGACCACGTCCTTCAACTTCTCAGCCTACTGAACGTAAGACAACAACAACATGGGCAATATTTACGGTCGACTACAAATACCAGCCACAGCCTATCATCTGCAGATACTATTCCAGATGTAAGGAGCAGTACACCAGATACAGCTGTTGGAAGAAGCTCTGGTATGTATCTTTAAACCACTTAATATATACACCTTCTAAATTTTTGTTTATAAATTAGATAATAATGATTATTTTTAATTTTTACAGCAGATGTTGGACGTCTCTTCAGAGCCATGGTGACCGAATCAGCACCACTTTTCGATGGTAAGTTACTTTTTTAAAGTAAATATAGGATGACAAGACAAATACTTTTTTTAGAAACAAAAATTTAACTTTTTAAACTTTGATGTTATTCAAACTGTAATACTGTGAGATGGATGCATTTTATATGCAAACAGTTGTAGTAGGAAGGCATTTAATCTTATTGTAAGATTCAAACATGACAGTATCAACATGACAGTATACATTTCTCTTGTATAGTAACCCCTCTAACCATTAATGTTGGAATAAATTTCGATCTGCATTTTTTTTTTTTAAATTAATGCTAAATTGTTTGGGTTTTTTTAGATATCGCTGAGGAGGGATGATTCATCAAGAGAGGTTGATTCTGAATCTTGTTCCAGTTCCAGCACCAGAGGGTTAAATCGCCAGAAAGTGGAAGCGTGACTCCAGACCTACACACAGATGGCACAAGATCAGGATTTGGAAATACATGAGCCCTGTTATAAACCCCCGTAGTGATGAGGAAAATACAAATTCACCACACTGATCCATGGAGTTCAAGCACAGGGAATTGAACAATTGGAACAACCACAAGCTATTGTTCAAGAGCAGGCACCTTTGGAAGATGCAGGTCTTAACGAAATGTTAAATCTGCCAGAGGATATAGAGCAGACAGTAGCAGGTCCTAGGAAATTTTGTCCTGGACATTTAGAAAGATTTGACCACTTATAACCAGCAACGGTTGGAACTGGACCGTGAAATCTTTAACTGGCAAAGAGAAATGGACAGGGAAAAGGAACCTACATATAAACAGGGCCTTGACAATAGCTGAAAACAACATGCGAATGGCTCAAAATACTATGCAAACTTGTTAGAATTAATTAGAGATAGATTTCAGAGCCAAGAGTCGCCAGATCCAAAAAGACCACGGTTTAATTAGTGCATTGTTATGGACAATTTAAAGTTATTATTATTGCTTTTTGTTGAAGAAGAATATATTGTTATTTGTACATAGTTTTATTAAAGTTTATCCTGTTTTTATTAATTTTCTTTTTTCTTTTTTAAATTTAGTTAAAATCATTAAAGGTTTTAAAATGTATTGTACACACAGACAAATCTAAGTGAAACAATTATAATTTTTATTACATCCAAAATATTAAACAAAATTGAATCACAACGGCATTATAAAAAAAAGTGCTCATGGCCAATTCAGTATTTTTTTTGGATTTTGAATAAACTTTTTAACATACCAAAAATATGACAATTTTAGTGGCCTCAACATAAAAAAAAAAAAAAACATTTTTTTTATTTAAAATGCAATCATTGATTATCTGTTTTTCCACTACATAAGTATTGTAGAGATTCTGAACCTGTGTATTTAAATTCTTTATAGTATCCATTATTTGTTTAATATCTTCACAGACAGAGGATTAAACTTGTGATACAACTGGTACACTGGAATCTACAGAAGGGACAAAAATTAGAAAATAAATTGAGGATTATGAGAACATGTTTAAAATAAAAAAAGATAAATAATAAGCAGGTAACAAAATTGTATTACCATTTTGGTTAGAGGCGGGTATTATCCATAGATCTACTTGTCTGTATAGATTTAGAAAACCATAGATATGTCCCCAGTCGTTATCAATATCAGAAATATTGGTTCAGTTTCTCTCACTACTTGCATCTGAAATATATATTTAAAAATCGAGGTAATATATTTTTGGTATTGATTTGACTATAAGCTATAATATAGTAAATCAAAAAATGTATAAACAATTACCTAGTTGAATTGCGGGTGAAGTTAATGACATCCTTTCAGGAGCATTATTTGCTTCATTGTCACTATCTATGAAAGATTAATAAGGAATTCTATATAAAAAATTGTAAGTTGAAAAATGCTAATGGTACAAATATAAGAAAAATACCTTCTGTAGAAGATATTTGTATTATTCTTGTGAACCTTGTTTTCTTCTTTTTCATCACTCTTTTATTGGTTTCTGTAAATAACACAACAAGCTAATCATGATTAAATTTAACAGTTGTATAACTATAGATATGTAAACCATGGTTCTATTGTACCTTGAGGTGTATGAACGACAGTTAGGCGCCTGACACCTCCTTTCTGTGTGGACAATTGTCTGTCAAGCAAAGACAGTGGCAAGGGTGGGGATCTAGCCTCACTTCTAGGTGTCAAATTTAGAATAGGCCTTACATAACGTGGAGGAGGAGCACCACAAATATTTTCTTTCTTCTTATCTGAAATAGAAAATTTGTACATATGTTTGTTTAAAGTTTCTTAGTTTTAAAATGTGTTATATAATAAAGTTTTCAATTTTCGTGTGTTAGAATGTTTATAGTGTTTCAATTTGTTTTAAATTAGAATGGACATGAAAGTGATATGGTACACCTATTTATTCTTTCAGTTCTCATATTGATGATGAACTTTGCATAGAATTTATAATGTAAAAGAATAACTAAATTATATACCAGTAAGAAACAGTATGGACATGAAAGTGATCACTATGGTACACTGAAACCTAATTATAATTTCAGATCTACATATTGATCATGAACTTTGCATAGAATTTATAATGTAAAAGAATAAATAAATTATATACCAGTAAGAAACAGTATGGACATGAAAGTGATCACTATGGTACACTGAAACCTAATTATAATTTCAATTCTCATATTGATGATGAACTTTGCATAGAATTTATAATTTAAAAGAATAACAATTTTATAAACTTACATGTCCTTAAAAGGCTCCTAATAGATTGGTAATACAGTGGTTCTCGACGTTTAACATCACTGTATCGTCTCAAACATTGACGCCTGGTCCTTTTAATTTTTGATACACAATACATTCTGCATATCATTTCATAAATAGTTTTGTCCCTTTCATCTTGAATGACCCCCCGTACACCCCCTAAGCGTTTGGGAAAATATCTATCCATTACATACACTACAATTATCATTTCCCCAGATGTGAAAGGTGCAATTCTCTTCATCCTCCCTGGTCCCATAGCAACTTTCTAGATGGGTGTGTCAAATCCCAAAATGTTCTCAATATCGCGTTATTCACTGTCTCTATGCAACATTAATTGTATATTTGCTAAATTGTGAGCATTCTTTGGATACAATTATAAAAAAGTTGTTTTATTTATTGCCATTCTCAATAATGATAAATGTAAATGAAGTTTGATGTATATATTTTATTGTGTAATATAGTTATCAATAGTGTAGTGTAGGTTTTTTTTTGTTATGTAGGACAGTATATAATTATAGATCTTTATGATATTTGGTTTATATAGTTATTGTGCAATATGTTGGTTTTAAGTAAAAATTAAAGTTTTATTAAAAAAACAATATCCAATGTCACCGTTTATTATAATTTGTTAACTTATAAAAATAAAAAACAAATAAAAAATCACACAAGTATATGATGAAAAAAAAAAAGATTTTATTCAGAAAGTGAAAAATTAGTTTTTTATTCAAAAGACCAAAATATAGAAGTCCTGTGATTACAATCTTTTGATGAAATCAATCCTTAAATAGTTCTCTGCGACATAATCTTTGGGCATTAATGGCCTGTCTTGTTGGTGCATCATTACAGATGACCTCAGGGAAGTTCTCAAATGATATTTCTTCTTCATCATCAATTTCAATTCCTCTTCTTATTGCAATGTTATGGAGGAATGCAGCATACAAGAATAATTTTTGCAACCTGCATGACACCACCTGAGTGGTCAAGACAACGAAAGCGCATTTTTAACAATCCAAATGCTCTCTCGATGATTCCTCGGGTGGATCTGTGTGCCTTGTTGAATTTCACCTCACATCTTCTTCGAGGATTGTTATAGGGTGTGAATAACCATTCTCTACTGAAATAACCAGCGTCACCTATGAAAAAAATTAAAAAGAATTAACATTTCAAAGATGATAAAGACGATAATTTCAATGAGAATTAACTATGTTTTTTAGTTAAATCTATCATCACAATGCATGACATAAACTACGTTTGACAATTATAATAATACTGTAACATAACATCACATAATATAATTACCTAACAGCCATCCTTCAGGCATCTCTCCCTCCTCAAACTTCGATATAACCCAGACTGACGCAAGATATACGAATCATGGCAGGATCCAGGGAAGTTGGAACGGACACTGATTATTTTCATGTTATGGTCACACACCATCTGAACATTGAGGGAATGGTACTGTTTTCTGTTCCGGAAAACTTCCTCACGTTCTCGGGATGGTTTGACTGCAACATGGGTGCAATCGATGGCTCCAAGTACATTGGGCATTCCGGCCATTCTATAAAAATTAGACTTCACAGATTGCCACTCTTCTGGAGTCGCTGGAAGGCACACGTACCTTGGAAAGGACGACCATCAAAGCATCAATAACTTTGGTTAGGTGCCTCGAAAAAGCAGACTGGCTGATGCCAATTATAACGCTAGACACAGCTTGGAATGAACCGGTGGCAAAAAAGTGTAAGGCTGCCAACAGTTTTAATAGTCCGGGTATGGCTTGTGAACGCGCTGTCATAGGTTCCAGGTATTCTGCTATTTCATAGTAAAGTTCCATAATAGCTTCTCTGTCCAAACGGAATCTCTGGATAATCTCTCGATCAGAAATGCTTTCCAAACCCATACGTGGAAGGAAAACTCTAGGGACTCTGATTCTTCTACCTCTCCTTCTTTGCAAGTTGTCAATCGGTGCCTGTATAGCCCTTCTTCCTCGTAATTGAATTAATAGGAAAATAAACATGTGTAAAAGTGTCTCCATCTTCATTCAGTGATCCAAAAAACCAATAATGCTACAATAGTAGTCTAGTCCTTTCACTTAAGTACTTCTACCTGGCATCAGGTTGAGACGCCATAT
Source organism: Bombina bombina (assembly GCF_027579735.1). NCBI lineage: Eukaryota > Metazoa > Chordata > Amphibia > Anura > Bombinatoridae > Bombina > Bombina bombina. Next base: position 920,861,558 of record NC_069500.1, read on the forward strand.
AGTTTTCTATTGTATTCGCTACCTAAATGGTCGCGAAGCAAATCACGCGAAGTTACAGTGAAAGTTGGAGCGGACGGATTAGTTGTAACATTCATAATTTCCGATTACAGCGAATTTACGTGCGATCGAACATGTAGTAAGTGGAAAAAGGCTTCGGAACGATCAGTTGCGTAAAATTACGATCGCTGATGAAAATAGTGGTTTTTTCGACCAGATCGCAGATTGGTACATACGAGAAGCAGATCGTGAGCGAATTTTGACGCGGAAATACAGACGGACGGTCACTTCGAAGCTTAGTACATGGCGCCATAATGCTAAGCGCAACCTGACGAGCGCAAAAATATTACTTCTAGCGCAATTAACACTGAAGCGGAAGCGTTAATTTGCGCTCCACCCGTAATCTGGCCCTTTATATTATATTATATTATATTTTTTTTTTATCAATTTGCATGTGAAGAGACAGTAATTACTTTCTTTATCCTTATTGTTCTCCCTTCTATAAATAAATATTTTTTTAAAGATTGAAAAGATATATAATGTATTATTCATTACTTTTTAAACAAAATTGCGTTCTTTGAAAGATGTTCCAGAGAAATCAACTGCATTACACTAATGAGATCCAAATGAGAATTATACATAAATGATGGTTCTTATAAGATACCAAATTGCTTTCTCCATGGAACAGTATCAACAGCCTGCTTTAGATGACTAGTATAAAAAAATGAGCAATATCCCATAAATCAATCCATTTAAAACATTTCTCTCACTCAAGAATAAGTCTAGTTAAAGGGATAGTAAACCTCAACATTTTCTTTTATGATTCAGATAGAACTTACAATTTTAAACAACTTTCCAATTTAAATCAATTATCACATTTTCTTCATTCTCTTGTTATCCATTGCTGAAGGGACAGCATTGCACTACTGACAGGAAGCTGAAAATATCTATTTAGCCAATCAGAAGAGACAAATGTGTGCAGGCACCAATTAGCAGCAGCTCTCACTAGTGTATGATATGTGCGTATTCATTTTTTAACAAGGGATACTCAGAGCTCGATTAGTTAGACATTGTCATATACGCCCATTGAACGCCCATGTTCAGCCCATTTTACGAAAAAACAACAATTATGCTGTGCATTTTGTATTTATAAATTCAAATTTCTGTGTGATTTTTGCACATCCAGTTTACTACAATTACGATTTACGCTGTGTATATTTAATTTGATTTATTCCTATGTAAATTACATACTAATTTTACTTTTTTGTTAATATACGATTTTTGGTGAAGAATTTTGTTACGATTTATGATGCACCTTAACAATACAATTTTTCCCTGCTTAATTTTGTGTGAATGGTTCAAATATTTGTTTTGTATAATGTTTAAAATACAAATTTTGTTGTGCACATTTCATATGAAAATGCAGTATACGCCCCTTAGCGAGACACCCCTGTTTTCAGGGTAAAAAGTGGCTTTTAGATCATTCCACCAGGGAAATAGAAGGACTGGCGAATATTCTTTAGTAATCTCGCCAGCCCAGAGAGCGTTCAATCATCGAGCCCTAAGAGAATGAAGCACATTTGAAAATAGAAGTTATTTTAAAAGTGTCTTAAAATGACCTGCTCACTAAGAAATGGACATTGGCCATAACCAAGACCAAGACTACCCTGCATTGCACCACAATGTATGTGCTTTACTTTAAAATGCTCACCAGGTGGCAACCGGTCCCGACCAGACTTCAGACCCTCTATCCTAGCCACTCCCCCTCTTGTTGGAGGAACTGTGGTGGCATTGGCGCCCCACTGCACACATGGTGGTCTTGTCCCAGCCTTAAGCCAGCGCGGTCTGTAGCTCGATGGGTCTCCCAGAGATTGCGGATCCCGGAATGGCCCTCCTACATTTAGGTTTGGAGAAAGTACCCCCGCACAAGAGAACTCTTCTTATATACATACTCACCTCAGTTAAAATGACAATCGCTAGGAACTGGAAAAAAGTGCACCATCCGAAATGGCAAAGTGTAGCAGAGTACCTAAATTTTGTTAAGTCCATGGAATATTTCGTATATAGAGTTAGACACCAATCAGAAATCTTCTGTCTAGTCTGGGAACCTTGGGAGTCTTACTTACAGAGACATAAGATTAAACATTAGGCCTTCAGTCCCCCGATAGTACTAATGCCTGAAACGGAATCTAGATTGATTCTGCGTTCTCCTTCACCCCCCCCTCCTCACCACTTAATGTGCCCCTTCCCTCCCCCTTCCTCACCTAGCCCATATTACTGTCCTTCGAATGCTTACTCCCTCCCCCCAGTGGGAGTGCTTTAGTCCACGACAGTGCAGAGATAATCTTAATGAGACATAGGCCCGACTGCCTGTGGGCGGTGGCCCTCGTCGGCCTCCGCGTTACTACCCAGCTGCTTTTGCACACAGTACATTCACCATAACTAGTCTACTAGCGTAACTACACTCCAAAAGAGGCGGAAATCGCCACAATCCTAACCTACCAGCAGATTACGACTTTCCCTATCCGTGAACGCATCTGCACACTCTGCACCTCACTTCCCATCTAAGAACAGGTTGACTCCTCAGAATTGTACAGAATAGAGGGAAAAATTGATTTTGTTATGCAATCTTACTGTTTCTCTATCCTAATGCGGTGTGTAATTCTTGTGTTTACCCAATACTTGTAATGTTTGAAATAGTTGTAATAATCTATGCTTATAATAAAAAAAAGTATATTTAAAAAAAAAATAAAAAAAAAAAATTACCTGCTCTATCTGAATCATGCAAGTTTAATTTTGACTTTTCTATCCCTTTAAGTTTAAAAGGACATTAAAGTGATGTCAAGGTTTCCAATTTGTATAATCAGATCTGGAATGGAAACAAAATGTAAACAATATTAAATATTTAATTAATCCATTCTAAAGAAGATATGCTTTAACTTACTTTTTAATATAGAGATGAAATTCAAATAACCCATGCTCTGACTGCCTATTTCAAAAGTAACTTTTTCTCAGGTAGATTCCGAGTTATGCGCGCTATAGGGAATTTAACGAACGCAACAAAAAGTTGCGTTATTTCACCCCTATAACGCTGCGATTATAAGTTTTCAAACAGCCAGCTTGTGCGTGCGATATGGCTGCGTTGAACTCCTATATCGCACACAATACAAGTGCTGTTTTGACATGCTCGTGCATGCTTTCCCCATAGACATCAATGGGGAGAGTGTGTTAGAAAAAAAACTAACACCTGAAGCGCGGAATGAAAAGGCTCCATAATGCAGCCCCATTGATGTCTATGGGGGAAAAAAGTTATGTTTTAACACCCTAACACAAACTCCACGTCTAAACACCCCTAATCTGCCGCCCCCAACATCGCAGCCACCTAAATAATGTTATTAACCCCTAATCTGCTGCTCCCGATATAGCCGCCAACTAAATAAAACTATTAACCCCTAATCTACCGCTCTCGATATCGCCGCCACTATACTAAAGTTATTAACCCCTATTCCCCCGCAGCCCAACATCGCCCACACTATACTAAAGTTATTAACCCCTATTCCCCTGCACCCCGACATCGCTCACACTATACTAAAGTCATTAACCCCTATTCCCCCGCTTCCCAACATTGCCGCAACTAAAAAAAGCTATTAACCCCTAAACCTCTGGCCTCCCACATCACTACCACTAAATAAATCTATTAACCCCTAAACTTCCAGCCCCCCACATCACAACAACCTAAATTAAACTATATTAACCCCTAAACCTAACCCTAACACCCCCTAACTTTAACATAATTAAAATAGAGCTAAATTAAAGTTACAATTATTAGATAAATCATACCTATTTAAAATGAAATACAAACTTACCTGTGAAATAAAACCTAAGCTAGCTACAATATAACTAATAGTTATATTGTAGCTAACTTAGGTTTTATTTTTATTTCACAGGTAAGTTTGTATTTATTTTAACTAGGTAGACTAGTTAGTAAATAGTTATTAGCTATTTACTAACTACCTAGTTAAAATAAATACAAATTAGATATGTGCGATTCGTTTCGGATCGATTCGGAAAATTCGGAAAATTCGGCGATTCGGATCGAACCGAATTTCCAAATTAAAATACTGAATTACTATTGACTGAAAAATTTGAATCAGCCAATAGGAATTAGGGCTGCTAAAATCCTATTGGCTGTTCAAATCAGCCAATAGGATTTAAGCAGCTCTCATTCTATTGGCTGATTCAAATTTTTCAGCCAATAGGAATGCAATGGTTACTAGGGTTACTAGTTTAAATTGGTTTATTGTGATGTGGGGGGCTTTCGGTTTAGGGGTTAATAGTTTAATTTAGTATATTTCTTTGTGGGGGCTTGCGGTTTAGTGGTTAATAGGTTTATTATAGTGGCGGTGGTGTAGGGGTTATTAACTTTAGTATAGTGTGGCGGATGTGGGTGGACAACAAATTAGGGGTTAAAGGAACACTGAACCCACATTTTTTAATTGTGATTCAGGAGCATGCAATTTTAAGCAACTTTCTAATTTACTCCTATTATCACTTTTTCTTCGTTCTCTTGCTATCTTTATTAAAAAAGAAGGCATCTAAGCTTTTTATTAGTTCAGGACTCTGGACAGCACTTTTTTATTGGTGGATGAATTTATCCACCAATCAGCAAGAACAACCCAGGTTGGTCACCAAAAAATGGGCCGGCATCTAAACTTACATTCTTGCATGTCAAATAAAGATACCAAGTGAATGAAGAAAATTTGATAATAGGAGTAAATTAGAAAGTTGCTTAAAATGTCATGCTCTATCTGAATCATAAAAAGAAGAAAATTTGGGTTCAGTGTCCCTTTAATGATATTTAAACAGTGTTTTTTTATGCGGAGAGGGCGGTGGTTTAGGGGTTAATAACTTATTATAGTAGTGACGATGTCGGGGAGTGGCAGAATAGGGGTTAATACATTTTATTAGTTGGCGGCGATGTTGGGAGCAGCAGATTAGAGGTTAATAACTTTAATCTAGTGTTGTGCAGTGTGCGTTCCATGTTGTAATGGCTGCGGTGCTGTTTTAACGCTGAAATTACCATTTTTTCAGCGTTAAAAGACGAACACACAACTCGTAATTTACCTGTCTGTGAGGTAATGGTTTGAATTGTTATTCAATCAGTGCACTAGCCATACGACACTTACACAATATTTGTTTTTTTAACTGGGCGGCCAGAGTGTGGGTTATTAGAATTTCATCATTATGTTAAAAAAGTAAATTATAGAGTATCTTCTTTAGAATGGATTAATTAAAGTCCATCTAAAATATTGTTTCCATTATGGATCAGATTATACAAATTGGAAACTTTACCATCACTTTAAACTCAGAATTGAATTCTCCATAAAGAGAAAGATTACAAGTGGAGTGTTAATGTTTTTCGCAACCTTGCAACACACAATCAAGTTTTATCCTGTGTGATCCCATAGAAGTCTATTATTTGAGGGATTTTAGTGCACCTAAGCTATCCAGCATGCAAATAGAAGTGTTAATGATGCAACGTAAGCAATGTAAACGCTTAATAGTACTAACATTGTTGAGCTCCACTAGTAATCTATGCCAAAATGTTCAATTATGCAGAGTGAAAAAAACCTTTGTAATGCACTTTCATAATTTATTTTGACAGTTTTTTGTGTAATTTCACCGTGAAAATATTGTTTTGTTCATTATTACTAATATAAAAAATATCATTAATTAAATTGTAGTGTGATGCTTTTTAAAGTAATGTTAGATTTGAAATGATAGTTTAAGGAGAATTTCCAGAACTCCCGTACATTGTGAGTTCATCACAGTATGGGAGTATTGTCCTGCTGACCCTCACATTTCTAGAAATCTGTTTTTTAAATTGAAACTAGAGACTGTCCCAACTCTGCCCATAGCCCTACCTGATACTGCCCACGGTATTCCCATCCATGCTTACATGAACTATACTCGTTATTGAGCTAACAAGTTATTGAGTTGGTGTTAGTTCCTGAGAGTTTGCTTCTCTTTCTGTATGTATTAAGTCTCCCTAAGGGGAAAAGGGGAAACTTGATGTGGACTCCTAGCCCAATGTGCTTAGAGGAAAATGGCAGTCATATACCGACCCCCCTGGCTCCTCAACTCAATTTCTAGATCACTTGGCTGCCTGGCTACCCTATTTCCTTTCCTCAGACACCCCTGCCCTCATTCTTGGCAACTTCAACATCCCCCTTAACAATCCCACTGCCTCATCTGCTAAACAACTTCTGCAACTCACTTCCTCTTTCGGTCTGTCACAATGGACTGATTCTCCCACTCACAAAGACCGTCACTCTCTTGACATGATCTTTAGCTATCGATGCACTCTCTCAAATTTCTCAAACTCCCCTTTTCCTCTTTCTGACCACCACCTCCTTACTTGCAACAAATCATCCCTTCCAACAACTCTCCCTCCTTCTACTCCTCACACCAAACTTCACAGAAGCATATGTCTATAGATCAGCAACAACTTGCTAATTCCCTTAAACCGCTCCTCTCATCCTTCTCCTCCTTTTCCTGCCCTGGACAATCTATCTGCCACTATAATTCCACCCTTATATCCGTCCTTGACAATCTCGCCCCTCTTACCATTGCTCGGAAATCACACACTCATCCCCAGCCCTGGATTACTCCTCTGACACGGTACCTACGCAGATGTTCCCGTACTGCTGAACGGCATTTTTAGAAAATCACGGAGTTCAGCTGATTTTCTTCATTACAAATTCATCTTGAACTCCTACTATTCTGCCCTTAATCTCCACAAGCAACACTACTTCTCTACTCTTATCTCTAATCTTTCTTCTAACCCAAAACACCTATTCTTCACTTTCAATACTCTCCTCCGCCCTCCCCCAACTTCCTAATACAACTTCTCTGTCAGCTCAAGACTTTGCCAGTGACAACAAAATTGACTCCATCAGACATGAAATCAGCTCTCAACATAATTCCTTTCTCTCCCCCCTCAAACACTCTCACTCAACCACAACCCTCATAACCTGAAACTTAGTTCATTCTCCCCTGTTACTGAGGAAGAAGTTTTGGCACTTATACTGAGCTCTCACCTCACTACCTGTCCCCTTGACCCTATCTCCTCACAGCTACTCCCCTCCCTGTCTGCTACCCTTACCCCATACTAACACACATTTTCAACCTCTCCCTCAGCACTGGTACATTTCCCTCATCGATGAAACATGCACTGGTCACACCTATCCTCAAAAAACCTTCCCTTGATCCTACCTCCCCATCCAACTACCGCCCTATTTCTCTCCTCCCTCTTGCTTCAAAGCTTCTCGAAAAACTAGTATATGCACGCCTATCCCATTTCCTTACTTTAAACTCCCTTCTTGACCCGCTGCAATCTGGATTTCGTCCCTATCACTCCACAGAGACAGCTATTGTTAAGGTCACCAACGACCAACTTACATCAAAATCAAAAGGCCACTTCTCTCTGCTTATCCTCCTTGATCTGTCCACAGCCTTTGACACTGTCGACCACCCTCTTTTGCTCCAAACCCTCCAATCCTTCGGCATCTGTAACACAGCCCTTTCGTGGCTCTCTTCGTACCTATCAAACCATACCTTCAGTGTAGCCTTCTCTGGGGCCTCCTCTGCCCCGTCACCACTTTCTGTCGGAGTACCGCAAGGCTCTGTCCTTGGTCCCCTTCTCTTCTCAATCTATACGTCATCACTAGGCTCCCTAATTAAGTCCCACGGTTTCCAATATCATTTGTATGCCGACGACACCCAAATCTACTTCTCTGCACCAGACCTATCTCCTTCCTTGCTAACCCGTGTCACTAACTGTCTTTCTCACATATCTTCCTGGATGTCCTCCCACTACCTCAAGCTAAATCTCTCCAAAACTGAGCTCCTCATTTCCCCCCCTTCTTCCAAAATCTCCACCCCCAATATCTCTATAACTGTCGACAACTCCATCATTACCCCTACCCCGCATGCCCGATGTCTCGGGGTCACATTTGACTCAGATCTTTCCTTCACGCCTCACATTCAGTCCTTTGCTAAAGCCTGCCGCTTCCACCTTAAAAACATCTCCAAAATTAGACACTTTCTTACACAAGATACAACTAAGATTTTAATACACTCTCTCATTCTTTCCCACCTTGATTACTGCAACTCTGTCCTCTCTGGTCTCCCCACCTGCCGCCTAGCTCCCTTACAATCCATAATGAATGCCTCTGCCAGACTCATCTTCCTTACACGTCGCTCTTCATCTGCTGCTCCTCTCTGCCAATCCCTTCACTGGCTTCATCTTGCCTCTTGGATCAAACACAAAATTCTCACTCTGACATACAAAGCCCTCAACTGCACTGCTCCCCCCTATATCTCAGACCCTTGTCTCCAGATATTCTCTCCCTCCCGCCCCCTTCGCTCTGCTCAAGACCTCCTACTCTCCTCCTCTCTCTTATCACCTCATCACACTCCCGTTTACAGGACTTCTCCAGACTGGCTCCCATCTTGTGGAACTCTCTGCCTTGCCCCACAAGACTGTCCCCTAGTTTTGAAAGCTTCAAACGCTCCCTAAAGACTCTACTGTTCAAGGATCCATACAACCTATGCTATCCTTACTTTATACCAGTTCCACTCCTCCATTGCTATCCCCTGAACCCCCTTAGCATGTAAGCCTAAGAGTCCAGCTGTTTGTAGATCACCTTCTTAAGAGTGGACTACAACAGTGCAACTCTTGGCAGGGAGCTCTACAAATAACCGATAATAATAATAATAATAATAATAATAATAATAATAATAATAATAATGGCTGCATCTCTATGACGAGGCCCAATAATGGCAGAATCGATTGTCTGGGGTTGCAATCATCCTTGTTCAGAGAGGCATTGCCTAGTATTAGTATGGACTGACCTTGCTAGGCAGGATCAGACCCTTATACTTCAGAAAAGTTCTTCTCTGTTAAAAGCATTATTGGGCTAAAAGAACCAAGGTAGTACTTTTCCATAGAACAAGCTAAGTTATTGAGCTGGTGTTCATTCCTGAGAGTGCACTTTTTTTTCTTTATGTATTTAGTCCCCCTAAGGGGAAATGGGGAAAACCGCAAGTGGACTTCTTGCCCAATGTGCTTAGAGGAATATGGCTGCATCTCACTGACAAGGCCCAATAAAGGCTGAAACGATCAACTAGGGTTACCATGTTCTTTGTTCAGAGAGGGATTGGCTGGTATTTCAGGGGCTTGACTGATATACTTCTGGAAAATTTTACTCTGTTAAAAGCATTATTGGGCTAAAAGAAGCTGCACCCAGATGGTAAATCCCCATAGAAAAACCAACAAGTTATTGAGCTGTTGTTTGTTCCAGAGGGTGTGTTTTTCTTTCGGTGTGTATATTTATTTGAGCCCATCAAGGTCCTTTCCTTTATATCACTGTTAAAACATTTGAAAAAGTGAAAAAGGAGAGGCCGTATTTAAAAGGGAAGGTCACATGCCCAGGGGGCTATCAGCTGAGCACCATGATAACAGTGATCACCTGCAAGAACCATAAGCATATGAAACGACATCGGGGGCAGTGTATCCCCGATGTTGCCCCTCCACAATACAATACATAGACTCCCTATTTAAATAAAGGGTTTCATGTCCTATAAATTGATTACCATAGTAGTTATGATCACCTGTCAGCAACTGCTAGCCTTATTTTGTTGTTTTATTGCTGTTAGGGTTTATGGATACATCTATCATGTGAACTAATAAAAAAATAACAAAAGAGAGTATTGAGGCAAATAAATTAGGTGAGTGTAAAATAGATGTATTTTGTAAAATTCTATGTAGGATAGGATGATTTTGGTGCAACTAATTTGTGCATTTCTGTTTGTTCTTCTAATATTTTAGGTTACACAGTTTATTTTAGAAAGGGGTAGGTTCATTAATACTTTGTCAAACCACCCTTCTGGGAAATGAGAATTTTATGTAATTTTAAAATGTATGCATGACCCCACATTTCCAATTCATCCATTCCATCACTTAAATAAAACCAGACACATGTTTGGGGAAGAAAAGGCCGCAGCTTATTTATTAACAAAACATCAACAATTAAACTTTATTTCTCAACACTTTACAACCTTTTGTTTCTAGCCACTATCCATCAGGCGTAAGCCTCAACAGACCATAGCAAGCACCCCGCCAAAGCTGCGACAATAAACCATACAGCCTAAAATCAGGGAGGGAGGGCGGGCAAAACTCCTGCCGTACTGCTCCTGGGCTTGATTGTGACGTCCAGGAGCAGGGGAGGGGTATTTAACCCCTCCTATCCTGCTCCACCCCCTTCAGCGGAACCATCCATTCTTCATGGTAAGTGGGGGGTAAATGTGCCCTCATTCATTGCTCTCAAATGGGCTTTTCTTGACCGCACATTTCCAATTCATCCATTTCATCACTTAAATAAAACCAGACATATGTTTGGGGAAGAAAAGGCCGCAGCGTATTTATTAACAAAACATAAACAATTAAACTTTATTTGTCAACACTTTACAACCTTTTGTTTCTCTTTAAATACCCCAGTGCTTGCTTATTGTCCTCTCTATAAGCCCCCACCCTTTCTGGGGCGGGGCATCCACCATCACTTTATTTTCTGTTAACAACCAAAGTACCAACCACTATCCATCAGGTGTAAGCCTCAACAGACCATAGCAAGCACCCTGCCACAACTCGCCCTCAGCGAGTACCGCCACACAAAGCCAAGGCCTTTTCAATCCCTTCCTTTAGCATAAAATTAAAGAAGTGCAACCCCACCTCATTCAAATGCACCCCATCTTTCAGGTAGAAACACCTACAGAACTCACCCTCAAACTCAACATGTCGGAGTCCGGTACCCCCCAACTTTCTCACAAACCCGCTAACCATTCTGTTTACCTTGCCTCCAGCTTCTTAAGGTCTCAGGCTGACCGCCACACCTGCCTACTCTCAATCTCCGACCATACTATTATTAACCCCGGAAATAATTGATGCAATCTCCCAAAACTCATTTTCATTTCCTCCACCAGATCCTTCTGGGGCATGCACCTCAAATCATCCCCCCCCCCCACGTGAACCACTAGCACCTGGGGAGGACTGAACCTTCTAGCATACTCCCCCACTGTTTCCACAACCTGGCCCCATTTTATGCCCCGTATCCCAAACCACCTCAGAGAACCCCTGTCTTCAGAGAACCCCAGTTGCATCCCATTTTCTCTAACTGCAGCTGCCTTTCATGCCCAAAAAACATAGGAGTGTCCTAAGATCCAACACCTCGCTGGACCTGTCAAATGAAAGAAATCACAATTTATCAGGCAACCCCATTAGTAACACCAAACCCGGTCTCACATACCCCCGAAATCTCTCCGACCTCCACCTACCAATCCTCCTAATGACTCCGCTATCTAATCCCAAATTAGCTGCCTCCGTAGCCGCCCCAATCCTAAACAAATGGGACCAAAAATCCACTCCCCGCAGCCCCATCAAAGCCAACCCTTTCCACAAGAACGCCGTGAATTGAAATCTAGATAAAGAAGAGCCATCAGCATGCACCAACAATGGCCCTGTAGAGCTGCCAGTCGCTCTAAGATACTCCTGAGCCACTCCCACCGGGCAGCAGCATCCCCCAATCCCCTGCAACCTCATCGCAACCCCTTTTCCTTCCTGGTCCATCTTAGACCTCCGGACCCATAGCTCTACCACCCCATCCTTCAGTACCACATCCTGCCTCCCTAATCCATCCTGATCGCCCCGGTTCCTCCCCATCAATTCGGACACCCGAATGCCCCAAAGAAGGCCAAGACAAAAGCCGTTGTAAACAATAACTCCTCATGCCGTGAAGCACAAATCTCCCCCAATATAGCTATCAACCCCTTAAGAATGGCAAACGTCACCGGCCTCTGGCCGTCAGGCCTAATGCCACCCCTACACAGTCCCCTAACCACAATGCGTACTACAAATACTTTGGTCAAATCCTCGTATCCTAACATCTGAAATAGAAATGCCAGTGCCGCCATTCTCTTGCGACATTCAGAAGGCGACAGCCTCTCCCTCTCCCAGCACTTTATCCATTGCAAAAGCACATCAAAATCCCCCTCACCTACCCCTTGCCTATGCTCCTGCTCCACAAAATCCCAACACTGCTGCCACACTCGGGCGTAGGCCCTCCATGTGCTCAATGCTCCTGACAACCAAGCTGCCACAGGTCCCCCGGACATATGACTCCTTCCGTGTCCGCCTCCGGGCCACCTCTCGGAAAATGTCCCACTGAAATCGGGACAGAGAATCAGCAATCACATTACAACACCCCGGGACATGCACCGCCCTAAACAAAATATTGCAATGCAAACACTCCAACACAAATGCCCTTAGCAGCCGTATCACCGACGGCGAATTTGCCATAAGACGGTTAATAGCCCACACCACACCCAAATTGTCCAAGTGAAAACAAACCCTCTTATTGCTTAACTGCTCTGGACAGATTCTCAGGGCCACTACCAACGGAAAGAGCTCCAAGAACGTCAAGTTCTTTGTGAGTCCCTATCCTAACCACTCCTGCGGCCAAGCCGCCGTGCACCAGTGTCCCTTCAGGAAAGCCCCAAAGCCATGGGCCCCCGACGCATCAGTGCATAAGCAAAGCTGGTCATCCGACCACCCCGTCTCCTGAATCCACAGTTTACTGTTAAAATCTTCCAAAAAGATTTTCCACACCTTTAAATCCTCCTTGACCTCTTTTGCCAGATGAATGTGAAATCGCGGGTCGGTGACTCCCACCGTCGCCAAAGATAGCCTCCGACAAAAGACCCGCCCAATGGGTATTATTCGGCTAGTGAAATTCAATTTACCCAAGAGCGATTGTACCTCTCTCAGCAATACTTTCTTACTCCTTAACGCCCTATCAATCACCAGCTGCAGATCCCGAATCTTGTCTTCTGGGAGCCTGCACTTCATCTTGACTGAATCAATCTAAATGCCTAAGAAGCTTAGCACTGTGGACGGCCCCTCAGACTTCTCTGCCGCCACCGGGATACCGAATTCATGCATTACCTCCCCGAACATCCTGACCAATAGTTCACAAAAATCTTTTCCCGCCGGGCCAACAAACAAGAAGTCTACTGAAAAACTCCCTGCCTTTCTCTTCACCACCCATTCCACAAATGAGCTGAACCTTTCAAAATAAGAACAGGATATCGAACAGCCCATCGGGAGGCAGAGGTCCACGAAGTAAAGTTCATCAAATTTACAACCCATCAGGTGGTGGCACTTTGGGTGTACCGGCAGAAGACGAAAAGCGGATTCGACATCCGCCTTCGCCATTAACACTCCCCCACCCACTGCCCTTACTAATGCCACCGCCTTATCAAAAGATGCGTACTTGACTGACACCAACTCCGGATTGATGCCATCGTTCACTAACCACCCTTTAGGGTAAGACAGGTGATGGATCATCCGGAATTATCCCAGAGCCTTCTTAGGGACCACCCCCAAAGGGGACACCCTCAGGTTCGGCAACGGCGGGTCCCAGAATGGGCCCGCCATCCTACCCAACTTGACCTCCTTCAACAATTTTTCCCTCAAGATCCCCGAGTATTCCCTACCCGATTTCAAATTCCCCACAACACCCGACCCCACCTGCTCCTTGTATGGGATCACAAACCCCGTACTAAAGCCAGACAAGATCAACTCTGTGTCCCCCGCATGCCCCCGCTCACAGGCGTACTCCCCTAACCACGGCACCATCTTTCCTATTCTCACCGGTGTCCGTGCCCGATGGACCCACCTCCCCTGGGCGTGCTCCAAGTCTCCCCTTTTTGAAACACTTTGCTCCGGAATGAACCCCGCCGCACACGGAACGCTCGTGCTTATACTTGCACGAGCCCCCAAACCTGCACTGCCCTTCGTTGAACTGGAAACACAGGCCCTTTCGTATTGCCGTCCCAGTTCCACTACCTGCTCCGCTGCTCCCGCTCGCCTGTCCGTAGCCCCGAAAGGAATAATTCCCCCGTAAGGGGGGTAATCATTTCCAACCAAATCCCCATGTCCCTATCATCCCACCTCATCTCGGGACGAACCGCCATTAATCTTGGGACGAACCGCCATCCGTTGCCTAAAACCCTCATCATACCTCCACCACGCCACCCCCCCCCCTAAGTCCTGTAAGCGCTCGATATTTCATCGAAGTAACAGAACAAGGGGGCTCCCTGCTCCGGAAATTTCTCACAACCACACTAGCCAGGATACAAAAGGCCCGGGACCAGTTCCCAAATGTCTTAGGTTTCCTCCTCCACCGCTTCTTCCTCTCCTCCTCCTCTTTCTTTCCCTTCTCCTTCTCATCCTCCTTCACCTCCAATATATGCTCTAATGGCAGTAAGGAAAAGATCTCTACAAATTCCCTCTTCCCTATCTTCTCCCTCAACTCGCTCGTCAAGTGAATACCCAGTGGTCCCACCGAGCATAAACAAGGCCTTCTAAGGGCCCCTTCTGGCACCCACGTAACCTCCCCTATGCTCGTCACTGGTGTCGTGCCTGCCCCTTCACCGCCTCCTGCTGCGTCCCCACACCCAACGCTAACCATGCCTATGCTACTGTGCCCCCAGCACTATTTGGCTTCTCCAGTGCCAACAACAACCCTTTTAAACCTGCCACGATTACCTCTCTCTCTCCATTCCCTGAAGCACTCACTCCAGACAACCCCCAGACACCACCTCACCTGCCATCTGCTGCACCGTACCTGGTTCACTCCCACGATCTGCCACGGGCTCTCTCCTCCGATCTCTGTCGCTCTCCCGACCTCTGCTGGTATCCAGCCGTCTGTGCACATTGTCCCTCCTGGCAGGGTAATGCCCCCTCTCATGCCTGCTCCATCCTAAGTCTCTCTCCACTCGTCCCCACGTCGGAGATGGACTATGGCCACCCACGCGTGGCTGTCTCAGCGGAGACCACGACCTCCGGCGTCCGCTGGACACCCCAGCTCTGACCGTGGACGAGAAACCACTCAACCTTCTGGTCTCTGACCCTGCTGTCTGTAAGGGAGACACATGGTTATGCCCTTCCCTACCCCCATCCCGGCTACCAACTGCCCCACTCTCTTGAGCCCCTTGTCCCACTCCCCCCGTTCTCCGTGGAGGAGACAACAACTGCAGAAGCTGCACCAGAGCAGACAGATCCCCTACCTGACCAGCCGTTCTAGGTCCTGTGATGTCCCTTCCAAAGGATCCTCCTCCTCTTCATCGAAGTTACCAGTGGCCTCCAGGACCAGCGGCGGCTCCGTTACCGGCTCCTGCTGTGCCGCAACCTCACCTTTCCTGGCTTCCGGTGCCTCCACACCCCTCCTGTCCACCTCCTCCGACTCTGAAATGGAACCAACAATCAATACCCTGCAATTACTTCCCCACCCACCCTCTCCTATGCCTTGGGAGCCACCCGCATCTCCCCCTATTCCCAATCCTAAAAGCAATCAGGGAGGGACTGCCCCCCCCCACTGCTGGCCCCCCGCTATCCCCATGCATAGGGAACCCCCCCTCACCCAGGCCCCTCATTAGCAACCCCACTGTAGCCCCCTTTTCCCACCATTTGTCACATGCAAACCTCCTCCCCCCCGTTCTTATTATTACCTACTTTTCTATTTAAAAAAAAATTATATACCACCTACCACACTCACCCCAACCTGCTACCTATCATCATGCCCTACTTCATGCCCTCCAGCTCCATTCCTGCCCACCTACCCCTTGAAACCACTTGGATTGGATTTGCGTGGCCTGCACACCTCCGGCCTAGCTCCTCATCTCCCCCATCCTGCCCTGAAGCAACTTTAATGGCCTTACATGCGCCCCCCCCACCAGCCTTCTTTGCAGCATCCCTCAAACCCTTTACCCTCATCCTACACCATCAGCCATCCCCAGCATCTCTCCATCCCCCTAGATAGTGTAGAACAAAAGTCCTCCTGCATCTCCCTATGGCCTTATGCACGGCCTCCTCCTATTCCCCCACTAACCATTCCCACTATGCTGAAAACAGGCCTTATGTACGGCCTCCCCCACCTTTACACCTACCTGTGCCTCAACTACCACCACAGGCCTTATGCGCGGCCTCCCCCCCTTTCCTCCAACCTGCGTCACAACTGCCACCACAGGCCTTATGTGTGGCCTACCCCCTTTCTCCCTGTAATTGCCGATAAAGGCCTTATGTACGGCCTCCCCCCTTCCCCTACATCCACCAGGCCTTATGCATGGCCTCCCCAAACTTTGTCCCCTTCCATGGTCCCCTTCCATAATCTTTTCCATCCACCTTCTCCCCTTCAGGCCTGTCCACTGCCCACCTCTCAGCCGCCATCATTCGATAGCTCAGCGTCACTTACCGGCTCCTCCGCTGCCTCCTCTGCTTCTCCTGGCTCTCGCGGGCCTCCGCCTGCCACGCCCTGCGCCCGGCTCCTCACGATGTCGCCCGACCATGATGTCATCAGCCGGCGCTGTTAACGGCCGCACCTTCAGCTGCTACTCCGGATCGCCTACCTCTCCCTGCCTCAGCCCTCGCCGGCACCGCTGCTTAGCCACCAGGCCCACTGCTTCCACTCCGCAGCCTCGCACCGTACCCCTCCGGACTAAGGCGCTCTGGAGGCCTCGACCTCCTGATCGGCCGTCTGCTGCTTCGGTCTGCTGCCGCACCCCTGACTCAGGCTCCAGATTCCGCACCTTCTCCCTGCAGCCGCTCTCGGATCCACTGCTCCCCATTCCGCCTAGCCGCCACCAGCAACTCCTGCAAGAGCACCTCCATCCTCAGATCCGCACACAAAACTCCTGCTGTACTGCTCCTGGGCTTGATTGTGACATCCAGGAGCAGGGGAGGGGTATTTAACCCCTCCTATCCTGCTCCAACCCCTTCAGCGGAACCATCCATTCTTCATGGTAAGTGGGGGTCAATGTACCCTCATTCAATTGCTCTCAAACGGGCTTTTCTATATAGAAACAAAAACCTTAATTTTGGTGTTTTGGGAAGGTGAACTAATGCTTACATCAAACACATAAAATATGTGTTTCAAATACTTAGAAAATTAGAATGACATTTTATATGGTGGTTTTCCCATATTACAGTATTTATGCGAGCTAAAATTATTTATTTATTTTTAAATCCTTGGTATGATAAAATATATTAGGTATAATGCTGGTGGCTAACTCACAGAAAAAGATTATTTTTATGTGTAAATGCAAATGAGGACCAAATATTCTGAAATGGCTGGGCAGTCCAAAGGGTTGAAAAATGTTTAGTTAATAAGCATATATTTTATCGCTTAACCTTGTACATGGGCGATCGTTTTCCCTGCAAAGGGGTTAAACAGCATGGCTCTTGCTGACAGCGGCAAGACTACAATATTGATGAATGTGCCCTGAAGCACTATTACGGGACAAAAGGCCCTTAAGGACACACAACGTACAGGGTACGTACATATTGTTAAGGGGTTAATTGCTGAAATATCCTATGAATATATAAGAAAAATAAAGTTATGTTCAAATGTAAACTCCTTGCTCACTGTTAGACGGATTAGATACAGAATACTTCCCTGATAAAAGAATATAATTCATTAAAGGGACATGAAACCCAATTTTTTTTTTCATGATTCAGACAGAGAATACCATTTTAAACAACTTTCTAATTTACTTCTATTATCACATTTGTTTCATTCTCTTTGTATCATTTGTTGAAAGGAGCAGCAACGCACTACTGGTTTCTAACTGAACACATGGGTGAGCCAATGGCAATCGGTATATATATGCAGCCACCAATCAGCAGCGAGAATCTAGGTTCTTTGCTGCTCCTGAGCTTACCTAGATAATTTTTTCAGCAAAGGATAACAAGAGAAGGAAGAAAATTAAATAATTGAAGTAAATTGGAGAGTTGTTTAAAATTGTATTATCTATCAGAATCATTTGGGTGTCATATCCCTTTAAGTGTACATTCCTTGACCCAGTTTATAAAATTTAAAGTTTTACGTTTTCCAGGGAGCCTGAGTACATTGACTTGCACAGAATACAAGATTACAAGCATCATATCTATTAGGTCCAAATTAACAGGATTTTTTGAAGAAAAATATTATGACTAAATGGGAGACACAAATTCATTACAATAGAATGAGATGTACCTAGGATTGCCACCTTAAGTTCAGGTCAGTTGCAGAGTTGCCAGTTACAGAGTACACACTATTTATAATAGCACATAAATGCAAACTTGCACAAAGATATTTACACACACACTATTTCACACACTAACCAACACATACTCTCTCTCTCGCTCACTCTCACATATACACAAATACACTCACTCTTTCACCCACAGACACACACACAGAAATACAATGAAAAACACAGACACACACAATCTCACACACAAAGACACATACACACACAGGCAAAATCCCACACAAAGACACACACACACACACACACAAGAAATAAATAATTAGGCATGTGCAGTATATTGAAAAAGCTGTGGCTGTTTCCAACCAAACCAGGACAATTGCAAGTCCGGTGTTCTGGCAGATCAGCCAGTTCCTCATATTAGCCAATTCTGTGACATCAGTTGATGTGGAATCAGCTGTTTGACCGCAAACTCAACCACTGCACATGATCTCCCCGTGCATCACCAAATTTCAATTGCTGCACATCACTGCATGTTAATGAGACATATATAAGATGCACTGTTAATTTCCCCATCTTCACTATCTTTTTTGCCTCCATCCTGGAGAGTTCAAGGGGTGGATGCCAGAGGATCGGTGGGGCTCCCCCCTTGAGCCCCCCAGGCGAAGGCAAAAAAAATAGTGAAGAGGGGGGGAATTACCATGAACCATATACATATGTGGTTAACAAGCAGTACCGCTATAGACATTTGCTACATGCGGTGGAGCGCATCCTCAGTCTGGTAAGAATCAGCTGATCTGACAGTCTTGCGGCAATTGGAATGTGATGACACTTGCACAGTGGTTGAATTTGTGGTCAAGCAGCTGATTCTTCGTCACCGGAAGTGACAGAATTGGCTAATCTGAAGAATTGGCTATATGTCAGAACACTGGGTCTGACTCAGCTTCAAACCTAGATGCACAAATGGAAACCTGAAATATCCGGGTAGCAACCCTATATGTAACATGTTACTTTTAGACTTCCTATGATTTTGTGTATATAAAATTACATTTAAGATCTCTAAACTGTGCAGTTGATTGACAGCCTACGCTCTCTAGCAATTGGTTACAAGGAGCAAGGGTGGCTTTGCATGAGCGGTTACATGTGCAATGATAAATGCAGGCAGAATAATGCTGCCCAGTCTCCTCAATAACAAGTGGACAGGTTTCCTAATTGAGAACATTTTCTGCCAGCATTTTGATAAATTGTCTTGAGATTCTTTCTTTAAGACATTTTAAAATTATATGCACATTTGGATACTATCTTATACCTGATAATGGTATTGCTCTTATTTAAAGCTTTATACTATTAAATAGCAAAGTGAGTTATATACATTACATTAAAATGAATATTTACTCCCATACATTACATGCTTACACTTTTTGGATTTGTAAATTGAATATAACATTACTGACTCCATTTATTCTTGCACTTTACACCTTAGCAAACATTTCTATTTCATCTACACTATATTAAAAAGAGCAGTATCTATACTATGATATTTATTTATTTTTTGTTACTGAAAAAATGTGAATTAAAATGTCTTCTAAATTTAAACTGACAATAATGCAGCTGTTTAACAAACAAGGGAGAGCGCTACCAAGGGTACAAATCAAAACAAGAACAAAATAAAGTGAATATGTCTTAATAATATATTAAATAGCAGCTGTTATAGAAAAATACTAGATAAAAAAACACAAAGAAAACAGCATTTTAAAATCATATTTACAAAATATTTATTTCCAAATTAAAATGACTAACAATCAGTGAATTAGTCTATAAAAGACACAAGAAATTAAATACATCTATCTGTCAGTGAGATCAAACAATGTGAGGCTCACTTATCACTTGACACCATGGGGTCAATTTATTAAATGTCAAGCTACAGCGAATCATGTCCGCCCGACATCACTAAATGCTGACAGCATACGCTGTCTGCATTTAACATTGCACAAGCATTTCTTGAGGGCGGAGCCCACTAGCCGTTACTCAGCTGTTACAGATCGGCTTCTTTTGGACTCCTGAGCGAAGTGGTTCACTCGATACCGGCACCTTGTACCCAAGAGATATACCCGGTTCTGCTACGGCTCAGAGAGGAAATCGGCACCATTGCAGAGAACAAAACATGGTGTAAGTAAAACTGAACACCTTAATGTTGGTTCTCTGCTTGTCTTTTGATTTTGGAATCATTCTCATTCCAGCTCCATTTGGCGTCTAAGAAATCGGCTGTTTGATGTGGATTTCCCAATACTTTCACACCGGATTCCATCAATTGTTTTTATGTGATTGAATTTTTTTATGTGATTGAATTTGTTATGAATGAATTTTGAAAGTTATATTTAGGTATTACACTTTGTTTTTAGGTATAAGTGGCTGATCAGCGTATTTCCTTAGGCCTAGATTTGGAGTTTGGCGGTAGCCGTGAAAACCAGCGTTAGAGGATCCTAACGCTGGTTTTAGGCTACCTCTGGTATTTGGAGTCACTCAAAAAAGGGTCTAACGCTCACTTTTCAGCCGCGACTTTTCCATACCACAGATCCCCTTACGTCAATTGCGTATCCTATCTTTTCAATGGGATTTTTCTAACTCCGGTATTTAGAGTCGTGTCTGAAGTGAGCGTTAGAATTCTAACGACAAAACTCCAGCCGCAGAAAAAAGTCAGTAGTTAAGAGCTTTCTGGGCTAACACCGGTTCATAAAGCTCTTAACTACTGTACTCTAAAGTACACTAACACCCATAAACTACCTATGTACCCCTAAACCGAGGCCCCCCCACATCGCCGCCACTCGATTACATTTTTTTAACCCCTAATCTGCCGACCGCCACCTACGTTATCCTTATGTACCCCTAATCTGCTGCCCCTAACACCGCCGACCCCTATATTATATTTATTAACCCCTAACCTGGCCCCCACAACATCGCAGCCAGCTAACTACAATAATTAACCCCTAATCTGCCAACCGCAAAGCGCCGCTACTTAAGTTATCCTTATGTACCCCTAATCTGCTGCCCCTAACACCGCCGACCCCTATATTATATTTATTAACCCCTAATCTGCCCCCCTCAACGTCGCTTCCACCTGCCTACACTTATTAACCCCTAATCTGCCGAGCGGACCACACCGCTACTATAATAAAGTTATTAACCCCTAATCCGCCTCACTAACCCTATAATAAATAGTATTAACCCCTAATCTGCCCTCCCTAACATCGCCAACACCTAACTTCAATTATTAACCCATAATCTGCCGACCGGAGCTCACCGCTATTCTAATAAATGTATTAACCCCTAAAGCTAAGTCTAACCCTAAAACTAACACCCCCTAACTTAAATATAATTTAAATCTAACGAAATTAATTAACTCTTATTAAATAAATTATTCCTATTTAAAGCTAAATGCTTACCTGTAAAATAAATCCTAATATAGCTACAATATAAATTATAATTATATTATAGCTATTTTAGGATTAATATTTATTTTACAGGTAACTTTGTATTTATTTTAACCAGGTACAATAGCTATTAAATAGTTAAGAACTATTTAATAGCTAAAATAGTTAAAATAATTACAAAATTACCTGTAAAATAAATCCTAACCTAAGTTACAATTAAACCTAACACTATACTATCATTAAATTAATTAAATAAAATACCTACAATTAAACCTAACACTACACTATCAATACATTAATTAAATACAATACCTACAAATAACTACAATGAAATAAACTAACTAAAGTACAAAAAATAAAAAAAATAATTACAAACATAAGAAAAATATTAAAACAATTTTAAACTAATTACACCTACTCTAAGCCCCCTAATAAAATAACAAAGACCCCCAAAATAAAAAATGCCCTACCCTATTCTAAATTACTAAAGTTCAAAGCTCTTTTACCTTACCAGCCCTGAACAGGGCCCTTTGCGGGGCATGCCCCAAGAAGTTCAGCTCTTTTGCCTGTAAAAAAAAACATACAATACCCCCCCCCAACATTACAACCCACCACCCACATACCCCTAATCTAACCCAAACCCCCCTTAAATAAACCTAACACTAAGCCCCTGAAGATCATCCTACCTTGTCTTCACCTCACCGGGTATCACTGATCGGTCCTGGCTCCAAAATCTTCATCCAACCCAAGCGGGGGCTGGCGATCCATCATCCGGTGGCTGAAGAGGTCCAGAAGAGGCTCCAAAGTCTTCATCCTATCCGGTAAGAAGAGTAGATCCGGACCGGCAACCATCATCTTCCAAGCGGCATCTTCTATCTTCATCCGATGAGGACCGGCTCCATCCTGAAGACCTCCACCGCGGACCCATCTTCATCCGGCGACGCCCAACTGAAGAATGATGGTTCCTTTAAGGGACGTCATCCAAGATGGCGTCCCTCGAATTCCGATTGGCTGATAGGATTCTATCAGCCAATCGGAATTAAGGTAGGAATATTCTGATTGGCTGATGGAATCAGCCAATCAGAATCAAGTTCAATCCGATTGGCTGATCCAATCAGCCAATCAGATTGAGCTCGCATTCTATTGGCTGTTCCGAGCGGCATCTTCTATCTTCATCCGATGAGGACCGGCTCCATCCTGAAGACCTCCACCGCGGACCCATCTTCATCCGGCGACGTCCAACTGAAGAATGATGGTTCCTTTAAGGGACGTCATCCAAGATGGCGTCCCTCGAATTCCGATTGGCTGATAGGATTCTATCAGCCAATCGGAATTAAGGTAGGAATATTCTGATTTGGCTTTTTTGGTGTCTCATTTCCCTGCGCAGGGTAACATAAACTGTTGGTTCATTTACTTATTAAATCTCCCCCCTAATATTATTTTGCAGGATCTTTTGTTTGAGCAAAATGTTAACAGTATATATATATATATATATATATAAAAGGCTAGGGAAAAACACTACTTACTGACAGCATGAATAATTTGCATATAGATGCAGAAAATGAAACATACAAAATGCTAGAAGTGCATCAAATAGTAAGCATTAAGACAGTGTTAAAAGAAGAATGCCCTAGTTACTGTAATGCTCTTGGGATATTTCCCTATCAGACCAAACTTGGCCAGTAGTCTTCTTATCCTGGCGTCAAGTGGAAGGATAAGGAAATATCCCAGAACAAAGTAAGTATAAGAAATGAGGTAAGCAGTACTCACGATAGACAGGGCAGTCCTTAACGACAACAAGAGAAAGGCAATCCAGAAGATTAGCAGTGCAGGGGTAAACCAGCAGAATAGTCAGGAACAGGCAGAGGTCAGCAACAAAGATAATCCAGCAGTTTAGCAGTTCAGGGGTAAACCAGGAGAATGGTCAAGAACAGGAAGATGTCAGCAACAAAGGTAATCCAGTGGTTTAGCAGTTAAGGGGTAAACAAACCAGGAGAATGGTCAGGAACAGGCAGAGGTCGGCAACAAAGGTAATCCAGTGGTTTAGCAGTTCAGGGGTTAAGCAGTAGAGGTATGATGTGTTCGATAGGAGCTTCAGAAGAGTGACTAGACTGAGGAAACTGATGGGAAAGGGCATCAGCCTTTTTATTCTTGGTCCCAGGAAGGTAAGAGACTGTAAAGTTAAACCGGGAAAAGAATAGGGCCCACCTGGCCTTTCGAGGATTGAGACAATGAGCAGTCTCTAGGTACGTCAGATTCTTGTGGTCAGTACAAATTTAAATGGGGTTGGCGGTACCCTCTAGCCAATGATGCCTTTCAGCCAGGGCCATCTTAAAGTTCACGATTACCCACATTGTAATTCCTCTCTGCAGGAGTAAACCATTTGGAAAAAAAGGCTACAGGGTGCAACTTGGAGGCTAAAGTGTCCCTTTGGGTTAAGAATGCACCAGCTCCTATCTCTGAGGCATCAACCTCTAAAGTGAACTGCAGGTCAGGGTCAGGATGGCGGAGCACAGGAGCGGAACAAAAGACTTTTTTCAGATGAGAAAAAGCATCCACAGCTACAGGAGGCTAATTCTTGCAGTCTATGTTTCATTTAGTAAGCTCAGTGAGTGGAGCAACGATTTGGGAGACGTTCTTTATAAACTTGCGATATTAATTGGAGAACCCCAAGAATCTCTGTAGTTCTTTTAATGAGGTGGATTGAGGCCATTCCAGAACTGCGGTTATCTTTGTAGGATCCATGGCAAAACCTTCCTTTGAGATAACATAGCCAAGGAACTGGATCTGAACTTGATCAAACTCACATTTCTCCAGTTTGGCTACCAGAGAATTATTTCTGAGGTGATGGATGAGAATATGAGGATATCATCCAAATAGATGATGACAGTGTGATTAAGAAGGTCACGGAAGATATCATTGACAAATGCTTGGAAGACAGCAGGGGCATTACACAGCCCAAAAGGCATACAGCTAGATTACGAGTTTTGTGTTATGAGTGAAAAAGCATTGTTATGCTTCATAACGCTGCTCTTTCCCTAATGCCGCTATTACAAGTCTTGTTGGTATAGGTGTACCGCACACCATTTTGGCCGTCACGCAACGTCAGTACCATACTTTTTAAAAAGTAATGTTTCAATTGGACTCCCATAGCACTGGTATTACGAGTTTGCCTGGGAGGTCAAAAAGTGAGTGGTACACCCTATAACCACAAGATCCGTACAGCTATCTAAAGTCAGTAGTTAAGAGTTTTACGTTACAAAGCTGTAGCATAAAACTCATAACTAAAGTGTTAAAAAAGTACACTAACACCCACTACATATTAACCCCTAAACCGAGGCCCTCCCACATCGCAAACACTATAATAAATGTATTAACCCCTAATCTGCCGCTCCCGACTTCGCCGCCACAAAAAAATATTAACCCCTATTCCACCACTCCCCGATATCATCTCCACTATAATAAACCTATTAACCCCGAAACTGTCGCCATTCCACATCACAAACACTATTTAAAGATTATTAACCCCTAATCTGCCGTCCAACCACACTGCCGCTATAATAAACCTATTAACCACTAAACCGCAAGCCCCCACAACGAAATATACTAAAATAAATTATTAAACCCTAAAACTCTGACCTCCCACATCACTAACTCTGCATAAATATATTAACACCTAACCCTAATGTAACCTTAACCCTAAATCTAACCCTGATGTAACTCTAAGCCTAACACCACCCGCGAACATATGCGATGTTCGATCCGCCCCTATTCGTCATCATTGAGTAAAACTTTAACCCTGTACCTCACAGTCAGCAGACACATTCCAGCAAATCAGCAGCAGACCCTCCCTCCCAGACCCTCCTACCTCCTGGACAGCATCCATTTTAGATTCATTCGGAAGCTGCATTGTTAGTGAGAGGAGGGACAATGTAGCTGCTGCTGATTTAATAGGGAAATCGATAGCTAGGCTAGTGTATTCAGTGTCCACTACAGTCCTGAAGGACTCATCTGATCTCTGCTGTAAGGACACCACCCTAAAAAGCCCTTTTTAGGGATAAAACATCAGTCTGCTTTTTTTTTTTCTCCTGTGTAATCTAATTGCAGTTGCCTGCCTGCCAGCGTGTGTGTCAGGCTCACAGTGTATACTGTGCCCACTTGCCCAGTGCCACCACTCATATCTGGTGTAACAGTAGTGTACATTTAAAAAAAAACACAACACTTTTTTGACTGTGTTAAATAATAGCAGTGAGTTTCCTTCACACGTGTGCGTTTCAGTGCCTGTCAGGGCACAGTGTCACCCCAGTGCAACTCATATCTGGTGTAACAGTAGTGTACATTTAAAAAAAAACAACACTTTTTTGACTGTGTTAAATAAAAGCAGTCAGTTTCCTTCACACGTGTGCATTTCAGTGCCTGCCAGGGCACAGTGTCACCCCAGTGCAACTCATATCTGGTGTAACAGTAGTGTACATTTAAAAAAAACAACACTTTTTTGACTGTGAAATAATAGCAGTCAGTTTCCTTCACACGTGTGCGTTTCAGTGCCTGCCAGGGCACAGTGTCACCCCAGTGCAACTCATATCTGGTGTAACAGTAGTGTACATTTTAAAAAAAAAAAACACTTTTTTGACTGTGTTAAATAATAGCAATCAGTTTCCTTCACACGTGTGCATTTCAGTGCCTGCCAGGGCACAGTGTCACCCCAGTGCAACTCATATCTGGTGTAACAGTAGTGTACATTTAAAAAAAACAACACTTTTTTGACTGTGAAATAATAGCAGTCAGTTTCCTTCACACGTGTGCATTTCAGTGCCTGCCAGGGCACAGTGTCACCCCAGTGCAACTCATATCTGGTGTAACAGTAGTGTACATTTAAAAAAAAAACACTTTTTTGACTGTGAAATAATAACAGTCAGTTTCCTTCACACGTGTGCGTTTCAGTGCCTGCCAGGGCACAGTGTCACCCCAGTGCAATTCATATCTGGTGTAACAGTAGTGTACATTTAAAAAAAAAAAAACTTTTTTGACTGTGAAATAATAACAGTCAGTTTCCTTCACACGTGTGCGTTTCAGTGCCTGCCAGGGCACAGTGTCACCCCAGTGCAACTCATATCTGGTATAACAGTAGTGTGTACATTTAAAAAAAACAACACTTTTTTGACTGTGTTAAATAATAGCAGTCAGTTTCCTTCACACGTGTGCATTTCAGTGCCTGCCAGGGCACAGTGTCACCCCAGTGCAACTCATATCTGGTGTAACAGTAGTGTACATTTAAAAAAAACAAACACTTTT
This sequence comes from Bombina bombina, assembly GCF_027579735.1. NCBI lineage: Eukaryota > Metazoa > Chordata > Amphibia > Anura > Bombinatoridae > Bombina > Bombina bombina. The sequence goes on from NC_069500.1 coordinate 920,888,425, forward strand.
TTGACTGTGAAATAATAACAGTCAGTTTCCTTCACACGTGTGCGTTTCAGTGCCTGCCAGGGCACAGTGTCACCCCAGTGCAACTCATATCTGGTGTAACAGTAGTGTGTACATTTAAAAAAACAACACTTTTTTGACTGTGTTAAATAATAGCAGTCAGTTTCCTTCACACGTGTGCGTTTCAGTGCCTGCCAGGGCACAGTGTCACCCCAGTGCAACTCATATCTGGTGTAACAGTAGTGTACATTTAAAAAAAACAAAAAATTTTTGACTGTGAAATAATAGCAGTCAGTTTCCTTCACACGTGTGCGTTTCAGTGCCTGCCAGGGCACAGTGTCACCCCAGTGCAACTCATATCTGGTGTAACAGTAGTGTGTACATTTAAAAAAAACAACACTTTTTTGACTGTGTTAAATAATAGCAGTCAATTTCCTTCACATGTGTGCGTTTCAGTGCCTGCCAGGGCACAGTGTCACCCCAATGCAACTCATATCTGGTGTAACAGTAGTGTACATTTAAAAAAACAAAACACTTTTTTGACTGTGTTAAATAATAGCAGTCAGTTTCCTTCACACGTGTGCGTTTCAGTGCCTGCCAGGGCACAGTGTCACCCCAGTGCAACTCATATCTGGTGTAACAGTAGTGTACATTTAAAAAAAACAACACTTTTTTGACTGTGTTAAATAATAGCAGTCAGTTTCCTTCACACGTGTGCTTTTCAGTGCCTGCCAGGGCACATTGTCACACCAGTGCAACTCATATCTGGTGTAACAGTAGTGTACATTTAGAAAAAAAATACAATTTTGACTGTAATAGATTAAATAGCAGTTAGTTGTCTGCAAGCGTGTGTGTCAGGCCTACAGCGTCTACTGTGCCAACTTCTGCCAGTGCACAGTGCCACTCATATCTGTTCTCACAGTGGCTTGCACGTATAGTACCACTAATGGAAAAAAAAATGACATGCAGAGGCAGGCCACCCTGCAGGGGCCGTCGTGTTCGTGGTGCTGTGATTCCCTTTGGCCCTAGAATAATGCCCAGTGTTCAGAGGCCACGTACCCCGAACTCGAACAGTTCTGAGGACATAGTTGACGGGCTAACACAGGACACCCAATCGTCTACAGCTTCCGCTCAGAACCTTGACGCACCATCCTCCTCCAGCTTAGCTTCGGGCACCTCTCAAGTTACCACTCGCCCGCCTGCCGCCACCACCAACACTAGCACCACAGCCGCTTCACTTGATCTGTCAGAGGAGTTATTTACACATCAGTTGGAAGAAATGAGTGATAGTGATGCGCAACCATTATTGCCAGAGAATGTAGATAACAGGGATATGTCTCAGTCAGGCAGCATTACACACATGGACGTACGGTGTGATGATGATGATGTTGTACCCGCTGCTGCTTCCTTTGCTGAGTTGTCAGATACAAGTGAAGCGGTTGATGATGACGATGCGTCCGTGGATGTCACGTGGGTGCCCGCTAGAAGAGAAGAAGAAGAGGGGGAAAGTTCAGATGGGGAGACAGAGAGGAGGAGGAGACGAGTTGGAAGCATGGGGGGTCATTGCAAGGAGCTAGTGGCACAGTCAGACAGCATGCATCGGCGCCCGGGGTCAGCCAGACAGCACGCCAATCAACGCATGCTGTTGCCACCACCAGAATGCCGTCATTGCAGAGCTCAGCAGTGTGGCATTTTTTGTGTGTGTCTGCCTCTGACAACAGCGATGACATTTGCAACCTGTGCCAAAAGAAACTGAGTCATGGGAAGTCCAACACCCACCTAGGTACAACTGCTTTGCGAAGGCACATGATCGCACATCCCAAACGCCTATGGGATCAACACATGAGTACAAGCAGCACACAAACTCAAAGCCGCCATCCTCCTCCTGGTCCAGCATCTTCAGCCACGTCAACCACTGCTGTCCTCCTTGCCCCCTCTCAACCACACGCCACTCCGTCTCTCACCTTGAGCAGTTCCTGCTCATCTGCCCACAGTCAGGTGTCTGTCAAGGACATGTTTGAGCATAAGAAGCCAATGTCACAAAGTCACCCCCTTGCCCGGCATCTGACAGCTGGCTTGTCTAAACTCTTAGCCTGCCAGCTTTTACCATAAAAGCTGGTGGAGTCTGAGGCGTTCAAAAAATTTGTAGCTATTGGGACAACGCAGTGGAAGGTACCCGGACGAAATTTCTTTGTGCAAAATGCAATCCCCAACCTGTACTCGATTGTGCAAAAGGAAGTAATGGCATGTCTGGCACACAGTGTTGGGGCAAGGGTCCATCTGACCACTGATATCTGGTCTGCAAAGCATGGTCAGGGCAGGTATATCACCTACACTGTGCATTGGGTAATCCTGCTGATGGCTGCCAAGCATGGAATGCGTGGCTCTGCAGAGGAGTTGGTGACACTGCCACGACTTGCAGGCAGGCCTGCTGCCACCTCCTCTACTCCTCCTACTCCATCCTCTTCCATAACCTCCTCGGTTGAGTCCTCTTCTGCTGCTGCATCTTGCTCCACATCAACTGCACCCCCCCCCAGCTCCCCAGGTACTATTCCACATCCCGGATATGGCAGTGTCACGCCGTCTTGGGGTTGACTTGCCTGAAAGCAGATAGTCACACCGGACCAGCACTCCTGTCCGCCCTGAACGCACAGGTGGATCAGTGGCTGACTCCGCACCAACTGGAGATCGGCAAAGTGGTTTGTGACAACGGAAGAAATTTGTTGGCGGCATTGAATTTGGGCAAGTTGACACATGTGCCGTGCATGGCACATGTGTGTAATCTGATCGTACAACACTTTGTGCATAGGTACCCAGGCTTACAGGACGTCCTGAAGCAGGCCAGGAAAGTGTGTGGCCATTTGAGGCGTTCCTACATGGCCATGGCACACTTTTCAGATATCCAGAGGAAAAACAACATGCCAATGAGGCGCTTGATTTGTGACAGCCCGACACATTGGAATTCAACACTCCTAATGTTCGACCGCCTGCTCCAACAAGAAAAAGCCGTTAATGACTATTTGTATGACCGGGGTGCTAGGACAGCCTCTGTGGAGCTGGGGATTTTTTGGCCATGTTACTGGATGCTCATGCGCAATGCCTGTAGGCTCATGCGTCCTTTTGAGGAGGTGACAAACCTAGTCAGTCGCACCGAAGGCACTATCAGTGACATCATAGCATTTGTTTTCATCCTGGAGCGTGCCCTGCGAAGAGTGCTGGATCAGGCCGTTGATGAGCGTGAAGAGGAAGAGGAAGAGTTGTGGTCACCATCACCACCAGAAACATCCTTATCAGCATCGCTTGCTGGACCTGCGGCAACGCTGGAAGAGGATTGTGTGGAAGAGGAGTCAGAGGAGGAATGTGGCTTTGAGGAGGAGGAAGACCAACCACAACAGGCATCCCAGGGTTCTCGTTGTCATCTATCTGGTACCTGTGGTGTTGTACATGGCTGGGGGGAAGAACATACCTTCAGTGAGATCACTGAGGATGAGGAACGGCATTCAACCTAGTGCAAATGGGGTCTTTCATGCTGTCGTGCCTGTTGAGGGACCCTCGTATAAAAAGGCTGAAGGAGAACAAACTGTACTGGGTGTCCACTCTACTAGACCCCCGGTATAAGCATAAAGTGCCTGAAATTTTACCGAATTACCGCAAGTCGGAAAGGATGTAGCAGTTCCAAAAAAAATTAAAAAGTATGCTTTACACAGCGTATAAGGGTGATGTCACAGCACAATGGGAATCTAACAGGGGAAGAGGTGAAAGTAATCCTCCTCCTCCCACGACCACGCTGGCAAGGACAGGACGCTTTACAGACATGTTGTTGATGGAGGACATGCAGAGCTTTTTAAGTCCTACGCATCGCCACAGCCCTTTGGGGTCCACTCTCAGAGAACGACTCGACCAACAGGTAGCAGACTACCTCGCCTTAACTGCAGATATTGACACTCTGAGGAGCGATGAACCCCTTGACTACTGGGTGTGCAGGCTTGACCTGTGGCCTGAGCTATCCCAATTTGTGATAGAACTTCTGGCCTGTCCCGCTTCAAGTGTCCTGTCAGAAAGGACCTTCAGTGCAGCAGGAGGTATTGTCACTGAGAAGAGAAGTCGCCTAGGTCAAAAAAGTCTAGATTACCTCACCTTTATTAAAATGAATGAGGGATGGATCCCGAAGGGACTGACAGTGGGCGATACATTCTAAAAAAGGCCTGATGAGATGAGCTGCCTTGGGCTAAAAAGGGTCCACACGCTGCTGTATTTTATCTCTGAATGCCGGATAACTTGCGTGACTTATCCGCCACCAACTAGGGTTCAAGCCGCAATGTTTTAGGGCACTTTCTGCCTGGGAAACAAACATCAATTTTTCTGGCCACTGCTACAGCAGCAGCTGCAATAATACCTAATTTTTCAGGCATGTGTACATTCCTAATTTTTCTGGCCTCTGGTGCTGCACTGTGGCTTCAAAAACCAAACCAAAAAAAAAGGCACATAACAGGGATTAAACTGATAGGAATAGTACTACTTAACACACCACTCCTATCTGGTGGCACATTAGACTGCATGCGCAGTGCCCCAAAAAGAATCTTTTTCCATCTCCCGGTTCCTAAAATCGATGCCATATACACGTCCCCTGATAGGGGACGTAACAGGGATTAAACTGATAAGAATAGAACTACTTAACACACCACTCCTATCTGGTGGCACATTAGATTGCACATGCAGTGCCCCAAATTTGAAGTAGGAGGACCGACCAAGCATCTTTTTCCATCTCCCGGTTCCTAAAATCGATACCATATACACGTCCCCTGATAGGGGACGTAACAGGGATTAAACTGATAAGAATAGTACTACTTAACACACCACTCCTATCTGGTAGCACATTAGATTGCACGCGCAGTGCCCCAAATTTGAAGTAGGAGGACCGACCAAGCATCTTTTTCCATCTCCCGGTTCCTAAAATCGATGCCATATACACGTCCCCTGATAGGGGATGTAACAGGGACTAAACTGATAAGAATAAAACTACTTAACACACCACTCCTATCTGGAGGCACATTAGATTGCACGCATAGTTCCCCAAATTTGAAGTAGGAGGACCGACCAAGCATCTTTTTCCATCTCCCGTTTCCTAAAATCGATGCCATATACACTTCCCCTGATAGGGGGCGTAACAGGGATTAAACTGATAAGAATAATACTACTTTACACACCTTATAATAATGCAGAGAGAGGCAATGCAGAGAGAGGAGTCTGAAGAAGAGGAGTCAGAGGAGGAAGGTGGCTTTGAGGAGGTGGAAGACCAAACACAGCAGGCGTCCCAGGGGGCTTGTTGTCACCTTTCGGGGACCCTTTGTGTTGTACGTGGCTGGGTGGAGGAATACACCTTCAATGACATCAGTGAGGACAAGGAACGGGACATGGCTAGCTTGGTATCCAACCTTGTGCAAATGGGGAGTTTGCGGTTTTGCAAATGGACTGTTTGCGGTTGTTTGCGGTGCGTTAAACGGGGAGTTTGTTCTGTCACTGTGAAGCGGGCGTAACCCTTAAACTACCTGATCAATACAACATCATACCTGATGTTTTAAAGCACGTTATTCCAAACAATTTAGGAGTGTTAGGTGATGTCTGCCCTTTATGGATTAAAACCAGACTCTGTATCAACTATGTAATTTTCCATGGGAGTTTTGCCATGGATCCCCCTCTGGCATGCCACAGTCCAGGTGTTAGTCCCCTTGAAACAACTTTTCCATCACTATTGTGGCCAGAAAGAGTCCCTGTGGGTTTTAAAATTCGCCTGCCTATGGAAATCTATTGCGGTTCTCCCGTTCGCGAACAGTTGTGGAAGTTCACGTTCACCGTTCGCGAACCCAAATTTTTATGTTCACAACATCACTACCCCTAACTTAAATATTATTAAAATAAAGCTAAATAAACCTTACAATTGTTAACTAAATAATTCCTATTTAAAACTAAATTCAAACTTACCTGTATAAAAATAACCTAAGCTAGCTAAAAAAAAACTAATAGTTATATTGTAGCTATCTTAGGTTTTATTTTATTTCACAGGTGAGTTTGTATTTATTTTAACTAGGTAGACTAGTTAGGATTGACCTTTCATTCTATTGGCTGTTCCAATCAGCCAATAGGATGAAAGCTCAATCCAATTGGCTGATTGCAACAGCCAATAGGATTTTTTCCCTTTTAATTCCTATTGGCTGATAGAAATCTTTCAGCCAATAGGAATGTAAGGGACGCCATCTTGGATGACGTCACTTAAAGGGAACCTTCATTTTCCAGCAACGACAGTAAGAAGAGGATGCTCCGCACCTGATGTCTTGAAGATCGACCTGCTCCGCGCCGGATGGATGAAGATAGAAGATGCCGTCTGAATGAAGACCTCTTCTATCGCTCTTGATCTTGTTTCAGATTTTCTTTTCTGCATATGTTAGAGCGGACTGTTTTATAGAGGGCGTCTTTATATTATTTTTCATTTTAATTCATTGTTTTGAAGTGTTTGAAAGTGTTTTTGCCCAATGACCTAAAGCTCTCCACTTTGGTGAGATTATCTAAGATATTGAAACAAGTGAGTAGATTTGCAACAATTAAAATCTCATAAATATTGTCTGAAACAAAGAACGTATAGACCAGTAACTATATCATATTGGTGACACTCAGCTAGAATACGAGTTTTGAGTGCTATAGAGAAATTAACGAATGCAACAAAAAGTTACGTTATTTAATTTCCTATAGCGCTGCCATTAAAAGTTTTCAAACATACGCCTTTTGCGTGCGATATGGTTGCGTTGAGCTCCATACCGCACCCAAAACAAGCGCTGTGTTTGACATGCTCGTGCATGATTTCCCCATAGACATCAATGGGGAGAGCCGGCAAAAAAAAAAAACCTAACACTTGCGATCGCGGACACAAAAGTTCCGTAACGCAGCCCCATTGATGTCTATGAGGAAATAAAAATACAGCTTAAACCTAACGCCCTAACATAAACCCTACGTCTAAACACCCCTAATCTGCTGCCCCAACATCGCCGACACCTGCCTACAGTTATTAACCCCTAATCTACTGCTCCCGATATCGCCGCTACCTAATTAAAATGATTAACCCCTAATCTGTCGCTCCCGATATCGCTGCCACCATACTACATTTATTAACCCCTAAACCGCTAACCCCCCCACATCGCAGCAAGCTAAATTAAACTATATTAACCCCTAAACCTAACCATAACCCTAAAGTAACCCTAACGTAACCCTAACGTAACCCTAACCCTTACGTAACCCTAACATCCCCTAACTTTAACATAAATAAAATATAGCTAAATTACATTTACAATTATTAACTAAATAATCCTATTAATCCCTAAACTATCAGCCCCCCAACATCGCAACAAGCTAAATTAAACTATATTAACCCTAAACCTAACCCCAACCCCTAACCTAACCCTAACCCCCCTTAACTTTAACATTATTAAATTAGATCTAAATTAAATTTACAATTATTAACTAAATAATACCTATTTAAAACTACTTACTTACCTTTGAAATAAAACCTAAGATAGCTACAATATAACTAATAAATATAGTAGCTAGCTTAGGTTTTATTTTTATTTCACAGGTAAGTTTGTATTTATTTTAACTAGGTAGACTAGTTAGTAAATAGTTATTAACTATTTACTAACTACCTAGTTAAAATAAATACAAACTTACCTGTGAAATAAAACCCTGCCTTACACTAGAACCTAACATTAAAAAAAATAAAAAAACTACCATTAAAAAAACTAAAAAAAACTATAATATTATTATAATAATAATTCGAATTAGCCAATAGAATGAGAGCTGCCTAAATCCTATTGACTGTTCAAATCCGCAGCCCTAATTCATATTGGCTGATTCAAATTTTTCAGCCAATAGGAATGCAAGGGACGCCATCTTGAATCGCGTCCCTTGCTTTGAAAGTTCAGTGTACGGCGGCGACCATATAAAAAGGATGCTCTGTGCCGGATGTCTTCAGGATAGACCCACTCCGCGCCGGCTGGATGAAGATCGAAGAGGCCACCTGGATGAAGACTTCTTGCCGCCTGGCTGAGGACTTCGCCAGCTGGATGAAGATAGAAGAGGCTGTCTGGATGAAGACTTCTTGCCGCCTGGATGAAGACTTTGCCGGCTGGATGGATCCTTCAAGCGGGACTTCAACAACTGTAAGTGGATCGTCAGGGGTTAGTGTTAGGTTTTTTTAAGGGTTTTTTTAGTGGGTTTTTTTTAGATTAGGATTTGGGCAATGTAAAAGAGCTGATTGCCCTTTTAAGGGCAATGCAAACACAAGTGCCCTTTTCAGGGCAATGGTTAGCTTAGGTTATTTTAGATAGTTTTTTTATTTGGGGGGGTTATTTGGGTGGTGGGTTTTACTGTTGTGGGGGTGTTTGTATTTTTTTTACAGGTAAAAGAGCTGATATCTTTTGGGCAATGCCCCTCAAAAGGCCCTTTTAAGGACCATTGGTAGTTTATTGTAGGTAAGGGTTTTTTTTTTATTTTGGGGGGACTATTAGATTAGGTGTAATTCTTTTTTATTTTTGATAATTTGTTTGTTATTTTTTGTAATTTAGTGGGGGGTTTGTAATTTAGTTAGTTTTTATTTTTTGTAATTAGATACTTTTTGTTAGGATTTTTTATTGACTGTTAGGTTTAGGGGTTACTAGTTTAAATTAGTTTATTTCATTGTGGGGGGCTTTCGTTTTAGGGGTTTAATAGTTTATTTTAGTATATTTCATTGTGGGGAGCTTGCGGTTTAGGGGTTAATAGGTTTATTATAGCGGCGATGTGGGCAGAAGGCAGATTAGGGGTTAATAAGTTTATTATAGTGGCGACAATGTCATGGAGTGGCGGAATAGGGGTTAATACATTTATTTTAGTTGTGGCGATGTCGGGAGCAGCAGATTAGGCGTTAATAAATCTAACATAGTGTTTGCAATGTGGGAGGGCCTCGGTTTAGGGGTTAATAGGTAGTTAATGGGTGTTAGTGTACTTTGTAGCAGTTTAGTTATGAGTTTTATGCTACAGCTTTTTAGCGTAAAACTCATAACTACTGATTTTAGATGACGGTACAGATCTTGTTGTTTTAGGCTGTAACGCTCACTTTTTGGCCTCACCGCAAAACTTGTAATACCGGCGCTAGGGGAATCCCATGAAAAACGTAATTTTTACGTGTGCAGGACTGACGTTGCGTTACAGGCTAAAAGGTGTGCGGTACAGTTATACCGACAACACTTGTAATAGCTGCGGTGCTGTTTTAACGCTGAAATGCCATATTTTCAGCATTAAAAGCCGCAATGCAAAACTTGTAATCTAGCTGACAGGTATCAAAATCGATAGTTGAAACTTGTTAGATACACCGTTTACACCACTTTGTTTCCACTTTAAATATTCCCAGCTCCAAAATGTAAGCCAATATAGTACTATATATACTATAGCCGTCTCTATATAAATTCTACTTGTTCAGCTGTATACATTCAGGTTATATAAATCATGCTGTATAACCTTTGCGTGACTTGAGTATTGCCATAAAGTCTTAAGCAATTGAATAGCATTGATACAAGTATCGGACTGTAGTTTTAAGGGAATTAGTTATCACAAAAACTGATACATAGTATAGTCTGTACAATTTATGTTTAGCCTAATTAATTGGCCTTTTGGAATTGCATTTTTTAGGTGTGTTGGATGATGTGAGTTAGCTCTAAGGATGGTATTACCTGAAGTAACTTTCCTTACGTTAGGCCAAATTACAAGTGGAGCTCTATCTTAACGTGCGCCCATTACAGGTGGCTGGTTAATGCTCCCACAAGCTTGCGGTTTTGCACTTAGCCCACTAATTAAAAAAAATGTGCCCCAATAATTGACTTCCAAATAGAGAGACAGTACTGTACAATATAAAATAAATATGAACATTTTAATAAAAAAATAAAACTGTACGAAGCAGTTATAAGTGGTTAACGGGAGGGGTGAATGGGGGACTGAGTTTTTACTCTAAATATATATGTATATGCTTATAAACACATATATATATATATGTATATATTCATATACAAATATATATATTTATTGCTGCCCAACACTGCACAATTTCCCCCCTGCGCTGTGCTAGGTGGATTGCCGTGTCTGACGGCATAAAAACTTGGATTCTATTGGAGCCTTTAAATCCACGCTCTCGTGAGCGCTTGACTTCCAGGCACTGCAAACGTGAGGTTGTGTTCGCATTGCTCCTCACTAGTAATACTAGTCCACATTTATGTAAACGCAATATTGCACACCACACATAATCTAGCCCTTTGTTTGGATATGATATATTCAACATAGAACCTATTCTCTCTCTTTTCTTCAATGTTTTATTTTTCTCTTTTCTTCTTCTGTTCTCCCATCCCTCCCTTTCCAAAGGATTATTTCTTTCTCACAACTACTTACATTTCAGTCCACAAACTTTTATTTCTCACCACATTTCACACAGATTACTCCACCAATTCACATAGTCATACACCACAGCACACACACCCATTGGCTTCTAGTATTACAACGCACCACTGCACTTTCACTCATTCTTCTCACCCACCATGTTTAATTTTACATTTTGTCTTTGACTTATTCACTGTCACTTTTTTCAGTATTCCCATTTTTTACATAAACTCCCACATCCACACCATCACTAAATAATTTCTGCTTCAAAACACATTCACTAACACCCACAACCATTCACTATCACACCCCTATACTAACACCATCACATTTAATTCACCAGGTTAAGTTTTTTTTTTCCATATTATCTTTATTTTTATTTGCGATGTATCAAATAGTCTACAGTTACTTTTTGATATTTTATTGAGTTTTAATAGTAGTTGGTAAGTTTTCAACAGCAATGGAATAATGTTAAAACTCATTGGGCGGAACATTATTTTACTATGATACAAGATATATACTAAGGGGTCGATTTATCAAACAGTCAATCGGCTCCAATGCATCTGTTTCTGTGCGAGCTTCAGGCTCGCCAGAAACAAGAGTTAAGAAGCAGTGGTCTTAAGACCGCTGATCCTTAACGCATATGCCTCCTCTGAGGCAGGGACAGCAATCCGCCCCATCGTGTACGATCGTGTTGACTAACACCCCCTGCTAGCGGATTGGCCGCAAATCTGCAGGGGGCAACATTGCACAATCAGTTCATCAGAACTGCTTGTGCAATGATAAATGATGACAGTGTTTGTTGTCGGCATTCAGCGATGTCTGGCGGACATTGATAAATCGGCCCCTATGTCAATTAACAGGTTAAACACAATAAGTTATATGGTTGACAGATTATAGTGTTATCACTTTAAGTATTGAACACAGATAGTTACCATTATGTTGATAAACTAGTATTAAAAAGTTACCTGTTTGTGACTTTGTCCCTGATGAAGTGCCTGCGGGCAAGAAACGCGTAGGACAGTTTGTACTGTCAGAATAACAAGAGCCTGAGCCTAACACCCTGCTGATTTTAACTTAAATCAATAAAGGATTGTTTATATGGCACAATGCCTCATATTTATATCTCCAGCTGGTAAGGAACATGTTTCAGAGATTTTATCTAAGATGTCTTATCAATACTGTGAAGATATTTGAGCGTTGTTTATATTGCTATTCATGCTTCTTGGTGTGAAAGAGAGACACATGCATTCTATTATAAAATTCAAAAAAGCCCCCCAAGTTTTTTTTCGTTGTTTCTCTCTAGTTTTTGATCATTAGGTAATAAGACTTGTTCTATGAAGCAAATGGTTACAAGAAAAATGTATCTTCCATAATTTAATGGAGCAGAACTCGCTGTGACAAGGAGCAGTTACAAATCTTTATGAATTCGGCAATTTTTTGAGAAAAGAAGTTGTGGCAATTTTATTTTCAGATATTAATTTCACAATCAGATTTTATTTAAAGGGAATGAAAGTCAAAATAACCCTTTTATGGCTCAGAAAGAGCAGACAATTTATAAGATACTTTTTATTTTCAAATTTACTTTGATCATTTTGTATTCTTTGTTTGAAAGCATATCCAGGTAGGCTCAGGAGCACCAATGCACCACAAGGAGCAAGCTGCTGATTGTTTCATATGTTTCTTGTTATTGGCTTCATATGTGTCCAGGTAGCTCTCAGTAGTGCTTTGTTGCTCTGAAGATCACTCTATGGGGTAGATTTATTAAAAGTCGAGCAAATCAATCATGTCTGTTCGACCTCGCCAAATACCGACAGCATGTGCTGTCGGCATTTAACATTGTACAAGCATTTCTGGTCAAATGCTTGTGCAATGCCGCCCCCTGCTCACTGGCAGCCAATTGGCCGCTAGCAGGGGCTGTCAATCATCCTAAACGGATCGGGGAATTCCAATCCACCACTTAAAAGGTGGCGGACAAGTTAAGGAGCAGCGGTCTTATGACAACGATGAAGCTATGAAGCAGCATCCGCTGCTTAATAAATGGAGCCCTATATCTATGTAGGAAGGAAAAGAGAGAGGGCGCCACAATAGCGTAATATTGTCTGGTATTGTGAGCAAACATATGTAGACAAATGGTGTGCTTACCAGAACTAGAGGCACTGTGCTGTGCTGTGTATACCTTACAACAACACACCAAGTTCTACTTTCCAGTTGAAATTATCCATACTAAGAAAAAGGTTGCCTAGGGGGCACCAGCAAAGACTCCAAGGAACGTTATCCATCCAGTGTACTAGCCACTGTTAAGTGCTAGCAAGCTATCACGCACTGGTCACAGCACAGTGCCTCTAGTTCTGGTAAGCACACCATTTGTCTACATATGTTTGCTCACAATACCAGACAATATTACGCTATTGTGGCGCCCTCTCTCTTTTCCTTCCTGCATTAGTCTATTCCCTACTCTCTGGGACCAAGAGGAGCTGCCTACGTCTACTTCACCACTTCATCTCAGAAGAAATACATTTATCATCTTCTTTTCCGAAAAGGGACAAACATATTGAAACGAACCAACAGGAATCCCTTTTGTATCAAGGACATAATCACTAACCGGTTTTACGGTAGAGTTGCATACTGACTTTGTTAGTTAAGATATGTTTTATGCTTCATACTTTTTTTCAGCGCGCTTTCTTTATCCCCATCTGGGATAATTCACCCTATATCTATGTGTTTAACCTCTTTGCAGGGAATAAAGTTATAATTAATATGCATTTCACAGTAGAATAATTATATACTCTAGCACATTAGAGCATTTTCTTTTTTTGCACTTTTATGCCCCTTTAATATAGGCCATCATATCTGTTGTCTTCTCCAAATGATTCCCAGAGCCACATTAAAGCCCCTCGAACAGGGATGACAAAAATTTAAATATTTTTCTTATCATTCAGTGTTCTATATCAGCATCAATAAAGCTTTAATTGTTGAAATATATTATGGATTTAAAAGAAAAAAAATGTATGATCTTTCTTTATTGCCCCTTTAAATTTAAAAAGTAACAGAAATTTAGACACACTCAAAAAGTTTCATTAAAGGGAAAGTCTACACTAGAATTGTTATTGTTTAAAAAGATAGAAAATCCCTTTATTACCCATTCCCCAGTTTTACATAACCAACACTGTTATATTAATATACTTTTTACCTCTGTGATTACGTTGTATCTAAGCCTCTGCAAACTGGCCCCTTATTTCAGTTCTTTTGACAAACATCGATTACGAGTTTTGCCCTATGGCTGCTTGCTAATTACTTGTACGTTATTTTCATTGCTCACCTTTCATAGCGCTGCTATTACAGGTTTGCAAAAAGAAGGCTTGTGCGGGCGATATGGTTGCGTTGAGCTCCATACCTCACCCAAATACAAGCGCTGCTTTGACATGCTTGTGCACGATTTCCCCATATATATCAATGGGGAGAGCCGGCAAAAAAAAACCTAACACCTGCGATCGCGGAAACAAAAGATCCGTAACGCAGCCCCATTGATGTCTAAGGGGAAAGAAAAAGTTACCTTTAAACCTAACACCCTAACATTAAAACAACGTCTAAACACCCCTAATCTGCCACACCCAACATCGCTGTGACTTACATTACAGTTATTAACCCCTAAACCACCGCCCTTCCGCATCGCAATCACTATTTAAAGACTATTAACGCCTAATCTGCCGTCTGTCCACAAAGCCGCTATAATAAACCTATTAACCCCTAAACCTAACCCTAACGTAACCCTAACACCCCCTAACGTAAATATAATTGAAATAAATCTAAATAAAACAATTATTACCTAAATAATTCCTATTTAAAACTAAATACTGACCTGTAAAATAAAACCTAAGATAGCTACAATATAACTAATAGTTATATTATAGCTAGCTTAGGTTTTATTTTTATTTCACAGGTAAGTTTGCATTTATTTTAACTAGGTAGGCTAGTTAGTAAATAGTTATTAACTATTTACTAGCTACCTAGATACAATAAATACAAACTTGCCTGTGAAATAAAACCTAACCGGCCTTACACTAAAACCTAACATTACAATAAAATAAATTAAATTAATACAATACAATTATCTAAATTACAAATAAACACTAAATTACACAAAATAAAAAACAAAATTATTAAACATAAAAAAATTACTCCTAATGTAATAGCCCTATCAAAATAAAAAAGCCCCCCCCCCCCCAAAAAAAAAACAACCTAGCCTACACTAAACTGCCAATGGCCCTTAAAAGGGCCTTTTGCGGGGCATTGCCCCAAATAAATCAGCTCTTTTACCTGTAAAATAAAAAAATACAAACACCCCCCAATAGTAAAACCCACCACCCACACAACCAACCCCCCCCAAATAAAAAGCCTATCTAAATAAACCTAAGCTCCCCATTGCCCTGAAAAGGGCATTTGGATGGGCATTTCCCTTAAAAGGGCATTTAGCTTTTACTGCCCAAACCCTAATCTAAAAATAAAACCACCCAATAAACCCTTAAAAAAACCTAACACTAACCCCCGATGATCCACTTACAGTTTTCGAAGACCCCTCATCCATGCAGCAGAAGTCTTCATCCCAGCGGGCAGAAGTCCTCCTCGAAGCTGGCAGAAGTCTTCATCCAAGAGGGCAAAAGTCTTCTTCCAGACGGCAACTTCTATCTTCATCCATCTGGCATCTTCTATCTTCATCCATCCGGCGCGAAGTAGGTCCATCTTCAAGACATCCGGCACGGTGCATCCTCTTCTTCCGATGGTCAACAAAGAATGACGTTTCCCTTTAAGGTACATCATCCAAGATGGAGTCCCTTACATTACGATTGTCTGATAGAATTCTATCAGCTAATCGGAATTAAAGGGTAAAAAATCATATTGGCTGTTGCAATCAGCCAATAGGATTGAGCTTTAATCCTATTGGGTAATCCAATCAGACAATAGGATTAAGCTCACATTCTATTGGCTGATTGGATCAGCCAATAGGATGAAAGCTCAATCCTATTGGCTGATTGCAACAGCCAATAGGATTTTTTACCCTTTAATTCCTATTGGCTGATAGAATTCTATCAGCCAATCGGAATGTAAGGGACGCCATCTTGGATGATGTATCTTAAAGGGAAACTTCATTCTTCATTGACCATCGGAAAAAGAGAATGCTCCACTCCGGATGTCTTGAAGATGGACCCGCTCTGCGCCGGATGGATGAAGATAGAAGATGCCGGATGGATGAAGATAGAAGATCTCATCTGGATGAAGACTTCTGCCTGCTTGGATGAAGACTTTTGCCAGCTTCGAGGAGGACTTCTGCCCGCTTGGATGACGACTTCTGCCGCCTGGTCTTCAAAAACTGTAAGTGGTTCGTCAGGTAAAAGAGCTGATTTCTTTGGGGCAATGCCCCACAAAAGGGCCATTGGCAGTTTAGTCTAGGCTAGGGTTTTTTTTTATTTTGGGGGGCTTTTTTATTTTGATAGGGCTATTAGATTAGGAGTAATTCTTTTTTATTTTTGATAATTTTGTTTTATATTTTGTGTAATTTAGTGTTTATTTTTTTGTAATTTAGATAAATGTATTTGATTAATTTAATTTATTTTATTTTATTGTAATGTTAGGTTTTATTGTAAGGCAGGTTAGGTTTTATTTTACAGGTAACTTTGTATTTATTTTAGCTAGGTAGTTAGTAAATAGTTAATAACTATTTACTAACTAGTCTACCTAGTTAAAATAAATACAAACTTACCTGTGAAATAAAAATAAAACCTAAGATAGATACAATGTAACTATTAGTTATATTGTAGCTAGCTTAGGTTTTATTTTACAGGTATGTATTTAGTTTTAAATAGGAATTATTTAGTTAAGAATTGTAAGTTTTATTTAGATTTATTTTAATTATATTTAATTATATTTAAGTTAGGGGGTGTTAGCGTTAGGGTTTCGTTAGGGTTAGGTTTAGGGGCTAATAGGTTTATTATTGCTATGCGGTAGGGCGGCGGTTTTATGGGTAATAATTTTATTATAGTGGCAACGATGTCGGGGAGCGGCGAAATAGGGGTTAATAATTTTTTGAAGTGGCGGCGATGTCTGGAGCGGCAGATTAGAGGTTAATAATTCTATTTTGGTGTTTGCGATGCGGGACGGCCTCAGTTTAGGGATTAATAGGTAGTTTATGGGTCTTGTGACAGTTTAGTTATGAGTTTTATGTTACAGCTTTGTAGCATAAAACTCATAACTACTGACTTTAGATGGCGGTACGAATCTTGTCATTTTAAGCTGTACCGCTCACTTTTTGGCCTCACAGCAAAACTTGTAATACCGGCGCTATGGAAGTCCCATTGAAAAATGACTTTTCTTTAAGTGTGGTACTGACGTTGCATGATGGCCAAAAAGGTGTGCAGTGCAGCAATTCTGACAAGACTCGTAATACCGATGATAACGATGCTTTTTCACTCATAACACAAAACTCATAATCTGGCTGAGTGTTATCTATATGGCAAACATGAACTACCTAGTGATGAAAAACTTTCAAAATGACCTGAAAGAAGAGGCTGCCTTCAAGGGCTTAGAAATTAGCATATGAACCTCCTAGGTTAACTTTCAACTAAGAATACCAAGAGAACAAAGCAAAATTGGTGATAAAAGTAAATTGGAAAATTGTTTAAAATTACATTCTCTATCTGAATCATGAAAGTTTATTTTGGACTAGACTGTCCCTTTAACCTCACCCTAGAAGATTTAGATCCTGTTGAGGCACTAAATAAAGTTTTGTGAAGTTTACTTTAATAATAAACCTTTGTATTGTACATCTCCCTGTGTACCAGTCTCCTACTGGTCTATGAGGTGGGCTGCTAAATGTTTTCAGCGTGAGAAACGACTTCTCTTTGTACAGGAGACAGCAAATAGCTTGCAGGATTCACTGCTTGAAATAATGTTTTAGTAGAAAAACACAGTATGGTTATTAAAATATCAAAATCAAAATGTTTATTGTCTAATAAAGTAGCCAGCAAACAAAATTAGGATATATACACTTGTAAAAATAAAAGTTTATATGCAATGCAGGAAGAAAAATACAGGCTAAGCAAAAAGCAAAATTTGTGAGAGGTTAGGAAGGCAAAAACAAATAAACTAGAGTAAACAAGTAATAAAAGTGAGATATACCTAAATAAATCTGTAGTGCATAGATTAAATCTTTAAAGAGAGAATAGTATGTTTATTGCATTTCCACTGCTGCTATTGTATATCAGTTAAAGGGACGGTTTAAATAGTTGGTAGTAAAACAACATTGCAAAATACTTTCTTATTCATTATGTCCCTTTGGAACCCATTTATTAGACACTGTATTTAAAAAAAATGTTTAATGTTCCACATTATCCATTGTACCTGCTGGAATGCATTATATAATTTTTCAAACAGCTCCTTTACTTTTATTTTGGCATTTGAAATAGCTACTTTTTAATTATTGAAACCACCACCTACACTGAAAAATATGAATACTGCAGCATTTTCTTTAAAACAAAAAGCTATGCAAAAAAAAGAGGCAGTAGCCTAAATTAACCTCATAGTAAGTGCCAGAAAGAGAGAGATTTTTGTATCTGAAAAAGCTTGTGTGTAAAGAGAGTGAGATAAGATAAGGTGGTATGTTCTGTCAGCAGGCTCAGTTTATTTAAATGAGCCTATGCTTGAGAACAATGGAAGATGGGTACAGTGAGCAAAACCAGCTATTTTAAATACCAACCTAAATATAAGAGAATGATTTCTCATATGTTTAATACTTAATAATAATGTAATACTTAATATTTAATGGGGGGGACACATTTTATAGTACAGTGTTCTGACAACTAGAGGGGCACATAACAGGCTTTGCAAGTCACAATCCTGATCCTAATTGGCTTTAGCAGAGATTATCAGGTGAGGAACTGCAAAACAATGGTTATTTTGCTGTCATAATGACTGTGGCTAGCCTTGCACACTCCAGAAATAAAATACGGCAAGTGGGGGGAGGTGGCTATTGAAAACTAACTTCAGCAAAAAATGAATTAAAACATTTTCAAATTCATCCACTATGTTAATGTATTGCTAGACTGCAGAAACAATGCTACAACTAAAAGGTGTTTACTGTCCCTTTAATTGTCAGTTTGTGTTTAAGATATTAACCAGTATTCTGGTTGTATAAAACAGGCTTAAATGGACATATTTTATTGTTCTGCAGCCTTCCAATTGTTTAACATATCAGTAAAGACTGATCGCGATTAAAACTTGTTGGTTGCTGCACTTGTTTTTCAATGGTTTAAAGGGACATTATACACTAGATTTTTCTTTGCATAAATATTTTGTAGATGATCCATTTATAAAGCCCCTACAGGTTTGTTTGCTTTAAAAAATGGACAGTTTTGCTTATTTTTAAATAACATTGCTCTGATTTTCAGACTCCTATCCAAGCCCCAAAGTTTACCTACTCCAGCTTGCTTCTGTTTTTGTAAAGGGTCTTTTCATATGCAAAGGAAGGGGGAGGGGGGAGTATCTGCTATTTCCCTCTTTCAGTGGGTGTTCCAGTAACCTTTTTTAAAAACTTTTTTTTTTAAGCCGTTTTATACTGGATTTTTATATCTGTGCATATTATTCTTTATAGTAGTGTCTATTGCATGCAGTTATATAAAAATTGGTGTTTACTGTCCCTTAAAAGGGATAGTAAAGTCAAAATTAAACTTTCATGATTCAGACAGAGAATGCAATTTTAAACAATTTTCCAATTTACTATTATCAAATTTGCTTTGTTCTCTCTGTATTCTTTGCTGAAGACTAAACTTAGGAGTTTAGGGGTGCCCACATGTCTATAACAGTCAATGGCTGCAGTGTTTGCAAATATGTTAAACATTTCTATAAACAATGTTGCAAACCCTGCTGCTAGATGGCTTAAAGTGAATGTAAACTTTCATCAGTGTCTGGTTTTTAAAAATGCTATTAAAAACAGGGGCACTTTCATTGACAAATGTTTACTTTGCACCATATTTTACAAATACTTACCTTTTACTTCTTCAAAGCCGGATTGGCATCCCCCGCCTGCAGGTCCTCTGTAAATACGTCACCAATGACGAAACCGGCTTCCTTCAATCACGGTGTCATGATCCGGTGTACATGCACTCAGGAAACAGACCCTCGGGGCAGTGGTAGGGATTTGAAGACACCGACCCCTGACCCGGGGAAGAGTATCCTGGACGTGGATAGATGATATTCTGTGATTCATATTTGCTAGAAGTTATTGTAGAATAAATGGAGAGTGCAACATTTGTATACAATATATTCTGACTTCACTGTGACTTATAGTTAGTTAATAGAAGTAGCTGCAGGATTCAATGAGAGAAAAATATAGCAATGTGGAATGTTCAGACTTCAGAGTAAACTGGTAGAAGATTGACACTTAAATGCAAACTAAGATTTGTTGCAGGTTCACAGTACATAATATTATATAAAGCTGTATGTCAGAGTTAAGCACAGCTGCACAGGTATTTAGACAAGCTGCAAGTTTAGGCATTAATTACTGTTTGAACATATATTGGAGAATCACATGAAAGCTTTTAACTGAACATAAAGATGCAGAGTTCTGAATAGCAGCAGGATATTTCAGCAATGACAACTTGTAGCAGAGAAATAGTTATAAAGTTCTGAGTAAGATGCTGTTGTAATTAGAGAGTGATGGTAACCAAAAGTATGCTTAATTTATAATAAAGTTCAGAGTTTATTAAGAAGCAGTGTCCAGGAAACAGAAATGGAATTATTTGGATACTTGCGATTTGATGATTTTAAGCATTGGTAATAGAAAATGCTGTAGGTTGGAATAGTTGGTAAAATTCATACAGGAAACAGTCACAGACCTCTGTTGTTCAGGATCACAACTTCAATGTTAATGCAAAGCACATTAGACCTGAGAAGGCTTATAAAGAGGCTGAGGTAATCAGGTGCATGAATGATTAATCAGGCAGGCAGGCAAGCTGAATGTGAATACTGCCCAAATGCAGCAGTCAGAGAAGGAAGTCTTAAAGGGATAGTGACATTAGGCTGAGATATGTTACAGATCGCCCTCCTTAAAGGCGACCTCCGAGCGCCCAACACAATCCAAAAGGAGAGAGAACAAAAATGATATGGAGAACCGGTAGTAGGTGTATGGAGGTAGTGAGTCCAATCGGAAATCAAGAAAGGAGGGTTGGAGATCTCTTGAAAAAGTTGAATGACAAAGTAAAGGCCATGTAATTCAGGTATCAAAAGATCTTGAAAATGATGAGAGCAAAACTTGAAGTCAACTTTTTTGTAGTCATCGTGAGAATGCATGAACGTAACATACAATGAGGTTCCTACCACAGAATCATCCTGAGGGTAAATAGGCGGATGTTCTTCATGATAGATGACCATGTACATAGCCAATGAAAAGGCAGCCAGTCCTAGAGATATGAATAGGCTTTCCTCAGCTTCAGAAATAGAGATGCAGTATTCTGGATTGATAACCAGATTAACCACCTTTGGGTCAGAGATTTGAGTATCCTCAGAATTAACCTCTTGGCTGAGGATTAGATATACTCCAAAAGAAAATGCTATAGCCACTTCTAACGCAATAGCAGGGGTTTCTTCAAAGTAGGAGATAGGAGTGTAGAGTGCAAGATTCGTCTAGTTCTTGCCATCTTCTAATTCAATATGAAATGTCTCCTTACTGGATTCAGAATCAAAAGTGTCCTCACTAAGAACAGGTATATGAATGCCCACACCAGGGCCAGGTTCAGGAATACCCACATCTGGGCAAGGTTCAGGAATATCCTCAATAGGATCAAGTGTAGGAATGCCCATGCCAGGGCAAGGTTCAGAAGTACCCACAACTGGGCAAGGTTCAGGAATATCCTCAATAGGATCAAGTGTAGGAATGCCCATGCCAGGGCAAGGTTCAGAAGTACCCACATCTGGGCAAGGTTCAGGAATATCCTCAGTCGGATCGGGTGAAGGAATGCCCACGCCAGGGCAAGGTTCAACTATAGAGAAAGGAAAAGAACCCACTTTAGAGCCAGGAACCATACTCTCTTCTGAGCAGAGGGCAAGGCTTTCTTCAGGGTTCATAAACAAAGAATTAACAAGACCCACTTTACAGCCAAGAACCATACTCGCTTCTGAGTAGAGGGCATGGCTATCTTCAGGATCAAGTATTATTACACCCATTTCTGGGTTAAACAAAGGAATACCCATACCAGGGTCAAAAACAGGAGAGTCCACCTTGATGTCAGGTTTAGTAGTATAATCATGGAAAACAGGAACAGGAATGGGCACAAGCTAATCTTCTTGAAGAACTTTTGTACAAGTTTCAGGTTCAAGAATGTCCACTTGCGAACTTGGTTCAAAGTTGTCCTCACAGGATTGAGTATCAGGAATTCCTGTACAGGAAACTGATGTAGTAGAAAATGTAGGTTGGTGCAAAGTATCTCCCAAGGGAAACAATTTCTTAGATGCAGTAACAGAAGAATTTTGAGAAGGTGAAGTGTACTGAAATATGCCACACTCAGGTAGATGCGGAGGAATTGTGACACAATATTCTGACTTAGAAGTTGTCTGGGGTTCAGCAGGCATACTTATTTGAGTTTGAATATCAGAGCTAAATTCTCCAGGGACTATCTCTGGTAAACTGTTAGATTGTATATCTGGAACAAAATTATCTTTTGTTTCTAGCACAGGATTTATAGACATTGAGGCAGCATGAGTGGGATGCAAGAAATCAATAGTTGGAAACAGTTTTTGTAGTTGTTGTAGAGTCTGAGAAGAGATACCATTAGATGCTTTAAGAACAGACAGATGGTGACTAGAGACAACATCCAGCTTGGTGTTGACAGTGTCATGAGGCAAGACAGGGTCTGGTACAACAGAAACTGAAACAGGAGATTCAGGCTGAGTTTCCTCTTTGCACTTTTGTTCTGTAGGCAGAAAGACTTTCTTCTTATTCTTCTTTTTCTTAGAGAGCTTAGATAACTGATATTTCTTCCCAGTATGAGGCTTCTTAGGTTCCTGCCATTGTGGCTTGTAGTACCTTATATCAGGTTGAGAACAGAAATCCTCTTCATCACTGGATGCATAATGCTGATGTAATAAATCTGCATAGTAGTTGAGGGGACCTTTTCTCCAAACAGCAGTCTGTAAACCAGATGTCTTTTCTTCCGGCTCTGAATCTGTCCAATCTAACAATTCCATGGGAATATCAGAAATAGGAAGATCAGTATTTCCATGAGAGGTTTCATGATGGGAGCTGTCTGTATCATCCATATTGTAAATATAACAACCAAGGATGTCATTATAGCAAATAGGTTGAGGTTTTGTCTGAGTTTGTGGCGAATTAAAGTTGCGCTCATACCAGTCTAATGCCAATTCAGCTGGATCTGTGAAGTCATCCAACTTGTTGACATATTCAGACTCAGAATCAGTATCATCAGGATAGGAATCACAAACAGGAGGAGTAGATGGTATTCTGGAACAGTAGTCCTGTCTCTTTAAATCTTTAAAGGTCTAAATTTTTTCTGCTGAATCTATGAATGCATCCTCTTCAGTTACATAGTAAGACTCAGAATCAGTTTCACCAAAATGGAGATCACGAACATGAGGAACAGATGAAATTCTAGAAAAGTGGTTCTGTCTCTTTAAATCTTTAAAGATCTGAATTTTTTCTGCTGAATCGATGGATACATTCTCTTCATTTTCATCGTCAGATTCAGGATCAGTTTCACCAAAATGGTAACCACGAACATGAGTAGAGGACAGTGTAGAATAGGAGTTCTGTGTCTTTAAATTTTTAAAAGTATGAAAATCTTCTGTTTTTCCTTTAGGGATTGCTTGGGTCTGAGATATGTTGTCATTTTTTATTTTCCTTTGTGGGTCGGTGCATCCACTACCACTGTGGATCCCTTTTTTTGGCATTAACATTCTGTCATGATCCGGTGTACATGCGCTCAGGAAACAGACCCTCGGGGCAGTAGTAGGGATTTGAAGACACCGACCACTGACCCGGGGAAGAGTATCCTGGACATGGATAGATGATATTCTGTGATTCATATTTGCTAGAAGTTATTGTAGAAGAAATGGAGAGTGCAACATTTGTATACAATATATTCTGACTTCACTGTGACTTATAGTTATTTAATAGAAGTAGCTGCAGGATTCAATGAGAGAAAAATATAGCAATGTGGAATGTTCAGACTTCAGAGTAAACTGGTAGAAGATTGACACTTAGATGCAAACTAAGATTTGTTGCAGGTTCACAGTACATAATATTATATAAAGCTGTATGTCAGAGTTAAGCACAGCTGCACAGGTATTTAGACAAGCTGCAAGTTTAGGCATTAATTACTGTTTGAACATATATTGGAGAATCACATGAAAGCTTTTAACTGAACATAAAGATGCAGAGTTCTGCATAGCAGCAGGATATTTCAGCAATGACAACTTGTAGCATATAAATAGTTATAAAGTTCTGAGTAAGATGCTGTTGTAATTAGAGAGTGATGGTAACCAAAAGTATGCTTAATTTATAATAAAGTTCAGAGTTTATT
Source organism: Bombina bombina (assembly GCF_027579735.1). Taxonomy (NCBI): domain Eukaryota; kingdom Metazoa; phylum Chordata; class Amphibia; order Anura; family Bombinatoridae; genus Bombina; species Bombina bombina. The sequence continues at coordinate 920,912,463 of NC_069500.1, forward strand.
AAGAAGCAGTGTCCAGGAAACAGAAATGGAATTATTTGGATACTTGCGATTTGATGATTTTAAGCATTGGTAATAGAAAATGCTGTAAGTTGAAATAGTTGGTAAAATTCATGCAGGAAACAGTCACAGACCTCTGTTGTTCAGGATCACAACTTCAATGTTAATGCAAAGCACATTAGACCTGAGAAGGCTTAAAAAGAGGCTGAGGTAATCAGGTGCATGAATGATTAATCAGGCAGGCAGGCAAGCAGGCAAGCTGAATGTGAGTACTGCCCAAATGCAGCAGTCAGAGAAGGAAGTCTTAAAGGGATAGTGACATTAGGCTGAGATATGTTACACACGGCTTCCTCACCAGAGCATCCATCTCGTGAGGCCCTGCCAAGATTGGAGTAAGCCAGTTTTGTCATTGAGGTATTTACAGAGAACCTGCAGTCAAGGGATGCCGATCTGGCTTTGAAGAAGTAAAAGGTAAGTATTTGTAAAATACGGTGCAACGTAAACATTTATCAATGAAAGTGCCCCTGTTTTTAATAGTATATTTAACCCCTTAACGACTAAGGACGTGCCAGGCATGTCCTACAAAAAACAGTCATTAACGACCATGGATGTGCCTGGCACGTCCTCTAGGGTTTCAAGTGCTGGAAGCGATCGTGTTTGCTTATAGCCGCTTTCAAGGTATTGCAGTGATGCCTTGATATTGAGGCATCACTGCAATACCCTTTTTTACCCATTGATGAAGAGAGAGCCATTCTGTGGCCCTATCTGCATCGGCCAGAAATGGTGCTGATCGTTGGTGGGTGGGAACCATAGCAGGGAGGCGAGTGGGCGGCCCATCGCTTGATCAGTCCCAGCTAGCATTTCCGGCAGTGTGCGTGAGGGTGTGTGTGAGCGGGAGCGCGCACACGCTATTAAGTGCTTGTATTCCTCGAACCTCTGTATGGGAAGGAGGGATGGAGAGGTTGATGGAGGGGGGAAATATGAAATAAAGTATTGGGAAAGGGATCTGGGAAGGGGTAGGGTATTGGGGGGGCAGCTACACTACAGATAAAGGGGCTGCATTTATAAAAAAAAAGCCACATTTTGACCAAACTAGGTACTGGCAGACAGCTGCCAGTACTCAAGATGGCAGCAAATAGGTGAAGGGGAGGGTTAGAGAGCTGTTTGGGGGGGATCAGGGAGGTTGGGCGCTAAGGGGCATCCAACACTGCATTATATGTATATATAAAAAAATATATATATATATATATATATAAATACTTTTTTTTTGTTTTAGTACTGGCAGACTTTCTGCCAGTACCTAAGATGGCGGTGACAATTGTGAGGTGGTGTAGGGAAGAGAGCTATTTAAGAGGGGTCAGGGAGGGATCAGGGGGTGGGATGTGTCAGGTGGGAGGCTGATCTCTACACTAAAGCTAAAATTAACCTTACAAACTACCTAATTAACCCCTTCACTGCTGGGCATTATACAAGTGTGGTGCGCAGCGGCATTTAGCAGCCTTCTAATTACTAAAAAGCAACGCCAAAGCTATATATGTCTGCTATTTCTGAACAAAGGGGAAGCATTTACCACCATTTGTGCCATAATTGCACAAGCTGTTTGTAAATAATTACAGTGAGAAACCTAAAGTTAGTAAAAAAGTTAACAATTTTTTTTATTTGATCGCATTTGGCGGTGAAATGGTGGCATGAAATATACCAAAATGTGCCTAGATCAATACATGGGTTGTCTACTACACTACACTAAAGCTAATATTAACCCTACATGCTACCTAATTAACCCCTTCACTGCTGGGCATAATACCAGTGTGGTGCGCAGTGACATTTATCGGCCTTCTAATTACCAAAAAGTAATGCCAAAGCCATATAAGTCTGCTATTTCTGAACAAAGGGGATCAAAGAGAAGCATTTACAACCATTTATGCCATAATTGCACAAGCTGTTTGATAATAATATCAGTAAGAAACCTAAAGTTTGTGAAAAATGTAACGATTTTTTTTTAATTTGATCGCATTTTGCGGTTAAATGGTGGCATAAAATATACTAAAATGGGCCTAGATCAATACTTTTGGTTGTCTACAAAAAAAATATACATGTGAAGGGTTATTCAGGGATTCCTGAAAGATATTAGTTTTCCAATGTAACTATCGCTAATTTTGAAAAAAATGGTTTGGAAATAGCAAAGTGCTACTTGTACTTATGGCCCTATAACTTGCTAAGAAAGCAAAGAACATGTAAACATTGGGGGCGCGATCCGATATACGGTGTAGTTTTCGGCGCAAGCGAGGGAACCCACGCCGCCCGTAATTTCACCTCGCAGATCGGGGTATTGCATATACTGCGCTGTCAGATGCTAAATTGGCGTAAGTAGGACAAACTGGCATTCTTCCAAAAAGTGCACAAATACACATTTTACTCAAGCAGGAACTTGAAATATAGAATAAGGGAGCATATCAGAAGTATAGAAAGAAAAAGAGATGACACAAGACTATGTGCACACTTTAAAGAACTTCACCAAGGGAACCCTAAAGAAATGATATATTGGGGCATTAGGAAAATAAAGTTAGATGGTAGAGGGGGAGATTTGGAAAAAAGATTATTATTATTATAGATTATTATTTAGAATCTGCGAGGTCCGGTAAGAACAAATCTCTAACAACATGATTTTTAATATACTTAAGGTTGATTTGAATTGATAGATAGAGAACAGTAAACATATTCACAAACTGCAGTAATATATTGTGATAAATTACCAATGAGAATTGTTAAAACTTGAATATTCTTCAAATACACTAACGCCTAGATTTAGAGTTCTGCGTTAGCCGTCAAAACCAGCGTTAGGGGTCCTAACGCTGGTTTTGGTCGCCCGCTGGTATTTAGAGTCAGTCAGGAAAGGGTCTAATGCTCACTTTCCAGCTGCGACTTTTCCATACCGCAGATCCCCCTATGCCAATTGCGTAGCCTATCTTTTCAATGGGAGCTTTCTAACGCTGGTATTTATAGTCTTGGCTGAAGTGAGACTCCAGCCGCAGAGAAAAGCCAGGAGTTAAGAGCTTTCTGGGCTAACGCCGGTTCATAAAGCTCTTAACTACTGTACTCTAAAGTACACTAACACCCATAAACTACCTAATACATTTATTAGAGTAGCAGTGAGGTCCGGTCGGCAGATTAGGGGTTAATAATTGTAGGTAGGTGGCGGTGACGTTGGGGGCGGCAGATTAGGGGGTAATAAATATAATATAGGGGTCGGCGGGGGTTAGGGGCAGCAGATTAAGGGTTCATAGGGATAACGTAGGTTGCGGCGGTGTACAGAGCGGCAGATTAGGGGTTAATAGTATAATGCAGGGGTCAGCAATAGCGGGGGCAGCAGATTAGGGGTTAATAAGTGTAAGGTTAGGGGTGTTTAGACTCGGGGTTCATGTTAGGGTGTTAGGTGCAGACATAGGAAGTGTTTCCCCGTAGGAAACAATGGGGCTGCGTTAGGAGCTGAACGCTGCTTTTTTGCAGTTGTTAGTTTTTTTTCCAGCTCAAACGATAAGGAATCAGCCAATCAGATTCAAGTTCAATCCGATTGGCTGATTCAATCAGCCAATCAGATTGAGCTCGCAATCTATTGGCTGTTCCGATCAGCCAATAGAATGCGAGCTCAATCTGATTGGCTGATTGGATCAGCCAATAGGATTGAACTTGATTCTGATTGGCTGATTCCATCAGCCAATCAGAATATTCCTACCTTAATTCCGATTGGCTGATAGAATCCTTTCAGCCAATCGGAATTCGAGGGACGCCATCTTGGATGACGTCCCTTAAAGGAGCCTTCATTCGTCGTTAGTCCGTCGGGCCAGCAGGATGTTCCGCGTCGGAGGTCTGCAAGATGGATCCGGAAGAAAGAAGATTGAAGATGCCGTTGATACAAGACTTCATCCGGATCATGGACCTCTTCAGCTCCCGCTTGGATGAAGACTTCATCCGGATCATAGACCTCTTCAGCCCCCCGCTTGGGCTTGAATCAGGACATCGGAGGAGCTCTTCTGGACAGATTGTTGAACCCGGTGAGGTGAAGATAAGGTAGGAAGATCTTCAGGGGCTTAGTGTTAGGTTTATTTAAGGGGGGTTTGGGTTAGATTAGGGGTATGTGGGTGGTGGGTTGTAATGTTGGGGGGCTTGGGTATTGTATTTTTTCTTTTACACGCAAAAGAGCTGAACTTCTTGGGGCATGCCCCGCAAAGGGCCCTGTTCAGGGCTGGTAAGGTAAAAGAGCTTTGAACTTTAGTTATTTAGAATAGGGTAGGGCATTTTTTTATTTTGGGGGGCTTTGTTATTTTATTAGGGGGCTTAGAGTAGGTGTAATTAGTTTAAAATTGTTGTAATATTTTTCTTATGTTTGTAAATATTTTTTAATTTTTTGTAACTTAGTTCTTTTTTATTTTTTGTACTTTAGCAAGTTTATTTAATTGTATTTATTTGTAGGAATTGTATTTAATTAATTTATTGATAGTGTAGTGTTAGGTTAATTGTAGGTAATTGTAGGTAGTTTATTTAATTAATTTAGTGATAGTATAGTGTTAGGTTTAATTGTAAATTAGGTTAGGATTTCTTTTACAGGTAAATTTGTAATTATTTTAACTATTTTAGCTATTAAATAGTTCTTAACTATTTAATAGCTATTGTACCTGGTTAAAATAAATACAAAGTTACCTGTAAAATAAATATTAATCCTAAAATAGCTATAATATAATTATAATTTATATTGTAGCTATATTAGGATTTATTTTACAGGTAAGTATTTAGCTTTAAATAGGAATAATTTATTTAATAAGAGATAATTAATTTCGTTAGATTTAAATTATATTTAACTTAGGGGGGTGTTAGTGTTAGGGTTAGACTTAGCTTTAGGGGTTAATACATTTATTAGAATAGCGGTAAGCTCCGGTCGGCAGATTAGGGTTTAATAATTGAAGTTAGGTGTCGGCGATGTTAGGGAGAGCAGATTAGGGGTTAATACTATTTATTATAGGGTTAGTGAGGCGGATTAGGGGTTAATAACTTTATTATAGTAGCACTCAGGTCCGCTCGGCAGATTAGGGGTTAATTATTGTAGGTAGCTGGCGGCGACGTTGTGGGGGGCAGGTTAGGGGTTAATAAATATAATACAGGGGTCGGCGGTGTTAGGGGCAGCAGATTAGGGGTACATAAGGATAACGTAGGTGGCGGTCAGCAGATTAGGGGTTAAAAAAATTTATTCGAGTGTCGGCGATGTGGGGGGGTCTCGGTTTAGGGGTACATAGGTAGTTTATGGGTGTTAGTGTACTTTGGAGTACAGTAGTTAAGAGCTTTATAAACCGGCGTTAGCCCAGAAAGCTCTTAACTACTGACTTTTTTCCTGCGGCTGGAGTTTTGTCGTTAGATGTCTAACGCTCACTTCAGAAACAACTCGAAATACCAGAGTTAGAAAGATCCCATTGAAAAGATAGGATACGCAATTTACGTAAGGGGATCTGCGGTATGGAAAAGTCGTGGCTGAAAAGTGAGCGTTAGACCCTATTTTGAGTGACTCCAAATACCGGCGGTAGCCTAAAACCAGCGTTAGGAGCCTCTAACGCTGGTTTTCACGGCTAACGCCAAACTCCAAATCTAGGTCAGAGATTTTTTTATTCCAAAATTTAATTTACCTGAACTCCGCTCCCGGCTCTACTGAGTGGGTCTTGATTTTCAAAGGCACTTCACAGACAACGCTGTCTAGTCACAGAGCGCCCGATCGCGCCATTAAACTGAATGTAGCTTGCTCCTACTCTGGTCTGGTAGCTGAAGCGAGCTACATTCAGTTTAATGGCATGATCGTGCACGCTGTGACTAGAGAGCACGCCCGTGAAGCGCTTTTGAAAAACAAGACCCGCTCAGTAGAGCCTGGAGTGGAGTTCAGATTAATTCAATTTTAGAATAATATATCTCTGAAAGCTTTTGATTTATAAAGTTGCTGCTAAGCTAATGTTATATAATTCTACACTATGTGCAGAATTATATAACCTTATTTTGTAGGTTTACTGACCCTTTAAAATAAATCATTGCAATATATGTATTAATCATCATTTTAAAAGGATATTACATTTTCTTTCTGTTTTTTTTTTTACTTAATTTGTACAGTGTCCATTACTTCCTGTCACAACCCTACAAGGGGACTTGGGTCTTTACAGGAAGTCATATCTACCTTGATGTTATAAATCTTCTAGAGTAACATTAGTTGTTTTAATATTCGGTGAAAAGCTAGAGAGATAGGAATTTAATACAGCTTAAAGGGACACTCTACACTATATTTTCCTTTGCATAAATGTTTTGTAGATGATCCATTTATATAGCCCATCTGCAAGTGTTTTTGTAACAATGTATAGTTTTGATTATTTTTTAATAACATTGTGCTGATTTTCAGACTCCTAACCAAGCCTCAAAGTATCAGATTGGAACATTGGTTACACTGCAGCTACCTGAAGGAGAGTGAAAGGCAGATTTTAACAAGGTTGCAACCATGACTAGAGCGAGGTAGGGAATGACCTTGATACTGTGCTAAGAAAATGTTTTCAGTGTTTAATGCCCCTTTAAGAAGGAATGTGTGGAAAAGTTACATAGTATATGAGGTTGAAAAAAGACAGAAGTTTATCAAATTTAACCTATACAAATCTAATATACTTACAAAAAAGCTCCAGTTTATCTTAAATTAATCCCATTAACAAGGAGACCCTTTTAACACAAGCAATCAAATCCCTGAATTCTGTTTCTAGCCAGTAACTTATCCAAACCATTTTTAAATGTTTCTAAGGTATTGGCATTTACTACCTCCCTAGGTAATGAGTTCCACAATTTTATTTCTCTTACAGTGAAAAAAAAAGAGTTTCCGTTGCAGAAGATTAAATCTCCTTTTCTCCAGTCTTAAATTGTGACCTCTTGTTACAAACAGAACATCTGCCATCTCTGTAAATGGGCCTTAAATAAATTTATATAAAGTAATCAAGGTTAAGCTTGTGAAGCCTGCCTTCTGCTCTTTTAGTTTTCAGAATGGGAAAATTCACAATTTTTAGATTCAAATTACAGGAAAAGGTACAAAATTAATTTTGACAGTATATATATATATATATATATATATATATATATATATATATATATATATATATATATACATACATTTTTATTAATATGCACAATAAAGAAAAATTATATTACAATCACAAAGGACATTAGTTTTTTTTTTTTTCCTTTGGTATACCTAAAAAAGGGCACTTAAAATTATAATTTTTTCCTGTTATAAAAAAGATTGTTTGTATGCTTGTGAGGAGAGTCCCTGGGGTAAAGTCATAGTAGTGATGGTGTTAAAATTACAATGAGGCCTATTTATTAAAGGTCTGTCGGACCTGATCCGAGAGTGCGGATTAGGTCCGACAGACCTCGCTGAATGCGGAGAGCAATACGCTCTCCGTATTCAGCATTGCACCAGCAGCTCTTGTGAGTTGCTAGTGCAACGCCGCCCCCTACAGATTTGCGGCCAATCGGCTGCCAGCAGGGGGGTCTCAATCAACCTGATCGTACTCGATCAGGTTGAATTGTGGCAATCTCTGTCCGCCTGCTCAGAGCAGGCGGACAGGGTTATGGAGCAGCGGTCTTTAGACCACTGCTCCATAACTTGCATTTCTGGCGAGTCTGAAGACTCGCCAGAAACACAGGCCCTCAAACTCCATTCAGAGCTTGATAAATGGGCCTCAATGGCCGAACTTTACTACGCATACAAGTAAAAAAGAACTCCCAAAATACATTAATTATAACACTCAAAACTAAAAATGAAGAACTAAATCAACTTTTAAATAAAGAAGCTATTTATTCAATAAAAGCAATTGATACAAGATACTATATATATATATATATATATATATATATATATATATATATATATGCGAACAAACCAGATAAAATCCTAGCTAACAAATTAAGAGATCACCAAATGATTCCTTCCAAATAGCAAATGTATTTGCTAACTTCTATAACAATCTATCGCCTAGATTTAGAGTTCTGCGTTAGCTGTCAAATGCAGCGTTAAGGGCTCCTAACGCTGCTTTTTACCGCCCGATGGTATTTAGAGTCAGTCAGGAAAGGTTCTAACGCTCACTTTCCAGCCGCAGATCCCATTATGCCAATTGCGTATCCTATCTTTTCATGGGATCTCCCTAACGCCGGTATTTAGAGAATATTTTTAACCCCTAATCTGCCGACAGGACACCGCCGCAACCTACATTATTCCTATGAACCCCTAATCTGCTGCCTCTAACATCGCCGACACCTACATTATATTTATTAACCCCTAATCTGCCCCCCAACGTCACCGCTACCTTACCTACACTTATTAACCCCTAATCTGCCGACCGGACCTCGCCGCCACTATAATAAATGTATTAACCCCTAAACCGCCTCACTCCCACCTCGCAAACCCTATAATAAATAGTATTAACCCCTAATCTGCCCTCCCTAACATCGCCGCCACCTAACTTCAAGTATTAACCCCTAATCTGCCGACCGGACCTCGCCGCTACTAACCCTAACCCTAACACCCTCCTAAGTTAAATATAATTTAAATCTAACAAAATAAATTATTTCTTATTAAATAAATTAATCCTATTTAAAGCTAAATACTTACCTGTAAAATAAACCCTAATATAGCTACAATATAATGAATAATTATATTGTAGCTATTTTATGATTTACATTTATTTTACAGGCAACTTTGTATTTATTTTAACTAGGTACAATAGCTATTAAATAGTTATTTACTATTTAATAGCTACCTAGTTAAAATAATTACAAAATTACCTTTAAAATAAATCCTAACCTACGTTACAACTAAAAATAACACTACACTATCAATAAATTAATTAATTAAACTACCTACAATTACCTACAATTAAATCAACTAAACTAAATTACAAAAAAACAAACACTAAATTACAAAAAATAACAAAAGATTACAAGAATTTTAAACTAATTACACCTACTCTAAGCCCCCTAAAAAAATAACAAAGCCCCCCAAAATAAAAAAAATGCCCTACACTATTCTAAAATAAAAAGTTAACAGCTCTATTACCTTACCAGCCCTTAAAAGGGCTTTTTGCGGGGCATGCCCCAAAGAAATCAGCTCTTTTGCCTGTAGAAAAAAACATACAATAACCCCCCCAACATTACAACCCACCACCCACATACCCCTAATCTAACCCACCCAAACCCCCCTTAAAAAACCTAACACTAAGCCCCTGAAAATCTCCCTACCTTGTATTCACCCAGCCGGGTATCACCGATCCTCTTCGGCAAGAAGAGGTCCTCCAGAGGGTCCAAAGTCTTCATCCAGGCGGCATCTTCTATCTTCTTCCATCCGGAGCGGCTCCATCTTGAAGCAGCCAACGTGGAGCCATCCTTCCTCACCAACGGACTAACGACGAATGAAGGTTCCTTTAAATGACGTCATCCAAGATGGCGTCCCTCGAATTCCGATTGGCTAATAGGATTCTATCAGCCAATCGGAATTAAGGTAGGAAAAATCTGATTGGCTGATTCAATTAGCCAATCAGATTGAAGTTCAATCCGATTGGCTGATTGGATCAGCCAATCAGATTGAGCTTGCATTCTATTGGCTGTTCCGATCAGCCAATAGAATGCGAGCTCAATCTGATTGGCTGATCCAATCAGCCAATCGGATTGAACTTGAATCTGATTGGCTGATTCAATCAGCCAATCAGATTTTCCCTACCTTAATTCCGATTGGCTGATAGAATCCTATCAGCCAATCAGAATTCGAGGGACGCCATCTTGGATGATGTCATTTTTGGAGCCTAACGCAGCCCTTCAGACAACTATAAATACCAGCGTTATTTAAAAGGTGCGGGGGGGAAAAACACACGTAGCTAACGCACCCCTTTGGCCGCAAAACTCTAAATCTAGGCATATATAATTTGAAGAACCCCAAACTAGGGTCCAATGTTACAAATAAATTAGACAAATTCTTAAAAAATAGCTCACTTAAGACAATTCCAAAGGAAGATTTATATCTGTTTAACACCCCATAACAACACAAGAAGTGTCACTAGCCATTAAAGATCTCAAAAGAAATAAAACCCCAGGCCCAGATGGAGTCCCTGGATCTTTTTACAAAGACTTACAGATTTCTTTAGCACCTCAACTTGTTAAATTATTTAACTTCATTTTACAAGGTACCGACTTGCCCCCTGACCACCTATTAGCAAGAAACAGTAGTACCGAAACCTGGTAAAAATAGACAATTATGTCAAAGTTTTCAACCAATTTCCCTCATAAACCAGGACCTTAAATTGTTCACCAAGATTTTGTCAATTCGCCTGACCAACCCCATTATGAATTTAATAAACATTGATCAAGTAGGCTTTATCAAACAAAGGGAAGCCCCAGACAATATTCATAAACTTATCAACTTATCAATAAATACTGTATAGTGACTACCAAGGGAGTGCCTTCTCTGTTTCTAGCTTTGGATGCAGAAAAGGCATTTGACAGGGTTAATTGGGACTATATGCATGCAGTTCTGAACAAGATAGGGATTAAAGGGCCATTTCATGATACACTAAAAAAATTATACTCAAATCCTGAAGCGTTTATTAGACTCTCTGGTTACCAATCCAAACAAATTAGAATTCGCAACAGAACCAGACAAGGGTGTCCACTATCCCCGCTCCTTTTTGCACTCTGCATCGAACTGTTAGCAGTTAAAATAACAAATGATCCAGATATTGCAGGGATAGAATTTGGCAATAAGATATACAAAATATTGTTATTTACTGATGATATTATTCTATCATTAACTAAACCCCTACTCTCCCTTCCGCCATTATATTCTCTATTAAACAAATTTGGTGAACTATTGGGTTATAAAATAAATGTACATGCAATATATAGAGCAAATTATATCCCCATGTTTACACACATTAGAAATGTATTAGCTAAATGGACTAAACATAATATTTCTCTTTATGGCAGAATAATAACGGTTAAAATGACGATATTACCTAAACTGCTCTACCTATTTTGATCTTTACCAGTTTCAATACCAATATCGGAACTGCATAAAATGCAAAATGATATATTACAGTTTGTTTGGCAAGGGAAAAGAGCAAGAATCAATAAACACCAAATGATGAGACACAGAACTGGAGGGGGAATAGGACTACCAAACGTAATATCTTATTATTATTCAGCCAGAATGTCCCAAACAGTGGTATAAAACAAATAACATATCACAATGGATTCAAATTGAAAAAGATATAGTGGGTATAGGTAATCTAGACAAATTATTATGGGCAAGCAAACAAGCTAGACCTTCACATATAAAGCAGTATATTTCAATTATTCATACTACCTTTCTGTGGGATAAATTAACTCTTTCATACCCCCATACTTAGTGATAGATCTAAAGCTACACCCCTCAAAACACTTAGGTCGGTAGTGGATATGCAAGTCCAAAAGAAATGGGAAAATAAGGGATTATATAGAATTGCGGATGCTTTTATAAATGATAAATTTATCACAATAACACAATATGCAGATCTAGGTACCTGCAGATCAGAGTATATGGTTGCACTACCTATAGTTAAAATCCAGGATCCAAGAAATTATAGGATATAATAGAGCACCTAACAACATGTTATTTGAAACACAATGGCCTCTAGTTATCAAGCTCCGTATGTACCTGCCATTGCCGGCCCAAATACGCCCGCCTAAGCTCGTCTCACATTGCCATGGACCTGAATACGCTCGCCAAAGTTATAAAAAAAAGCTGTCAAAGTACAGGGTGATGAGCAGCGGACTGTGATAGTTATCACTCATCCGATCTCGCTGCTCTTCGGCTTTTTCACAGCTTTATTTATAAGCTGTCACTAAGCACTCACACTATACTATACTGTTCTACCCCCTATACCGGCGCCCCCGGAGCCCCCCGCAACTAAAAAAGTTATTAATCCCTAAACCGCCGCTCCTAGACCCCTCCGCAACTATATTAAACATGTTAAACCCTAAGCCGCCGCTCCCGGATCCCACCGCCACTCTAATAAACTTATTAACCCCTAAACCGCCACCACCTATAATAAATTTATTAACCCCTATCCTGCTGATCCCGTACCCCGCCGCAACTAAATAAATTGTTTAACCGCCACCTATATTAAACTTATTAACCCCTAATCTGCCCCCCCTATACCGCCGCAATCTATATTAAACTAATTAACCCTGAAACCTAAGTCTAACACTAACCCTAACACCCCCCTAACTTAAATATTATTTTAATAAATCTAAATAAAAATTACTCTTATTAACTAAATTAATCCTATTTAAAACTAAATACCTATAAAATAAACCTTAATATAGCTACAATATAACTAATAATTACATTGTAACTATTTTAGAATTTATTTTTATTTTACAGGCAACTTTGTATTTATTTTAACTAGGTACAATAGTTATTAAATAGTTATTAACTATTTAATAACCACCTAGCTAAAATAAATCCAAAATTACCTGTAAAATAAATCCTAACCTAAATTACAATTAAACCTAACACTACACTATCATTAAATAAATTAAATAAAAATACCTACAAGTAGCTACAATTATCTGATTGGCTGATCCAATCAGCCAATCAGATTGAGCTCGCATTCTATTGGCTGATCGGAACAGCCAATAGAATGCGAGCTCAATCTGATTGGCTGATTGGATCAGCCAATCAGATTTTTCCTACCTTAATTCCGATTGGCTGATAGAATCCTATCAGCCAATCGGAATTCGAGGGACGCCATCTTGGATGACGTCAATTAAAGGAATATACATTCGGCAAGTAGGCATCGGTGAAGAAGGATGGCTCCGCGCAGGCTGCTTTGAAGATGGCTCCGCTCCGGATGGATGAAGATTGAAGACGCCGCCTGTATGAAGACTTCCATCGGATGGAAGACCTCTTCAGCGCCCCTCTTCAGCGCCCCTTGGATGAAGACTTCTATTGGATGGAAGACATCTTCAGCGCCCCTTGGGATCGGCAGGATACGGGATCGGCAGGATAGGGGTTAATAAATTTATTACCTACAAGTAGCTACAATTAAATGCAATTAAATAAACTAACATAATACCTATTTACCCCTATCCTGCCCCCCTATACCGCCGCCACCATAGCCAATCAGAATTAAGGTAGGAAAAATCTGATTGGCTGATTCAATCAACCAATCAGATTGAAGTTCAATCCGATTGGCTGATCCAATCAGCCAATCAGATTGAGCTTGCATTCTATTGGCTGATCGGAACAGCCAATAGAATGCGAGCTCAATCTGATTGGCTGATTGGATCAGCCAATCAGATTTTTCCTACCTTAATTCCGATTGGCTGATAGAATCCAATCAGCCAATCGGAATTCGAGGGACGCCATCTTGGATGACGTCACTTAAAGGAATATTCATTTGGCGAGTAGGCGTTGGTGAAGAAGGATGGCTCCGCGTCGGCTGCTTTGAAGATGGCTCCGCTCCGCTCCGGATGGATGAAGATTGAAGACGCCGCCTGGATGAAGACTTCTATTGGATGGAAGACCTCTTCAGCGCCCCTTGGATGAAGACTTCTATCGGATGGAAGACATCTTCAGCGCCCCTTGGATGATGACTTCGGCCCGGCTGGGTGAACGCGACTCAAGGTAGGGAGAACTTCAGGGGGGTAGTGTTAGATTTATTTAAGGGGGGTTTGGGTTAGAGTAGGGGTATGTGGGTGGTGGGTTTTAATGTTGGGGGGTTGTATTTTTTTTACAGGCAAAAGGGCTGATTACTTTGGGGCATGCCCCGCAAAAAGCCCTTTTAAGGGCTGGTAAAAGAGCTGGTTACTTTGTAATGTAGTATAGGGTAGGAACTTTTATTATTTATTTTTTATTTTATTTTATTAGGGGGCTTAGATTAGGTGTAATTAGTTTAACATTCTTGTAATTTTTTTTATTTTCTGTAATTTAGTGGGGTTTTTTTGTACTTTAGTTTAGTTTATTTAATTGTATTTAATTGTAGCTACTTGTAGTTAATTAATTTAATTTATTTAATGATAGTGTAGTGTTAGGTTTAATTGTAACTTAGGTTAGGATTTATTTTACAGGTAATTTTGGATTTATTTTAGCTAGGTGGTTATTTAATAGTTAATAACTATTTAATAACTATTGTACCTAGTTAAAATAAATACAAAGTTGCCTGTAAAATAAATATAAATCCTAACGCCTAGATTTAGAGTTTGGCGTTAGCCGTCAAAACCAGCGTTAGAGGCTCCTAACGCTGGTTTTGGGCTACTGCTGGTATTTGGAGTCAGTCAGGAAAGGGTCTAACGCTCACTTTGCAGCCGCGACTTTTCCATACATCGCAGATCCCCCTACGCCTTTTGCGTATCCTATCTTTTCAATGGGATCTTTCTAACGCTGGTATTTAGAGTCTTGGCTGAAGTGAGCGTTAGAAATCTAACGACAAAACTCCAGCCGCAGAAAAAAGCCAGGAGTTAAGAGCTTTCTGGGCTAACGCCGGTTCATAAAGCTCTTAACTACTGTGCTTTAAAGTACACTAACACCCATAAACTACCTATGTACCCCTAAACCGAGGCCCCCCCACATCGCCGCCACTCGATTAAATTTTTTTAACCCCTAATCTGCCGACCGCACACCGCCGCCACCTACGTTATCCCTATGAACCCCTAATCTGCTGCCCCTAACACCGCCGACCCCTATATTATATTTATTAACCCCTAGTCTGCCGCCCCAACATCGCCGACACCTACCTACAATTATTAACCCCTAATCTGCCAACCGGACCTCACCGCTACTATAATAAATGTATTAACCCCTAATCCGCCTTACTCCCGCCTCAATAACCCTATAATAAATAGTATTAACCCCTAATCTGCCCTCCCTAACATCACCAACACCTAACTTCAAGTATTAACCCCTAATCTGCTGACCGGACCTCACCGCTACTCTAATAAATTTATTAACCCCTAAAGCTAAGTCTAACCTTAACACTAACACCCCCTAAGTTAAATATAATTAAAATCTAACTAAATAAATTAACTCTTATTAAATAAATTATTCCTATTTAAAGCTAAATACTTACCTGTAAAATAAACCCTAATATAGCTACAATATAACGAAAAATTATATTGTAGCTATTTTAGGATTAATATTTATTTTACAGGCAACTTTGTAATTATTTTAACCAGGTACAATAGCTGTTAAATAGTTATTAACTATTTAATAGCTACCTAGTTAAAATAATTACAAAATTACCTGTAAAATAAATCCTAACCTAAGTTACAATTAAACCTAACACTACACTATCATTAAATTAATTAAATAAAATACCTACAATTATCTACAATTAAACCTAACACTACACTATCAATAAATAAATTCAATACAATACCTACAAATAAATACAATTAAATAAACTAACTAAAGTACAAAAAATAAAAAAGAACTAAGTTACAAAAAATAAAAAACATATTTACAGACATTAGAAAAATATTATAACAATTTTAAGCTAATTACACCTACTCTAAGCCCCCTAATAAAATAACAAAGACCCCCAAAATAAGAAAATGCCCTACCCTATTCTAAAATAAAAAAGTTCAAAGCTCTTTTACCTTACCAGCCCTTAAAAGGGCCTTTGCGGGGCATGCCCCAAAGAAAACTGCTCTTTTGCCTGTAAAAAAAAAATACAACCCCCCCCAACATTACAACCCACCACCCACATACCCCTAATCTAACCCAAATCCCCCTTAAATAAACCTAAAACTAAGCCCCTGAAGATCTCCCTACCTTGTATTCACCACACCGGGTTCACCGATCCGTCCTTGCTCCGACGTCTTCATCCAAGCCCAAGCGGGGGCTGAAGATGTCCATGATCCGGTTGAAGTCTTGATCCAAGCGGGAGCTGAAGAGGTCCATGATCCATCTGAAGTCTTCATCCAAGCGGGAGCTGAAGAGGTCCATGATCCGGCTGAAGTCTTCTATCAAGTGGCATCTTCAATCTTCTTTCTTCCGAATCCATGTTCATCCCGCCGATGCGGAACATCCATCTTCACCGACGACTTCCCGACGAATGACGGTTCCTTTAAGGGACGTCATCCAAGATTGCGTCCCTCGAATTCCGATTGGCTGATAGGATTCTATCAGCCAATCCGAATTAAGGACGAAAAAATCTGATTGGCTGATGGAATCAGCCAATCAATTTGAGCTCGCATTCTATTGGCTGTTCCGATCAGGTTTAATTGTAACTTAGGTTAGGATTTATTTTACAGGTAATTTTGTAATTATTTTAACTAGGTAGCTATTAAATAGTTAATAACTATTTAATAGCTATTGTACCTGGTTAAAATAATTACAAAGTTGCCTGTAAAATAAATATTAATCCTAAAATAGCTACAATATAATTATTCGTTATATTGTAGCTATATTAGGGTTTATTTTACAGGTAAGTATTTAGCTTTAAATAGGAATAATTTATTTAATAAGAGTTAATTTAATTCGTTAGATTTAAATTATATTTAACTTAGGGGGGTGTTAGGGTTAAGGTTAGACTTAGCTTTAGGGGTTAATAAATTTATTAGAGTAGCGGTGAGGTCCGGTCGGCAGATTAGGGGTTAATACTTGAAGTTAGGTGTCAGCGATGTTTGGGAGGGCAGATTAGGGGTTAATACTATTTATTATAGGGTTATTGAGGCAGGAGTGAGGTGGATTAGGGGTTAATACATTTATTAGAGTAGCGGTGAGGTCCGGTCGGCAGATTAGGGGTTAATTATTGTAGGTAGCTGGCGGCGACGTTGTGGGGGGCAGATTAGGGGTTAATAAATATAATATAGGGGTCGGCGGTGTTAGGGGCAGCAGATTAGGGGTACATTGCTATAACGTAGGTTGCGGCGGTGTACGGAGCGGCAGATTAGTGGTTAAAAAAAATATGCAGGTGTCAGCGATAGCGGGGGTGGCAGATTAGGGGTTAATAAGTGTAAGGTTAGAGGTGTTTAGACTCGGGGTACATGTTAGGGTGTTAGGTGCAGACTTAGGAAGTGTTTCCCCATTGAAACAATGGGGCCGCGTTAGGAGCTGAACGCTGCTTTTTTGCAGGTGTTAGTTTTTTTTCAGCTCAAACTGTCCCATTGTTTCCTATGGGGGAATCGTGCACAAGCATGTTTTTGAAGCTGGCCGTAAGCACCGCTGGTATTGAGAGTTGCAGTGGCGTAAATATGCTATACGCTCCTTTTTTGGAGCCTAACGCAGCCCTTCTGTGAACTCTAAATACCAGAGGTATTTAAAAGGTGCGGCCAAAAAAAAGCATGCGTAGCTAATGCACCCTTTTGGCCGCAAAACTCCAAATCTAGGTGTAAGATAGCTACAATGTAATTATTAATTACATTGTAGCAGTATTTAGTTTTAAATAGGATTAATTTAGTTAATAAGAGTAATTTTTATTTAGATTTATTAAAATAATATTTAAGTTAGGGGGTTGTTAGGGTTAGTGTTAGACTTAGGTTTAGGGTTAATTAGTTTAATATAGATGGCGGCGGTATAGGGGGGGCAGGATAGGAGTTAATAAATTTAATATAGGTGGCGACGGTGTAGGGGGGCAGATTAGGGGTTAATAAGTTTAATATAGGTGGCGGCAGGGTCCGGGAGCAGCGGTTTAGGGGTTAAACAATTTATTTCGTTTTGGCGGGTACGGGATCGGCAGGATAGGGGTTAATAAATTTATTATAGGTGGTGGCGGTATAGGGGCAGGATAGGGGTTAATAAATTTAATATAGGTGGCGACGGTGTAGGGGGCAGATTAGGGGTTAATATGTTTAATATAGGTGGCGGCAGGGTTCGGGAGCAGCGGTTTAGGGGTTAAACAATTTATTTAGTTGCAGCGGGGTATGGGATCGGCAGGATAGGGGTTAATAAATTTATTATAGGTGGCGGAGGTATAGGGGGGCAGGATAGGGGTAAATAGGTATTATGTAGGTGGCGGCGGGGTCTGGGAGCGGTGGTTTAGGGGTTAACATATTTATTATAGTTGCAGCGGGGTCCGGGAGCGGCGGTTTAGGGGTTAATAAGTTTATTAGAGTGGCGGTGGGCTCCAGGAGTGGCGGTTTAGGGGGTAATACATTTATTTTATTGCGGCGGTGTAGGGGGGGCAGATTAAGGGTGTTTAGACTCGGGGTACATGTTAGGGTGTTAGGTGTAGACAGCTCCCATAGGAATCAATGGGATATCGGGCAGCAGTGAACATGAACTTTCGCCATGCTCAGACTCCCATTGATTCCTATGGGATCCACCGCCTTCAGGGCGGCGGATTGAAAACCAGGTACGCTGGGCCGGAAAAGTGCCGAGCGTACCTGGTAGTCATTTGATAACTTCCAAAAGTAGTCAGATTGTGCCGAACTTGTGTTCGGAACATCTGGAGTGACGTAAGAATCGATCTGTGTCGGACTGAGTCCGGCGGATCGTAGCTTACGTCACTATATTCTACTTTTGCCGGTGTGTAGGGCTTGATAACTTAGGCAAATCAGCCTCGCCACAAATACGCTGCGGAATTCCAGCGTATTTGAGGTTGACGGCTTGATAACTAGAGGCCAATGTCTAAATAAAAGTTCTAGGAGAGGGTTAATATCAGCATTATATCCAATATTTAACATTGTAGATATAGAAAATAAAACCTCTATTATGCTAAAGTGGTAAAAGGATTTAGACAAATCCTGGCCGCTAAAGACATGGTTAATAAATATTGACAAAAGTTTATCCTTTCCTCCTAATGCATCTTTGAATGAAAACTTCTTGAAGGTTTCATATAAATGGTATGTTTTTCCCACTAGGTACGCTAAATCAGAAGAAGTGAATAATCACATATGCTGTAGGGGATGTAGAGAAGTTGGCTCATATATACACATGTGGTGGAATTGTGCTAAAGTTAGAAAGTACTATTTGTACTCAGATTGATAGATATTCTAGTTTTATTTGTTTTATGTTTGTTTTTTGCGTATGCGATTGGTGTCACTACTAAGAGCCTCCCATTGTGTATATCACTATTTATTTTCGTACTCGCATTTATATTACATATATGTACATATACTTATTCCATCTATGTGCATTTTAAATACTCCTCTTAAATGTGCTCGTTTAATATAATCCTGCACGATTTTTGTATATATAATACGAGTTGCAGTTTTTTACCCATGCTGTATACTTCTCATAGAGGCCTAACATTGGATAAATGACAACCAATGGTAGCCCTTGTAGTGGTCACGCCTCCACGCATGCGCTGTTCATTTTAGAAGACGCCGAAAATTCGGCAATAAAAGTTCGTGGTTTTAATCATTTGGTATATTGCACCTGAGGAAACGGTCAGGAAAGACCGAGAAACGTTGTGCTGCTATACTGTAAATAAAGTCTGTTTGTTTTTACTAGACTTTTGCCACGAATCATCATCTTTATTCAATCATATACTTTACAACTTTTTTAACATTTGGAGTCCTTTTGATACATTGTATCCAATAGTGTATCTACTGTCACTGGTGTATCCATCAACACAAGTGGACGATCCGGCTTGGTGCTAAACTTGTGGCTGGTTACTGCATGCTGCTTGCCTGTCGTTGCTCCCTTGTTCCAGAGTTGCTCTGACATCCATCAGTGTGAGTTAGCTGGACGACTCCCAACAGTCCAGAAGGCATTTGTGACACTTCTCAAGTGTCATACAGCTTGTAAGTACGGTCTTACTTGTACATTTGGCGTGTTTGAATCATCTGATTGTGCACCATGGTGGCGCCTTCTTTTTTTATCTTTCACATCTACAGATCATAACATCTTGGGACACCAACAAGAATTTCGAAGAAGCAGCCTGCCATCTGTTCCAGACATTTGAATCTGGATTATGGACTAGACGAACTGTCCAAATTTCACATAACCACCATCTACCAGATTGGTTTGATTGGGACTTTTTATCACTCTGTATATTTATTTTGTAATGTTCACTCCCGCATTTATATATAGGGGTTTTTTATTATAGTATTGCACTATATGTTGACATCTTCACCTTTTATACACAGGTATTTGGCGCACTGTTTTTTTTTTTTTTTTTTTTTCACATTCAGTATTCTTTTTGTTCTTTGGGTATGACCAGTTAGCGACTATTTATAATATATCACTATACCGGCCATTATATATTTGGTTATATATTATTTATTATTATTTTTTTGTGTGCACTCTTGCACACCTTCACACTAACTGGAACAGTGGTTCATATATCCCGTTTGCAACTATTGCACTGTTACACTTACAGAATATATATATATATCCCATGTACCACATGTGATTTTTTTTAATATTTTATTAATATTGTATCACATCATTATTTTTATACACTACAATCATATCACTGGGTTACCAGATTATTGTGATTTACTGATATCAACATATTTGTTCTAGTAATTGCCATTTTTTAACACATTCACTATGCAAAACAGAGACCAGAGACTTAAACATAGGGAAGCCCTGAGTAACCATGAGAATATACAAGATATGTCAGATGAAATCATAGATGATCTCTCCATGGTACAATTATTCCACAAACTAGAGGATGCCTTAAAAAATGAACACAGACATTGGTGGGATATAGATACACTTAAAAAGTATAAAGAGAGAGGCCAGATCCCTAGAGGTCTCAGAATTTTAAAATTATGTTCCTTCAAACAAGATGTAGAGTTGACTGAAAAATGGCAGGCTACTCTGACAGACTGTTCACTAAAACTCATAGATTTACTAATTGAGTTTAGAACAACTCTTTTGAACAAAACAGAGTCTGATATTGAGGAGATTCAGAATATTTTAATCAAACATGAATCTAATACTGACTATAATAAATATATAAAAGAAGTACAAGAAAAATCTGATACATTCCAAAAGAAAATTATACACACCAAAATCAAAAAACTAGCTAGAGATGAGAAAGATTATCTGGAAGGCAAAGTATATGATTTTCAAAAGGGAACTTTAGAAAGTGAACACAATAGTGGCTCACTGGAAACTGATACACCCCAAGAGAAACCATGGGTGAAAGTTAATTATAAGAAACCCAGAGATAAAAAGAAAAATTTGAGTTTTAGAAACCAAAATAATACCCCATCTAATTCCAATCACAGAGAATATGGTCGACCCTCTACCTCTAACTGGGAAAGAGAGGATTTTAACAACAGTCCACACACATATAGATATAATCAGTATCAAAATAACAATCAACAACACTATAGGGAAGAAGAGATAGAATACAATAACCGTGGGTTTCAAAACGAGCACCATGGGAATTACTCTAGAGTCCAACCAAATGAAACCAATTACAATAATAGCCATCGAAGAGATGAAAACAGACAGATTAATAAATCTCAGGTTTTTCAGTACGAACAAAAACAGATGTACACCCCGCCACACCTCAGACATGCACCAATCAAATTAAAACAATTAGAAAGGGCCCAAGAGGGGGAAAAAATGGCTACCACTACACCAAGAAAAAGATCTTACGCCAACGTGGCAGCAGAGGGAGAGGCAAGACTTCCAAAAAAGAGAAACTTAAACGCATGAGTAAGAATATATATAATCTATCCAATCATGTTCTTTCCAACGAAGAAATTTGTGTTTTAAATAGGGGCTTATCGTTTTGTCCATCAAACCAACACAATTTATTTGACTTGTTTGTTGATTTGAACAAGTTTGTTCGCAAACTATCTTTGCAACGTTACTTCTGTGAAAAGAAACTAAAAGATTCAGGCCATAGACCAATTTTAACTAATGACATGAGTGAACGTCCTTCCACTGATATTATATATTTTGATCCAGATACTCTTTATGCTGATCTTTTTGAAGATTGTATACATTCAAATCTAATGCCTAAATCTAATTTTAATCCACCCAATGCAGGTTTAAATATTGAACTATTTCAAAAACTAGTATTAGAAGATTTTGGAAAACTCCCAAGAGCTAGAACCAAAGATTCCAATTTGAACATTTATGAAGTTAAGGCCCTATCCAGACTAGCTTCTAATAATAACATAATAATTAGAGAAGCGGATAAGGGTGGAGGAATTATCATACAGAATCGTGTAGACTACATAAGAGAAGCCGATAGGATTCTGTATGATAAACAGTATTATAAGATCCTTACTTTCAATCCCACGAATAAATTTCTGGCCAGTCTGGTCCAAATGGTTGACCGAGGATGGTTAGAAGGCATTCTAACTAAAAAAGAAAGGGATTTTTTAATCCCTACTAATCCGAATTTGGCCTATTATTACCATCTCCCAAAGATCCACAAAAATTTGGTGGATCCTCCTGGGAGGCCTATCATTTCGGGTATTGGTAATCTCACATGTAGTCTATCCGAATATGTGGATCAATTCCTAAAAAAATCAGTAGTCACTTTAAATTCATATATTCAAGACACTCCGGATCTCATTTATAAGATATCTAAAATTAAGAAGGGAAACAGGAAACTTTTATGGCTTACTTGTGATGTCTCGGCTTTGTATTCGAATATAGCCCATGATTTAGGCATTAATGCCATTGAATACTACTTAAAACAAGACATGTATATGCCAGAGAAACAAAGGAAATTTCTTTTGGAGTGTATCTTATTTGTCCTTAAGAACAATTATTTTGTCTATCAAGAAAAATTCTTTTTGCAGATCAAGGGAACGGCCATGGGGACCAGATTCGCCCCGAGTTTTGCCAATTTATTTATGGGCATGTTTGAGGACAGATACATCTATTCCTCTGACTCGGTGGCGAATCTGGTCTTTTATGGCCGTTTCATTGATGACCTCCTTTTTATTTGGGAAGGCAGCACTATAGAAGCCCAAAATTTTGTTGACAAATTAAATGATAACGATATGGGGCTGCAGTTTTCATCCAAAATGGACGAAACAAGTATGGATTTTTTGGATTTGATATTAGAATGGGACAATTTAGGTAACATCACTACCAAAACTTTTTTCAAACCAGTGGATGCAAACAGCTACCTTAATTTCAAAAGCAACCACCACTTACCGTGGAAAAAGAATATACCATACAACCAGTTCTGTAGGTTGCGCAGAAACTGCACTGATTTGAAAACTTTTGATATACAGGCTGACCTTTTAAAAGAAAGGTTTTTGGAAAAGAATTTTCCGAGTAGTCTAATTGAGACCAGCTTCCTTGAGGCCAGAAGGAAATGTAGAGAAGATTTTTTCTCTAAATACACAAGGGACAACCATGCGACTGATAAAGAAGTAAAATCCAAAAATCCCAGGGAGTCTAATAATACTGGGGTTAGATTTGTAACACAATTTAATAACAACCACAAAAAGATCAAAGGCATTTTAGAAAAATATTGGTACATCCTAGAGAATGATCCATTTCTTACCAACACTTTGAGTAAGCAACCAATATGTACTTACAGAAGAGCTCCCACCTTAAAAAATAAGCTGGCTCCCAGCAAGGTAGTCATGAAAGTACATCAGCCCAAAATAAATGGTTTTACCCCTAAAAATAGGGTTTCTACACTACTAGGAAAACCAGGTTTTTATAAATGTAATCGTGCACACTGTGGCCTATGTGTTTTCACAAATCCAAATAGAATTGAATTTAGTTCATTTATCACAAAAGAAAAATTTAACATTAATTCACATTTCACGTGTGATTCTCCCTTTGTTGTCTACCTATTAGAATGTGTATGTGGACTCCAATACGTGGGGAGGACCTCCAGGCCCCTAAAAAAGAGGTGGGGGGAACACAAAAGAAACATAGAAAACAATATCAAAAACCATAGTATTCCCAAACATGCCAGTCTTTGCCACTCTTCACCTACTGATTGTTTTTCTATATTCCCATTAGAACAGATCCTACCCAAGTGGGGCAGGAACAGGTTTTTACATTTGAGACAAAGGGAGACCTTTTGGATTTGGAAACTCAAAAGTCTGTCCCCTGGTGGTCTCAATGCCAATATCGATATGGCAGCTTTTAACTAGTTTTTCAATATATTTTAACATATATTTTTGATGGTATCTTTATGGTGACTTCTACTACCATTGCCTTATGTGGAAATAAACATAGATATATCATGATTGGCGATGGATAGATATATCGTATTCCATGTTTGATGCCTTATGGGTTGTGGTTTCAGCCATATTCATGGGATATGTGACGTGTATTGGTGCATATATGCATGTAAAGCTAGATATTTTATTTGCATATTTTTATAAATATGTTTTACAAGTAGGTATTATCTGTACTTTATGTGATTACTAATATAGATATGACATGAATGACGAGGGATCGATATATCTTAGTCCATGTGGGATACTTTATGGGTTGTGGTTTCAGCCATACTCATTAGATATGTAACGTGCATAGGTGCATATATACATGTACAGATGGCCATTTACAAATATGTTTTATCAGTAGGTTTTATCCTTACCACCCATTTAATTATTTAGTCTCACATTTTATTTAGGTGTACATTTCATATGGATTATATACGTTTTATGCTATGGATATCTATTACTTTAGGCCTCTTATATGAGGCTAATGTATATAATATTTTGATGTATTATTCTGTAAACATTGTACTATTTGTACTCAGATTGATAGATATTCTAGTTTTATTTGTTTTATGTTTGTTTTTTGCGTATGCGATTGGTGTCACTACTAAGAGCCTCCCATTGTGTATATCACTATTTATTTTCGTACTCGCATTTATATTACATATATGTACATATACTTATTCCATCTATGTGCATTTTAAATACTCCTCTTAAATGTGCTCGTTTAATATAATCCTGCACGATTTTTGTATATATAATACGAGTTGCAGTTTTTTACCCATGCTGTATACTTCTCATAGAGGCCTAACATTGGATAAATGACAACCAATGGTAGCCCTTGTAGTGGTCACACCTCCACGCATGCGCTGTTCATTTTAGAAGACGCCGAAAATTCGGCAATAAAAGTTCGTGGTTTTAATCATTTGGTATATTGCACCTGAGGAAACGGTCAGGAAAGACCGAGAAACGTTGTGCTGCTATACTGTAAATAAAGTCTGTTTGTTTTTACTAGACTTTTGCCACGAATCATCATCTTTATTCAATCATATACTTTACAACTTTTTTAACATTTGGAGTCCTTTTGATACATTGTATCCAATAGTGTATCTACTGTCACTGGTGTATCCATCAACACAAGTGGACGATCCGGCTTGGTGCTAAACTTGTGGCTGGTTACTGCATGCTGCTTGCCTGTCGTTGCTCCCTTGTTCCAGAGTTGCTCTGACATCCATCAGTGTGAGTTAGCTGGACGACTCCCAACAGTCCAGAAGGCATTTGTGACACTTCTCAAGTGTCATACAGCTTGTAAGTACGGTCTTACTTGTACATTTGGCGTGTTTGAATCATCTGATTGTGCACCATGGTGGCGCCTTCTTTTTTTATCTTTCACATCTAAAGTTAGAAAGGTTTGGGATCAGACCTCAAATGTTCTTAGTTTAATATTAGAGAAGGAAATTACCCTGACTCCAGAACAAGCTCTACTTCACTTTCTAGTAGAAGGTACATTGAAGACCCATTCTAAATTAATAGCTATGATCTGCACCATCACGCATCTATGTATAGCTAAATTCCAAAAATTAGAACTTCCCTAATTTGATCATAGCAAAAGAAAGATTGAATACCACTATAATATGTCAAGTGCCTCTGCTACCCTCTTAAATAGTAAAGACCATTTTCTAGAACAATGGGAATCATATATTATGTACCTTGAAGCAGAATACAGAACCAGACATAAAAGACAAGGAGACAAGAACTGGAAACAATAGATTATGTTGACACCAATAACACTAATAATCGTGCTATAACAAATTAGATGATCTAATGAACCATATCTTAAAGTTTTATGTTCTTGATGTGACCTATGGTAATTAGTAGTGATATATGTGTATAAATAAGTCAGTTTGTTTAGTGATATGATGGTACAATTAAATAAAACACAGAAGAAGAACCGGAGGCTTTTGATTTGATTGTCATTATTAATATCTGTATTACATATGTAAGACTGACATGATGTTATAACTAAAAAGTGATGATTGTAACTTTTAATTTGGAAAATTAAATTAAAAAATCAACAAAAAAGTGGTTGGCTCTTCTTTTTATTTACACTGCAGGCTGCTGATGCAGAAACAAAAATTGCTGCAATTGTAAAGAGAAATATTGATAGGACATCAGTTATACAGGATTGAGAAAAAAAATAATGCTTTTACATAAAGATCTTAAAGTAAGCCTTTTTTTTTTTCTTTTTTACACTAATGTGCAGTTCTAGCACTTACACTGCAATTATCTGTTAGAGAATTAGCCATAGGTCATTTAACAAGTAAATTGTAAGTTTAGGAACAAAGGAAAATAACTTCTAACTACAAAATAACTAAATGAGATGTAGCCAATATGGCCATTGGCAAATCCAGACCAGGTGCAAGATGTCTTTTTTAAGTGGATCTCAAAGTTTGCTGAAAATTTGGTGATAATATTGTGATGTGCCATGAAGGAGCTTTTAAGGAGACATCAAATTTATATTTAATAAAATCACTAGGAAGTAGACTGCAGATTGAGTATTTTCTATCTATCTATCTATCTATCTATCTATCTATCTATCTATCTATCTATCTATCTATCTCTTCATCTGTCCACATGTCATTACTGTTGTATAGAGCATTGCTTCTATGCTCTTGGAGTCCAGAAAATAAAGAGAACACAGGCGAAGGGAAGAAATGGGACACTAGGGGCTACATTGGAACGCCTTTTTAAAGAGTTAAGTCACAGGGCCTGATGATCTAAAGCTCTGGTGAGATTACAGTACATCAGATCTGAGGAGATTACAGTATATCATATCTGGTGAGAGAACACTACATCATATCTGGTGAGATTACATTACATCAGATCAGATGAGATTACATTACATCATATCTGGTGAGAGAACAGTACATCATATCTGATGAGATTACATTACATCAAATCTAGTGAGATTACATTACATCAGATCTGGTGAGATTACAGTATGTGATGAGAGCAGGATGTGATGTCACTAGTATGTGGGCGGGGCTTAGGTCCGGTGTCTGTGTCGCAGTTAGTTTAGTACAATCAACCTGACTAGATGTGTATTGTTATGCTCTGCAATAAAATAGAGTTGTACCATCATTGCTGTGTCCTGCATATGTCCTGCATCTCATGACATGGTGTCAGAAGTTCTGGACTGCGCTTCTGTTCCTGATCGATTGCAATGTCAAAGTTTACCCCACCTGAGCCTTTTGACTTCTCTCAGCCTGCAGCTTGGCCCACATGGAGTCAGCGGTTTCAGCGCTTCAGGATTGCTTCCAAACTGAACAAGGAGAGTGGTGAAGTACAAGTTAATTCTCTTTTATACTCTATGGGGAAAGATGTGGAGCCAGTGTTCAATGCTTTTATTTTCCAAGAAGGGGAAGAATTTAACTTTGATATAGTTATGGATAAACTCAGTGCCCACTTTGTGCCCAAAAGAAATGTGATTCATGAGAGAGCTTGTTTTCACAAACGTAATCAGCGTGTGGGAGAATCTGTGGAGTAATTTGTGCGCAGCCTGTATGAATTAGCTGAATTCTGTGAGTTTGGTGTTGCTAAAGAAGAGCAAATCAGAGACAGAATAGTTATTGGAATTGCAGATGCTGAAGTCTCCCTGAAGCTGCAGTTAGAGCCTGATTTAACGTTAGACGGGGCTATTAGGATGGCCCGCCAGAGTGAACTGGTGAAAAAGCAAAGTGCTGATCTGAGGTCTGAGAGTATTGTGGATGAAGTGCAACAGTCTAGGAAAACTGCTAGTGAAAGGCACAGTGTGAGCGGTAGATCTAAAGTACTGGAAAGGCCTAGAAGTGGATGGGCTCAACATGGCCGATGCACACGGTGCTACCGGGCTCATGATCAGAGTGCTATATGCCCGGCCAGAGATAGAAGATGCAGGAAATGCAACAGAATAGGCCATTTTGAAGTGGTGTGTAAAACTGAATACATTAAGGAGATGCAGGTGGACAGTGACCAGGAGGGTCAGGAAGTGTCTTTTGTGGGGTCTGTTGTGGAACGGACAAGCTCAGAGGAAGATTGGAAAGTTACTTTTACTGTAATGGGAGCCAAAGTTGATTTTAAGATTGACACAGGAGCAGATATCACTGTAATGTCTTTTGCTGAATTTATGAAACTGCCTCGACAGCCCCAGCTGGCGAAGGTTACTACAAATATCCATAGTCCTGGTGGCCGCATTGATTGTGTGGGGAAATTTCTTGCCAGCTGTGAGTACAAACAAAGGAAGTTTACCATGTGGGTGCATGTGATCCGAGGTCAGTGTGTTAACAGTTTATTGAGCAGAAAAGCAGCCTGTGACTTGGGCCTCGTGGCCAGAGTGAATGAGATTTCCGAAGATATGTTTGGCGAGTTGGGCCTACTGAACTGCAAACCTGTCCGTATAGCACTTTAAAGTGACGCAGTCCCATACAGTATTTCTACCCCTCGTAGAATCCCGTTCCCGCTCATGCCTCAAGTGGAGAAAGAGCTTATGCGCATGAAGTCTATGGGGGTTATTGAAGAGGTTGTTGAAGCGACTGATTGGTGTGCCCCCATTGTTCCAGTTGCAAAGAAAAACAGAAAGGTGCGCATCTGTGTGGACCTGAAAAGGTTGAATGAAGCAGTGAAGAGAGAGAGATTTGTGCTGCCGACATTAGAAGATATAGCTCCAAAGTTGGCTGGGGCGAAGTTCTTTTCCACATTAGACGCTTCTAGCGGCTTTTGGCAGATCCCCCTGGATCCAAAGTGCCGCAAACTGACTACCTTTATCACACCGGTAGGTCGGTTCTGCTTCTGCAGACTCCCCTTTGGGATATCCTCCGCTCCTGAAATCTTTCAAAGGGAAATGAGTTCTCTCCTGAGTGACCACATGGGCACAGCGGTCGTCATGGACGACATTCTAGTGTATGGGTCTACAGTGGAGGAGCATGATCAGCGTTTAAGTTGTGTGCTACAGGCTATCAAAGAGTCTGGGCTGAAGCTGAATAAAGAAAAATGTCATTTTAGGAAAACTGAATTATGCTACTTTGGGCATATCATCAACGGGGATGGCATCAAGCCAGACCCAGAGAAAATTTGTGCTATTGAACAGATGAAAAGCCCTTCGGATGTACATGAGCTGAGACAGATATTGGGCCTTGTAAACTACGTGGGCAAGTTTCTTCCAGATTTATCAACAGTTTTACACCCTGTCACAGAGTTGCTTAAGAAAGACGTTGCCTGGGTCTGGGGACCTTCACAAGAAAAAGCTTTTCTGCATGCCAAGTCCCTGCTGGGGTCTGCCCCAGTGCTGGGGTTCTACGACCCTTCAAAAAAGACTGTGGTTAGTGCCGATGCAAGCAGTTATGGGTTGGGGGCTGCACTCCTGCAGCTGAATGACAACAAACTACAGCCTATCGCCTACTGTTCCCGCACACTGACGGCTGCGGAGTCAAAATACGCCCAAATTGAGAAAGAGTGCCTGGCTGCAGTTTGGGCCTGTGAGCGCTTTCAGTGTTATCTAGTGGGTTTGGAGAAATTTAGTCTGGAAACTGACCACAAACCGCTAGTCCCTCTAATCAATTCTTATGACATTGACAAAACACCTTTGAGATGCCAGAGACTTTTAATGAGACTGCTCAGGTTCAATGTTCAGGCAGTGCATGTGCCGGGGAAACAACTGGTTGTTGCGGATACACTATCCAGGCTCCCGCTGGCTGCTGCTGAAGAATCCTCCACGGAATCGGATGTGAAAGTGTATGTTGATTCAGTTCTGGCCTCTAAGTCCATTTCTTCAAGGAAACTGGAAGAGATAAAGAAAGAGACATATTTGGACACAGATCTGCAAGAGGTTATAAGGTACATAAAAGAAGGCTGGCCCGAGAGCCGGGCAGCCTGGATGTCTTTAAATGCTTACCAGCCAGAGAGGTTGCAGCTCACAGAGCTGGAGGGGTTGATGCTGTTCCAGGACCGCATTGTAATTCCTGTCAGCATGAGGAAGGAGATGCATTACAAAGTGCAGAGAAAGGGCAGCTACAGCTGTGTGGTGGCCTGGGATCAGCTCCGACATTGCAAAATGTCTAAATGTGTCTTTTGCCGGGAACGCCGGCCTACTCAGAGAAGGGAGCCCTTGATGTCTACTCCGCTGCCTGCGGGGCCGTGGCAGAAAATAGCTGCTGATTTGTGTGAACTGCACGGGAAAAAGTTTCTTGTTGTGATCGACTACTATTCCAGGTATTTGGAAATTGCACCCCTGAATGATATCACAAGTCAGGCCGTTATCATTCGCCTGAAGAGCTTGTTCGCCCGCTGGGGCATTCCAATGGAGCTGGTGAGTGATAATGGTATGCAGTTCGCTTCTACAGAGTTCAGTGCTTTCAGCAGGGAATATGATTTTGTACATTCCACGTCAAGTCCACATTATCCTCAGGCCAACGGAATGGCTGAAAGGGCAGTTCAAACAACAAAATTTATTCTAAAGCAATCTGAGCCGTACCTAGCCCTCTTGTCATACAGGGCGACGCCCATTCAAGCCACCGGCTTTAGCCCGGCACAGCTGATGCTAGGACGCCAGATTCTCACCACTTTACCCTCAGTGGGTGTCTTCAAGCCGCCTGGCCCTGTTCCTCGGGACGAAGTCCTTAGGAGGGATGAAGAGGCCAAAAAGGGTTATCGTTTCTTCTACGACAGGAGACATTCTGTCAGGCCTTTACAGGAACTGAAAGCGGGCCAAAGTGTCAGAATTAAACTGGATGATGAGAAGAAATGGAAGACGCCTGCTACGGTAGTGGGCCGCTCTCCAGAACCAAGGTCTTACACAGTCCTTACAGAGGGAGGGACGGTCACACGCCGTAACCGAAGACATCTTCAGCCTGTACCTGAGAGTCTGGAACCGGATACCTCAGTACCACCGCCGGTGAGATCCCCTGTTCTAAGAGAGGTGCCTTCCCCTCAGCAAGATCACAGCGGGGATATATCTTTGCCTCCAGCAGACTCTTGTTCACCATCTTCTGTATCAGAGGACAGTTCATGCAAAGTTACATCAAGCGGAAGAGTGGTGAATCTTCTGGCCCGATACAGGGACTGACTTTAGCTAGAACAGTGACCGGAAGTATGGGCAGAATAATCCCATGGTCACTATGGACTAGGGTAGTCTACCCCGATGTCCAAGTCAGGATGTAATTTATTTGTTCATGTTTTCTAATCTATCTGTTTTTATAATGTTCAAAAACAAAAATGTTGTTGTATACCCTGTTGGTGTACCTTGTTATTTATTATATGCAAATGCATGCTTTGCCTTTGAAAAGGGGAAGATGTGATGAGAGCAGGATGTGATGTCAATAGTATGTGGGCGGGGCTTAGGTCCGGTGTCTGTGTCGCAGTTAGTTTAGTACAATCAACCTGACTAGATGTGTATTGTTATGCTCTGCAATAAAATACCATCATTGCTGTGTCCTGCATATGTCCTGCATCTCATGACACAGTACATCAGATCTAGTGATCTTACATTAAATTATATCTGGTGAGATTACAGTACATCATATCTGGTGATTTTACAGTACATCAGATCTGGGGAGATTACACTACTTCATATCTGGTGAGATTACAGTACATCAGATCTGGTGAGATTACATCAAATCTAGTGAGATTACATTATATCAGATCTGGTGAGATTACAGTACATCAGATCTGGTGATTTTACATTAAATCATATCTGGTGAGATTACAGTACATCATATCTGGTGATTTTACAGTACATCAGATCTGGTGAGATTACAGTATATCAGATCTTGTGAATTTACATTACATCAGATCTGGTGAGATTACATTATATCAGATCTGGTGAGATTACAGTACATCAGATCTGGTGAGATTACATTACATCAGATCTGATGAGATTACAGTACATCAGATATGGTGAGATTACATTACATCAGATGTGGTGAGATTACAGTACATCAGATCTGGTGAGATCACAGTACATCAGATCTGGTGAGATTACATTACATCAGATCTAGTGAGATTACATCAGATCTGGTGAGATTACAGTACATCAGATCTGGTCAGATTACAGTACAACCAATCTGGTGAGATTACATTACATCAGATCTGGTGAAATTGCATTACATCATATCTGTTGAGATTACATTATCTGGTGAGATTACATCAGATCTGGTGAGATTACAGTACATCAATACTGTAAGGTCCATCAAAGGATTGTAGACATTTTAGCTATATAACTGACTATCTAGCTATGCAGGGTTCTAGATGTTAAGGAGAGACAGAGTGTTGCAATGTAATCCATAAAAAGACCCCAAAGATTTTGTGTAATTTCTCTCCATGTGGATGAGTTTTTAATCATTAGGCCCATAAGCTTTTGCCTTCTTATTTCTTCTGTTTAATGTTATTTACACTTTAGTTCTGTTTTTATAATCTATTTTTCACCTAAAAATGCAAAAACATTCAAGTTACATTTGATGATCTACAGTACTGAGCTAACACATTTGTTGAAGACCTGGTAGATCATGGAATGTTGCTTTAACCCCTTCACTACCAGGACTTTCAGAGAAAGTATATATATATATATACAATTGAATGAGCTGGAACAGAAGTTTGAGAGAAGAGGCTACAAAAGTAGACTACTAAGGGATTATTGGGAGAGAGAAAAGGAGGAAAATCAAGATTTGCTGTTGACAGAGAAGGAGAAGAGACATGATAAAGACCAGCTGACAATGCATAAACTATTAGCAAGTACTGGTCTATTGTAGAAACAGATTCAACACTACCGTTTCAAGGGATGAGACCACCTAGATTGGGTTTTAGAATCGCTAAATCCATAAGGGATCATCTCATACAGTCTGACCTAAGGGACTGTTATACACCTACCACATGGTTGAAGCAGGCCAGTGGTTGCTATAGGTGCACAGGGTATGTAACTTGTAATAGTCTAACTACCGGAAAATAATTTTGTCATCCATACAAGAATAAAAAATACTATTTGAGACACCGGCTCACATGTACAACTTACATACAGCAAGATTACAAGTTTTGCGGTATGGTGCGGTACGGCTATACTGCTGAAAAATTGTCCATTGCGCGTGGAATGGCAGTTCTCCTGGATTACAAGATGTGGCGATATAGATATACCACAAGCATTTTAGCCTGTAACGCAACTATCCATTCCGCACTCAAAAAATGAGTTTCCATACAGCTGTATTACAGGTTGTGCAGTCCGGCTAAAATGCTTGAGTTATAGCCTATAGCGCCCTGATCCATACCGCGATCTGAGACCAGTAGTTATGGATTTTGGAAAACAAAAACATTTCACAAAACTCATAACTAAAATGTTACAAAGTACACTAACACCCATAATTTACCTATTTACCCCTAAATTGCCACCCTCCCGCATCGCAAATACTATATTAAACGTATTAACCCCTAATCCACCGCCCACCCAAATAGCCAACACTAAATAAACCTATTAACCCCTAAATCGCCGGCCCCCCACATCGCTACTACTATAATAAACCTATTAACTCCTAAACCACCGACCCCCTCATTGCAAATCACTAAATTAAACTATTAACCCCTAAACCTTACACCCCCCTAATTTTAATTAAATTTAATAAATAAAAACTTACCTGTAAAATAAAAATCTAATAACCCTATAAAAACAAAAATGCCCCTCCAAAATAAAAACACCCCCTAACATAACAATAAACTACCAATAGCCCTTAAAACAGCCTTTTTCTAGGGCATTGCCCTGAAGCAATCAGCTCTTTTACTTTAAAAAATTACAAAGTCCCCCCTAAAATTAACCCCCCCCACCCAACCAATCCCACAAAATAAAAAAATAAGCCTAAAAAAATCAGCCAATAGAATTTCAGAAGCTCTCATCCTATTGGCTGAATTTAAATAGTCAGCCAATAGGATTGCAAGGTACCCCATTTTTTGTTTATTTTTTCGGGTGTTTTTTTTTTGTTTGGATTAGGTCTTTGGGCACAAAAGAGCTTAATGCCCTTTTAAGGCTAATGCCCATACAAATGCCCCTTTAGGGGCAATGGGTAGCTTAGGTTTTTTTTAGACTTAGGTTTTTTTATTTGGGGGTTGGTTGGGAGGGGGCTTTTACTTTTAGGGGGGACTTTGTAATTTTTTAAGGTAAAAAAGCTGATTGCTGGGGGGCGGAGCCGGACGCGGTGGAAATGGCCGCATAAATCCAGAGCTCCGTAACACCAGCTCAATAGAACAACCACTAATGGCATAATGCATCAAAGCAAGACCTTTACAACTAACGTCTAAGAGCTAACGGAACACCGGTCTAACAGGCTACACAACTAATCACCTAACTGCCTCTCACTTGTGTTTTTCAGAGCACATTTATGAACCAGGAGCCGCCATCTTGCCCCGCTGGTATTACGAGTCTTGAAAGTTTAGCTGCACCGCACACTTTTTTGCTGGATTTCTTGAAGAAGGAGCCGCTCCGCGTCGGAAGGATGAAGACTTCTGCCGGCTTCGTTGAGGACTTTTGCCCGCTTGGATGAAGACTTTTCCTGGCTTGATGAGGATGGATATCCGGTCTTCAAAAACTGTAAGTGGATCTTCGGGGGATAGTGTTAGGTTTTCTTAAGGGTTTATTGGTTGGGTTATATTTTTAGATTAGGGTTTTGGCAAAGAAAAAGAGCTAAATGCCCTTTTCAGAGCAATGGGGAGCTTAGGTTTTTTAGATAGGATTTTATTTGGGGGGGTTTGGTTGTGTGGGTGGTGGGTTTTACTGTTGGGGGGTTGTTTGCATTTTTTTTAAAAGGTAAAAGAGCTGATTTCTTTGAGGCAATGCCCCACAAAAGGCCCTTATAAGGGCTATTGGCAGTTTAGTTTAGGCTAGGGTTTTTTTATTGGGGGGGGGGCTTTTTTATTTTGATAGGGCTATTAGCTTCGGTGTAAGACTCGTAATAGCAGCGGTAGTGAAAAAGCAGCATTATGAGGCTTTTTCACTCATAATGCAAAACTCTTAATCTAGCCGTATGTATATTAACCCCTATATCCGCCATCAAACTCACATCACAACGAATAATTAAAGTATGAACCCCTAAATCCGCTAACTTCAACATCGCAAACTACCTAATAAATGTATTAACCACTAATCCACCATTAACCCACATCGCAAAGTCCCTATTAAAACTATTAACTCTGATTAACCTCGGGGTTAGATTTTTTTATTTTTTTTTATTTTTTTTTTAGATTAGGGTTATGGACCTTGTTAAAAGAGCTCAATGCCCTTTTAATGGCAGTAAAAGAGCTACATGCCCTTTTAAGGGCAATGCCCATACAAATGCCCCTTTAGGGGCAATGGGTAGTTTAGGTTTGTATAGTGTTAGGTTTATTTATTTTGGGGGGTTTGGTGAGTGGTGGGTTTTACTGTTAGGGGGGACTTATAATTTGTTTTCACTGCAAAAGAGCTGTTTAACTTAGAACAATGCCCTACAAAATGCCCTTTTAAGGGCTATTGATAGTTTAGCATTAGATTAGGGGGTGTTTTTATTTTGGGGGGGGGATTTATTTTCATAGGAATTAGGTTTTATTTTTTTATTTTGGATAATCTTGTTTATTATTTTATGTACTTTTAGACTTTTTTATTTTCTGTAATTTTAGCTTAATTTAAACTTAGTTTTTAATGTTTAAAGTAATGTTAGGTTTTTTATTTTAAAAAGAATATATGCAAACAATGATCCAGTGGAAGTGGCACAAACGCCAAGAAAGAAAGATTAAAAAAGTTAAGAAAGGTTATATATAATTTGTCTTCTCACACACTTACAGACAATGAAATCAGAGTACTTGAAAAGGTTCATCCTTTAGCCCTACAAATTCCCATAATATTTTTTGATTTATATGTAGATCTTTACAAGGAAACTGGCATAACAAAAATACTTTGCAGAGCAAAAACTGAAGGAAACTAATTGTACTCAGATATGGAAACTAGAATCACAAACAATTGGCTAGATTACGAGTTTTGCGGTAAGAGCTGCTCGGTGCCAACTTGCAAGTTATTGTCACCGCTCACCTCGCGCTGCCAATACAGGTTTGCATAAACCTGGCGTTAGCAGGCAAGAAGTGAGCATTGAGCAAAATTGAGCTCCATACCGCACTTCAATACCAGCGCTGCTGTGAGCTGGTTTTACGTGCTCGTGCACGATTTCCCCATAGATATCAATGGGGAGAGCCGGCTGAAAAAAAGTCTAACACCTGCAATAAAGGAGCGTAAAGCTCTGTAACGCTGCCCCATTGATTCCTATGAGGAAAGAAAATTTGTGTTTACACCTAACACCTTAACATAAACCCGAGTCTAAACACCCCTAATCTGCCGCCCCCGACATCGCTGCCACCTACATTAGATTTATTAACCCCTAATCTGCCGCCCCCAACATTGCCGACACCTACAGTACACTTATTAACCCCTAATCTGCCGCCCCCAACGTTGCCGCCACCTACCTACACTTATTAACCACTAATCTGCTGCCCCTAAAATCGTGGCCACCTACCCCTAATCTGCTGCCCCCAACGTTGCTGCCACTATACTAAAGTTATAAACCCCTAAACCTAGTCTTAAGTCTAACCCTAACACCCCCTACTTTAATATAATTAAAATAAATCTAATAAAAAAAATTCATATAATTAACTAAATAATACCTATTTAAAACTAAATACTTACCTATAAAATAAACCCTAAGCTTGCTACAATATAACTAATAGTTACATTGTATCTATCTTAGGTTTTATTTTTATTTCAAAGGCAAGTTTGTATTTATTTTAACTAGGTAGACTAGTTAGTAAATAGTTATTAACTATTTACTCTCTACCTAGCTAAAATAAATACAAATTTACCTGTAAAATAAAACCTAACCTGTCTTACCCTAACACCTAACCTTACACTACAATTAAATTACATTAATTAAATCAAATTAACTAAATTACAAAAAACAAACAACCACTAAATTACACAAAATAAAAAAGAAATTATCAAATATTTAAACTAATTACACCTAATCTAATAGCCCTATCAAAATAAAAAGCCCTCCCCCAAAATAAAAAAAAACCGTAGCCTAAACTAAACTACCAATAGCCCTTAAAAGGGCCTTTTGCAGGGCATTGCCCCAAAGAAATCATCTCTTTTACCTGTAAATAAAATATAAACAACCCCCAAACAGTAAAATCCACCACCCACACAACCAATCCCCAAAATAAAATCCTAACTAAAAAACATAAGCTCCCCATTGCCCTGAAAAGGGCATTTGGATGGACATTGCCCTTAAAAGGACATTTAGCTCTTTTTCCGCCAAAACCCTAAGCTAAAAATAAATCCCACCCAATAAACCATTAAAAAAACCTAACACTAACCCCCGAAGATCCACTTACAATTTTTGAAGACCCAACATCCATCCTCAACGAAGTGGCAGAAGTCCTCATCGAAGCTGGCTGAAGTCTTCATCCAGACAGCATCTTCTATCTTCATCCATCCGGCGCAGAGCATCCTCTTCTTTCCATGGTGAATGAAGAATGAAGGTTCCTTTAAGTGACATCATCCAAGATGGCGTCCCTTGAATTCCGATTGGCTGATAGAATTCTATCAGCCAATCGGAATTAAAGGTGAAAAAATCCTATTGGCTTATGCAATCAGCCAATAGGATTGAGCTTCAATCCTATTGGCTGATCCAATCACCCAATAGGATTTAGCTTGCATTCTATTGGCTGATTGGAACAGGGATGACGTCACTTAAAGGAACCTTCATTCTTTAGTCGCCGTGGAAAGAAGAGGATGCTCCGCGCCGGATGGATGAAGATAGAAGATGCCGTCTGGATGAAGACTTCGGCCAGCTTGGATGAATACTTCTGCCGGCTTCGATGAGGACTTCTGTCTTCGTTGAGGATGGATGTCGGGTTTTCAAAAACTGTAAGTGGATCTTTGGGGGTTAGTGTTAGTTTTTTTAAGGGTTTATTGGGTGGGTTTTATTTTTAGTTTAGGGTTTGGGCTGAAAAATAGCTAAATGCCCTTATATTATTAACCCCTAATCTGCTGTCCCTAACATCACCTCAACCTACATTACTGTTATTAACCCCTAATCTGCCACCCCCCAACGTCGCCTCCACTATACTAAAGTTATAAACCCCTAAACCTAACCCTAATTCTAACCCTAACAATCCCTACTTTAATATAATTAAAAAAAAACTAATAAAAAAAATATTTTCGGGCAGTTATGAGAGTTACGGTGCTCACATACTCAGCACAAGGCTTGCTGTGGCTGCCTTTGTGTGGTGAGGTGAAAGTGGATTAAAATGTTTCCATTTTCGCCACGTAAGTCCTTGTGCTGAATATGTGATACCGATTTGCAACGCGGTTCTAAGTTAGCTTATGGGAGTAAAAATTGCGGCCAATGGGTGAAATATACGTGCCGCATTTATATGCAGTGCTGTATATTGGATACCAAAACCGCATAAAAAAAACGGCGTTGCCGCATATGTAATGAAGCCCCTGATGTTTTACTGCTTCAGTAAAAATTTCAGAAAATTACATTTGCTATAAGTACATCTGCTCACAGTCAGGAGTGGACTCAGGATTTTTGGTCAGTTTTTAAAAGATTTAAATTCTACCAGGTAATATGCTAAGCCAACAGATGAAAATACAGACTTTGTTGTATTTGAACAAAAACGCAGCTTGTATTTGTTTGTGCCTGCAGTTTCTCATGAAGTCTATTGTACTGAAGCCAGTACTGATACTACTGACAACTAAAAACATTTTATTCCAAAACAATATCTACATTCCTCCTGAGTTTATGCCTTTGGATAACCAACATAGTAATATTTTGAAGTTTTTTTTTTTTTTTATTGAGCACAGTAACAATTCAAAGCAAAACTTCAAACAAAGTAGACTCATCTCAGCATTTATGTTGTTTAATCATATGTGGTAAACAAATTCCTATGCACGAACAACATTGACTTGAGGAAAAAAAGCATGAAAGTTTATATATATATTTTTTAAAACCTATAATCAAAAACTTTCATGTTATTGCAGCTTATATAATGCTAAAAATGTGCTGGTGTTGACAACAATGACATTATATTTGAGGGCATATTAAAAGTTAATTTGAATTTAATCACAAAACTAAAATAAAGAAGGAATTCAATGATTAAAAAAAAAAAAAAAAACATTAAAATGTATCATTTAATAAAATTAAAGGGACAGTATACACTCATTTTCATATAACTGCATATAATAGACACTACTATAAAGAATAAGATGCACAGATACTGATATAAAAATCCAGTATAAAATGGTTTAAAAACTTACTTAGAACCTCTTAGTTTAGCTCTGTTGAAAAGGTAGCTGGAAAGCCCACTGCAAGTGGGAAATAAGACACTCCCCCCCCCCTCCTTCTTTTGCATATGAAAAGACCCTTTACACAAACAGGAGCAAGCTGGAGAAGGTATCTGACGGTATTCACATAAAACTTTGGGGCTTGTTTAGGAGTCTGAAAATCAGAGCAATGTTATTTAAAAATAAGCAAAACTATACATTTATTTTAAAAAAAACTTTATGGGCTATATAAATAGATCATCTACAAAACATTTATGCAAAGAAAAAATGAGTGTATAATGGCCCTTTAAGGTAAAGTTAACAATTTACCCTCCCCCTTATCATTTCCTAAAAAAAAATGGTAAATCTATAACTAGAACTGTCAGGTGTGCCTTTCTGCATCTCTTTGTTGTCTATGTACAGATTGCTAAAATGTTCGGAACTTCACGTGGAGAATCAGTTCCACAATGCTGCCTATATATGACCTTATGGGGCATATTTATCAAGCTCCATAGAGAGCTTGATGCCCCTTGTTTCCAACGAGCCTTCAGGCTCACGGGAAACAGAAGTTAAGAAGCAGCAGTCTAAAGACTGCTGCTCTATAACTTGTCCGCCTGCTCTGAGGTGGCGGACAGAAACTAACCCAATCGAATACGATCTGGTTGATTGACACCCCCTGTGAATCTGCAGGGGGTGGCATTGCACCTGCAGTTCACAAGAACTGCTGGTGCAATGATAAATGCTGACAGCGTATGCTGTCAGCATTTATAGATGTGCGTCGGACATGATACGCTACTTTGTATCATGTCCGCTCGCACATTGATAAATATGCCCCTATATTTGAACATCTCTGTCATAAGATGGAGTCCACAAGCCATTGCATGTAGGATTAAACTACAGTTTACTAGGAGCAAGCACCTAACATAACAGAGTTTTTAATACCTCCCGATTTCCCATAATACCTCAGTAATTTCTGCCTCCAGCAAGGAGTGGAGTGAATTCTGAAGTGCTGATTTTGATGCAATTTGAAAGGGGTTGTCTAACTAATTTGAAGAACATTTACAATTCACTAGTCTATAGTGTGATGTCCCTTGTTTTAACCTTACAAAATCCTTGGCACTGTGCTTGCACTCCCTGTGATAGGTCCATCTACTGGAAACAGTCTTCTGCAGCTAAGGTGATGGGTCCATACAAGGGATGAATTTCTGCATTTCTTTGCTGCTATCTAGCTGTAGATATTTGCTTATCCTTACTTATATACAGTATACTATGGAACAATTGGTTCAGCTAACTGGACATTATGTTTAACCTTTGGAAGGGCAATCCACAGCTAATGTAACCCCTTCAAAAAGTGTTTGCTTTGTAAGGATATGTTGGTGTGTCCCGCCCACTCACTTACGCCACTTATGCTCTAAGTCTATGTCTCATTCTAGACAGGGTCAAGTGGTATTGCTTTACAGCAGACTGGCCAGGAATTTACATCCCACCAGGGTTATCCCCAGAATAGTTCTTCTGATCTGTCACCTAAATTAAATGAATATATCAACTAAATTAAATAAATACATACCTCCACCTATTAAAAGCAGATGTAGGAATCCTTCACAGGCCTTAGAATCATCAGGGACATGTGCAGTGGAATCCAAAATCTCCACTTCTGAGGAAGATTATTCAGAAACCCAGTACTCCACTGCTGTTGAAGTAGTAGAAGTAGTGTCCTGTAATTTCAGGTCGCAGCACATACACGCTCTCTTGCAGAAAGTTTTAATAGCCAATTGGAGGTTGAAGATTCTGAACTACAGACAAACCATCTGTCAAGAAGATTCAAAATTATTTAAGGCAGGTTTTTAAAAGACAGCTTCCTTCCCTTTACCTTACTTATTATGTTTCTGACCTAATCACCAAGGAATGGAACAAACCAGGTGTTCCTTTTGTTCCATCCACCAAGTTCAAGAACATGTTCCCTTTTCCCTCTCAAAAAGTGGAGGTATCGGAAACTATTCAAAAAATTGATGGATCAAAAACCTCTACTCATTTATCGATGTGCAGCGGACATGATCCACAATATCGTATCATGTCCGCTCTCATAATAATAATTCGGCCCCAAACAGTTTATAAAAATAAAAGACAAGCTATGGTTGTTTTTTTATCTTTTGAATTGGCTTTGTAAAGAATCGCCAAAGGACTTTTGTTCACAAGCCTGATACTTTTACAAAGTAGATGAGGTTGAAAGAAGTCCATCAAGTTTAACCTATGAAGAGACTATCTGATTTACACAAAAGACGCTGACAACTGAACTTACATTAAACAATTATACCTGACTAATAAAGAAAAAACAACACAACATCCTATTATAGCTATAGGAGTTATTTTAATACATTTCTACACAATGTTTAAATTATATGCATTTTCATGTATAATGCATATTATTATAATTCTTGTATAGAAATAAAATTGCCTTTTTTGTGTGTTCTTTATATGACTTAAAACCAGTTTTATATTTATGATTTAAATCATAAAAAGAAACTTAAAAAAAGCAGTTTGAGTTCTTTAAAATAATTTAAATAAAATACATTTTTACCTCCCATAAAGAAAGGGATTTTAGCATTCTTTAAATCAAAAATAACAAATTTAATTTATTATAGATATCCCAGAATAGGTACCATTAAGACATTAAACCCACAATGTAGTGGGTAGGATATACTACATATATCAGCAAATACGTTGATTTAAATGTCCTTCAGAACAGCATCTAAGAATCATGTAATGCAGAATTCACATTGTTCAGTATGCCTACAGTTTCATTCTCATCATGGTAGAACACAATGTTAAAAAATTCACATGTAGTTTAATCACAAATTAATATCTGTGGTTACCATTCCTTGTAAAAACAATTAGGTGCAATCTCTTAGTCCCATGTGATGCTATCTAAAACCTCCTTTTATAAGTGTACCAACATCTGTGACCACAGATAACTCTACTCTTCAGGTCTGATGTTCACATTTGAACAATACAACTTTTACTCATGATTTAACCGAGGAGTAATAGTCCTTCTTGGCATCCAGGAACTGCAATATTATTCACATTCTCACTTTTACCCAGATGAAATTGCTACACATGTGCAAAGGTAAAAAAAAATCTTTTGTCCAATTAGTTTTTATTTTTTTAAATGTTCGGTTCAGCCGAATTTTTTCCATACAGTCATTCGTTTTGGACAAATATTGGATTCCACAATCAATTACTGATATTTCTATTGGGAACAGTTAATAATCACCTAGATTACAAGTTTTGCGTTCAGGTTTTAACACTGAAAAAATGGTAATTTAAGCGTTAAAACAGCACGGCAGCCATTACAAGTCTTTTCCGTATAGCCATACCGCAAGCCTTTTAGCATGTAACGCAACGTCAGTCCCGCACTCGTAAAAATTAAATTTTTTTTCATGGGACTTCCATAGCGCAGCCATTACGAGTTTTGCGGTGAGGCTGAAAAGCTTGCTTTACACCCTATAACGACAAGATCCATTTCGCAATCTGAGAGCAGTAGTTATGAGTTTTACGCAACAAAACTGTTACATAAAACTCATAACTAAAGTTTTACAAAGTACACTAACACCCATAAACTCATAAACTACCTATTAACCCCTAAACCGAGAACCTCCCGCATCGCAAACACTATATTAAACTTATTAACCCCTAATCTGCCACTCCCGACATCGCCGCCACTAATACAATTTATTAACCCCTATTCTGCCGCTCCCCGACATAGCCGCCACTATACTAAAATTATTAACCCCTCTTTCCCCACACCCCAACATCGCCCACACTATAATAAAGATATTAACCCTTAAACCTCCGCCCTCCCGCATTGCAAACACTATTTAAATATTATTAACCCCTAATCTGCCGTCCGCCCACATCACCCCTACTATACTAAAGTTATTAACCCCTACACCACCACCACTATAATAAACCTATTAACCCCTAAACCGCAAGTCCCCCACAACGAAATATACTAAATTAAACTATTAACCCCTAAACCGAAAGCCCCCCACATCGCAATAAACTAATTTAAACTAGTAAACCCTAAATCGAACGCCCCCTAACTTTATATTAAAATTACAATCTCCCTATCTTAAATTAAATTAAAACTTACCTGTCAAATTAAAAAAACTAAGTTTAAGCTAACAATTAAACTAATATAACTATTAAACTAAAACTAAACTAACTACCAATTAAAAAAAACTAAAATATACATTAAAAAATCCTAACACTACTATAAAAATTACAAAGTATCTAATTACAAAAAATAGTAAATTAGAAAAAATAACAAATACTTGGTAAATAATTGGTAATTATCAAAATTAAAAAAAATGACACCT
Source organism: Bombina bombina (assembly GCF_027579735.1). Classification (NCBI taxonomy): domain Eukaryota; kingdom Metazoa; phylum Chordata; class Amphibia; order Anura; family Bombinatoridae; genus Bombina; species Bombina bombina. The sequence goes on from NC_069500.1 coordinate 920,956,344, forward strand.
TATCTAATAGCCCTATAAAAATAAAAAGCCCTCCCAAAAAAAATAAAAATTGAATTTCAGAAGCTCTCATTCTGTTGGCCGTTTTGAACCGCCAATAGGATTTCAGTAGCTCTCATCCTATTGGCTGATTTAAATTTCCAAAATCAAATCAGCCAATAGGAATGCAAGGGATGCCACTTTGAATTGCGTATCTTGCATTGAAGATTTAGTATGCGGCGGCAACCATATAAAGAGGATGCTCCGCGCCGGATGTCTTCAGGATGGACCCACTCCGCGCCACCGGGATGAAGATGGAAGATGCCGCCGAGATGAAGATAGAAGATGTCGCCTGGATGAAGATGGAGCCACCGGGATAAAGATCCTTCAAGCGGGACTTCAGCAACTGTGAGTACCTAAAGAGAGCTTAGTGTTAGGTTTGTTTTAAGGTTTTTTCAGTGTTTTTTTTTTTCGTTTAGGGTTTGGGCTTTTCTTAAAAGAGCTAAATACCCTTTTTAGGGCAATGCAAAAGAGCTAAATGCCTTTATAAGGGAAATACCCATACAAATGTCCTTTCTATGGCAATGGGTAGATTAGGTTTTTTTAGATAGTTTTTTTTTTATTTTGTAAGTTTGGGGGTTTATTTTGTAGGTTTGGGGGTTTGGGGGTTTGTAATGTTAGTGGGTCTTTATATTTTTTTTTCAGGTAAAAGAGCTGTTTAACTTAGGCAATGCCCTACAAAATGCCCCTTTAAGAGCTATTGGTAGTTTATTATAGATTAGTATTTTTTATTTTGGGGTGTTTTTTCTTAAATGTGTATTAGAATAGAAAAAAATTGTTATTATTTTGGACAATTACGGCTAGATTACGAGTTTTGCGGTATGAGTAAAAAAGCAGCGTTAATGCTCATAACGCTGCTTTTTCACTCCCGCTGGTTTTACGAGTCTTGCAGGTTTAGGGGCACCGCACACTTTTTTGGCCGTATCGCAAATTAACTTACGCAATTTGTATAAAGTCTTTTTTCAATGGGACTTCCATAGCGCCGGTATTACAAGCTTTTTCTGGGAGGCCAAAAAGTGAGCGGTACAGCCTATCCCGCAAGATTCATAATGCAATCTAAAGTCAGTAGTTATGAGTTTTATACTACAAAGCTGTAGCATAAAACTCATAACTAAAGTGCTAAAAAGTACACTAACACCCATAAACTACCTATTAACCCCTAAACTGAAGCCCTCCCACATCGCAAACACTAAAATAAATTGTTAACCCCTAATCTGGTGTTCTGGACATCGCCACCACTATAATAAACATATTAACCCCTAAACTGCCGTACTGCCGCCTCACAAACACTAGTTAAATATTATTAACTCCTAATCTGCTACCCCCAACATCGCCGCCACCTACCTACATTTATTAACCCCTAATCTGCCGCCCCCAACGTCGCTGCCACTATACTAAATTTATTAAGCCCTAAAACTAAGTCAAACCCTAACCCTAACACCCCCTAACTTAAATATAATTAAAATAAATCTAACTAGGGGGGCGTGTCCAGACCAAGATGGCGAATACAGAAGCTCCAGACCACAGACTACTATTATACCGACTTTCTTCAATAACTGAATGCTCATCACAGGAATATCTACAACAAAGTATCCTACTACTGTGAGCAGAGCAACTAGAAGTACTAATTTTTTTTTTTTTTTCATAAATAATTTTTTTATTGAGGTATTCTGAACAATAAGCATCTTATGCATTATGGATCAATAAATTACATTTTAACTACATAACATTAAGGCATAATCCTCATTTTTACAGAGGCCATCGACAAATATCTCTTGAAACTTCACAAACATTTTTTGAATTATCATGACATCAATATAAGTGGAACGGCCACAAAGTTGGTGGCTCAGCCTACTAGGGTATCTGGGTAATCAATGTAGTCAAGCACTACAGACCTCACCCAACTGGACACGTGGAGCTAGAAAGCCCATTTTAATCCATCTTAGGGATCTCCAACTCCCCATATCCGGGCAAGTTCTATGTGGGGATTCAGGAAAGTCTCTTGGAAGCGTGGTTGGGATCTATGAAGGCCAGGGTGATGGGGGAAAAGGGGGGTCAGTCCTTAAAGCTACCCCTGTCCCATTTAAGGTCGGTCTACTGTTGCAGATTTATGGGTCCAGTGGGTGTCCCATGGCTCCCATATCAGGCAGAAGTCAGTCAATTTTCTGCGTTCTCTGTATACATAGTTTTCCATATTTTTAATATGGTCCACACAGTCAATCACTCCCTGCAGTCTCGGGGGTCGGGGTTTTCTCCAGTTCCTAGCTATAAGAAGCTTGCTGGAAGTCAGAATGCATATTAACAGGTTTCGCTTGAGTCTATGGAGGGATTCTACTCCTAGGTGTAATATAGCTAGCGCTGGGGTAAGTGTCTCTGCCAGGCCCAAATCCCTGCATAGCATGGCTATTCTGTCCCACAACCTGTTCACACCTGGGCAGGTCCACCAAATATGGAGTGGTGTCCCTAGTTCCCCACACTCCCTCCAACACATTGGGGGATGGGTAGGATATATTTTCTGCAATTTTGTGGGCACAAGGTGCCATCTCGTAATGATTTTGAAGTATAGCGTATAGAGTGATACAATGGGTAGCTTTCTTGGTGTGGTTTATTGCTGCTTCCCATTCTTCAAGAGGGTATGTAAACTGCAGGTCTCTCTCCCAGTTTTCTATGTGGGTTGTTTTGGAGGAGGCATTCTCCTCCATTAAACATTTATAATGTACTGAGAGGGGCCTATATAGTTGGAGGGTTGCCCTCCATCGTGATTCCCAAGGGGATAAGTCACGGAGTTGGTTCTCCAAGAAGCCCCAGGATTTCATTAGGGACCGATACGCCTAGAATTACTAATTTTAAAGGCAGCATGAGTATAGACCGATGATTCAAATTGCAAAGGCCTTATGCAATATCCCCATTGAGAGAACTTGGGTTTTGCGACGGCTTCTTTGGACACCGCAACTTCTTATAGACTGCAATACTCCCGCAGTCATATAAATATGGAGATGTTCAACAGAGCTGTAATAGCCCAACTAAGGATTCTCGAGTATGATATGGATCGCAAGTTCTCTGACTTGAGAGAGCTATGTGAGTCATTTGAAAACATGACAGATATACCACCGAGTCCAAAACCGCCTGAGTTAGCTGCGATTATTACTCCGTCGACACTGAAATCTTTGTCTCAGACACCCACAAGGATCATGACGGATAAGCTGCACGGAACTTACCTTGCGCTGGGACACATACACATTGGAAGTGCTGAGCTTGCTAGCTTCCCCCTATTTGCAGGACACTGCACAGTCATGTCCTCAGCTCCACTGGGAGAGGATACGGCCAGTCCCCCTGGGAGTGAAGAGGAATCAGTGACCGAGTGTGACAAAATACCTACGGAATTGGTCAGAAACACAGACACCGCACCAGTCTTGAAGCCAAACACACGCATCTGTACTGCAAAGAGACCTTACCTGATACTAAACCTTCCTCCCGGTCTCAATACAGCAAAGCGGCTGAACGCCATCTTGCTGAACCTATGGCAAGTTGGAGAATCCCTCTGTTTGTGGAGAGTGAGTATGCAAGATACACTCGCTAGCTATATACTTGAGAGGATGGCTAACCTGTCGATAAACAGGTTGGAATTGGGTGACTCTCTAGTGCATAAGCCCTACAAGCTGTACCGCATTGGTGATACTAGCTAACGGTTTTGTACTGTTATGAGTCATATTCGGACCTTATAGTTGCCCCAATTTATACTTTGGGCCCTGCAGTTGTCTGTTACTTTAACTTCTTTTTTTTTTTTTTTCTTAGTGTGCTCCACTAATCCCAAGGCATTGAGACTATAATCTAGGAGCGACGCCTACCTGTACTATTGTGTAAAGTTTTACTATCTGATTATAAAGGGTGAATTGTGCTTCATAAATGTTATCCTCCTCTTAGCTCTTCTCAAACTCATATATATCTAATGATTAATAGTTCTTATCTTATGCTCATTGCTAGGCGTAATATAACAAACTACACAGAGACTTAAATCTAGGGACCCTTACTAAGCTTCCTCAAAATCACAATGTATTTTATTTCCAATGGTTCCTCAGAGGCTAATAGCTCAGAGTTAGACTAATGAAACAGTTAGGTTCCATTCTTTGGTGTATATTTCATAAGTGTTCTCTTATATAATACTTTAGGGAATAAGGGAGTGATCTTTTTACTACTATTACTTATTTAGATACCACAAGCTCTGAGTTAATTCTCCGCCAGCAGGGCCTTTTTTCTATTTTTCTATGTTGGTATGTGTGTGAATAACCCAAATTTAATGTTTGTATTATGCTCTACCCATAAATATGGGGATATCAAAGTTGGTTATGTATCTAAAGATGTTTAGGTGCCCTTACTAGAATAGACTTTTGGTGGTATAGGTAGTACCTATATACGTTATTTTGTAAGTTTATAGTACCATAACATTAGTGACCCTCTTAGGACAATGGAGCTTTACAGATACATGGTAAAAGACGACTGAGTTAATCGTACAAGACATCCAGTATGCCTACTACACGCACAAATTTAACTTACTGTACTTGCATGTCATAAGCATTTCATGAAGGTCCTTTATCCTATCTTTTAACTCCTATGCACCCTGAGATACTTATTCAGAGACATTCTTATTCACTGACATCACATCTCAATATGCATAATATGGTACCACATATTTAAGCTTTCTATTGTCATATGCAACATAGTAACTCGTTCCTCACTATATTTCTCTTCATTGTTACACCCCTAGTCTAAAAGTTTAATAAAAGCCATCTTTTATTTTCATATAGAAATCTCCCCAATCTTCATAAGTGAGATCTTTTGTATCTTCCCCTGATTAAAGGAGCTTGTATCCATTTTATATTTATCTTGGCCCACGTAATTAATTATATTATTGATGTATTGTTAAGCCCTCCAGACATGCCCCCATCCCCACCCCTTTATTAAAGTAGCTCTTGGCTACTGATCAACCCCCCAGCGCTTCTCATACTATTTATCATCAGTCCCCTACCTTATCAAAAACCAGAATCCCTTATTACTATGTTCATTTGCAGATTTATTAGTGGAGCGCTGAGAAGTAGGACAAATAGGTGCTTAGAAAACTTATAACTGAACATTTCCTTTTAAAGGGACAGTCTACGCCAAAATAGACTTTCATGATTCAGATAGAGCATGTAATTTTAAACAATTTTCCAATTTACTTTTATCACCAATTTTGCTTTGTTCTCTTGGTATTCTTAGTTGAAAGCTTAACCTAGGAGGTTTATATGCTAATTTCTTAGACCTTGAAGCCCACCTCTTTCAGATTGCATTTTAACAGTTTTTCACCACTAGAGGGTGTTAGTTCACATATTTCATATAGATAACACTGTGCTCGTGCACGAGAAGTTATCTGGGAGCAGGTACTGATTGGCTAGACTGCAAGTCTGTCAAAAGAACTGAAAAAAGGGGCAGTTTGCAGAGGCTTAGATACAAGATAATCACAGAGGTTAAAAGTATATTATTATAACTGTGTTAGTTATGCAAAACTGGGAAATGGATAATAAAGGGATTATCTATCTTTTAAAACAATAAAAATTCTGGTGTAGACTGTCCCTTTAATTACATTTTAGCACACAAACATAGCTTATTATATCATGGAACACCTCTATTATCCACTTACTCTATGACGTATTCACTATTTTCTTACAGCTGCTATTATAGAAATACATGTTTCAGGGAAAATAATTTTCTATCTTATTATTGTTATAAGAAGTCTACAAATGTCCTAGATGTTCACTTACCTACAATATCCACCCTCATTTATTATGTACTCTGTTTATTCTTTGATGATGTAAATGGACATGTTTTGTTATGTATTCACCAATAATCTCAATAAAAATGTTATTTAAAAAAAAAATTCAAATTAAAAATTCCTATCATTACCTACATTATTCCTATTTAAAACTAAATACCTATAAAATAAACCCTAATCTAGCTACAATATAACTAATAGTTTGTTTTTATTTTACAGGCAACTTTGTATTTATTTTAACTAGGAAGAAAAGTTACTAAATAGTTATTAACTATTTACTAACTACCTATTTAAAATAAATACAAATTTACTTGTAAAATAAAACCTAACCTGTCTTACACTAACACTTAACATTATACTACAATTAAATAAATTAAATTAATTAAATACAATTACCTAAATTAAAAAAACAAACAAACATTAAATTACACAAAATAAAAAAATAAATTATCAGATATTTAAACTAATTACACCTAATCTAATAGCCCTATCAAAATAAAAAAGCCCCTCCCCCCAAATAAAAAAAAACCCTAGCCTAATCTAAACTACCAATATCCCTTAAAAGGGCCTTTTGCGGGGCATTGTCCCAAAGCAATCAGCTCTTTTACCTGTAAAAGAAAATACAAACAACCCCCCAACAGTAAAATTGGAACAGCCAATAGAATGCAAGCTTAATCCTATTGGCTGATTGGATCAGCCAATAGGTTTGAAGCTCAATCCTATTGGCTGATTGCATCAGCCAATAGGATTTTGTTACCTTGAATTCTGATTTTTTTGTTATTTTTTTGTAACTTAGTAATTTTTTAGTGTAGATTTAAATTATTTGAGTAGGTTTAGGTGTTTAAATATGTAATATAGTTAATTTAATTTTTAGTTTAATGTAATTTTAGTATAATAGTTAGGGAAGGGTTATTATTAGTTTAATATAGTTTAATGTAATTTAGTATAATAGTTAGGGTAGATTAATTAGTAGTTTAATATAGTTTAATTTCATTTTAAAGGTAAGTTTAAATTTATTATAAGAAAGGGATGAGTTAATATTTAATGTATAGTTAGCGGATTGTTAGGTTTAGGGGTTAATAGGTTAATTTAGTTTATGGCGATGTGGGGGGCTGGCGGTTTAGGGGTTAATAACTTTATTTAGTTGCTGTGGGCTCCTTGAGTGGCGGGATAGGGGTTAATAACATAATGTAGGTGACGGCGGGCTCCGGGAGCTGCGGGATAGGGGTTAATAACTTTATTAGAGTGGTGGTGGGCTCTGAAAGCAGCGGGATAGGGGTTAATACCTTTATTTAGTTGCAGAAGGGTCCGGGAGCAGCGGGATAGGGTTAAACAGTTTAGTATAGTGGCAGTGTTTAGTGACGCACACACACACACACATATATATATATTCAGTATATATATATATATATATATATATATATATATATATATATATATGGGTTTCATATTCCTTTCATGGATGGAAATGTAAACAATATTTTTGTATCAAAGCAAAACAACAGCATGTAGTTGTTCTTACCCACAGTTGTGTAACTAATCTGTCTATCTATCTATCTATCTATCTATCTATCTATCTATCTATCTATCTATCTTTTTCTTCAAAATATGAACGTGTTTGCATTTGGAAAACTACAATATACATTTTAATAAAGCATTATTTTTAATGAACAAAGTAACAAATTATTCAAAGCAAACTGATAATAAAGTAGACTCATCTGGTGTCTGATCATGCTTTGTAAATAGAGTCCTAGGCATTGATATTAGTGACTTTTTGGCAGACAATACATCATTTCAGTGAAAAGTTTTTTATCAGTAAACTAATATTATCATGTTGTTCTAATTCATAACTTGCCAGAAACCTGTCAAGTATATTCATTGAATGAGCCAAGTCACACTGGTGAATTGCAGTGCCACCCTCTTGTCTTACAAATAAAAGAGGTACAAAATGGTGTGTAAATATTGCAGGGACTGAGAGTAATGCAAAATGGACAGACAGCACAAGGGTGAGTGCAATGCAGAAAAATGTGACACAAAATGTTTTTGCACACAAGATAAGGAGTTTATTTATAATGGTCTTTGTGTTCATTGGGTTTATTGCTCGTATTACAAGTTGAAAGTAAACGTGATCACTTGAGCGCAATTCAAGTTAATGCCGTTGGGTTAGCGCGTCCTCAGAACTCTGGTTAACTCTTTTGCGAAACAGAAAAGTGTCACAAAACACAACAAAAATACATTACAAAGTGCAGTTACACTTATAATAACACTATTTAATAAAAAAGGGATTTTACATTGAAAATCAAAAAGATAAAAAAGAGAAATAGTCCCAGTTCATAAGTAATAAAGCCAACAACTGACAAGTCTCAGTCAGCAAATAGGGTTATTTCCAGAGTGGATAAAACACACTAAACTAAATATATTTATGGAGTGTAAATAATTACTCACTCAAGGTCCTGTGGTTCTAATTGATGCCAGAAAATAGAGTTCTCTTGGGCAGCAACTTTGCTGTACAATCCGGCACTTGTATCATCCAATTCGCCATTGGATCCCATCGCCAACTATTCCAGTGCACTCACAGATACTGCATCTCTGCCAACTGCAGCATCATTCACACATGACACAAGCTCATCCAGGGGGAAGACTCACCCGCTCCGATACAGAGTAGCTAATGATTGCAAGGCTGTTTCTGGTAGAGACAGATGTCAAGAAAGCAATGTGCCTTGCTTCATTAAAATCCACAAAACTTTTTTAATCCAAATTGATAAAAGAAGGAGATAACAGCCAGCATACAAACATACAAGAGGGTGCAGCACAACCGGCTTACATGTTTTTGTTGCTTTGCAGCCTGAAATAAAGATATACACAGTTTTTGTTTATCCAGTTGTAATTACTCAGAGCAATTTATAACATCCAAGTAAAAGATATAACACCAACATGTCATACAAAAATAAAGACAATTCAAAAACAGAATCACTGAGTTGCAAAAAGAATCACCCCTTCTAAAAATACTCAATCAGGTGTAGCTAATCATTAACCTTCTCAATGGCACAGGCAAAGCCATTTGACCTTCAACTGTGATCGGCTGTGGGCATATTGATTAGCACAGCATAAAAAGAGATTTTCAGGAGCATCTCAATCCCTGGTAGTGCAACTGAAGCAAGCAATAAACTATGGCTAGTAAGGCACTGTCAAAAGATCTCTGAGATAATGTTGTGGACAGGCACAAGTCAGGAGATGGATACAAGAAAATATCAAAGGCTTTATCAATGCCTAGAAACTCAGTGAAGTCTATTATTAAGAAGTGGAAGGTATTTGGTACAAAACAGACCCTCTCTGGGTCAGGACGTCGCAAACTGGATGAAAGAGCCAGGAGGAAACTGGTCAGAGAGGCTACCAAGAGGCCCACAGCAACTTTGAAGCGGTTGCAGGAATTTATGACAAAGAGTGGTCATTGTGTACATGTGACAACAATATAACAAATTATCCACAAATGTGGCTTGTATGGGAGGGTTGCAACAAAAAAGCCACTCCTCAAGAAAGGCCACATGCAGTCACGACTGAACTTTGACATAACACACCTAGGAGATTCTGAGGCCACATAGAAAAAGGTGTTATGGTCAGGTGAGACAAAAATTTAATAACTTGACCTCAAAACCAAACAATATGTCTGGAGGAAATCCAATACAGCTCACCATCCAAATAACACCATACCTACAGTAAAGCATGGAGGTGGTAATATCCTGTTATGGGGGTGTTTCTCTGTAGCAGGCACTGGAGCACTTGTCAGGATAGAAGGAATAATGGATGGGGCAATATACTGTCAAATTAGTGAGGAAAATCTGCTTCCCTCTGACAGGAAGTTGTCAATGGGAAGAAGGTTTACCTTCCAACATGACAATAACCCATAGCACACAACAAAAATGACCACACAGTGGTTGAAGGAGAAAAATGTGAGGGGGGGAGTTAGAGCCCAGACTTAAACAGACTTAAACCCCATTGAATATCTGTGGTATGACTTGAAAATTGCAGTCCACAAACGGTCACCATCAAATGTAACGGAACTGGAGCAGTTCTGCAAAGAAGAGTGGGCAAATATTGCACAGTTTACAGTTGTGCTCATAAGTTTACATACCCTGGTAGAATTTATGATTTCTTGTCCATTTTTCAGAGAATATGAATGATAACACACAAACTTTTCTTTCACTCATGGATAGTGTTTGGCTGAAGCCATTTATTATCAATCAACTTTGATTACTCTTTTTAAATCATAATGACAACAGAAACTACCCAAATGACCATGATCAAAAGTTTACATACCCTGGTAATTTTGGCCTGATAACATGCACACAAGTTGACAAAAAGGGGTTTGAATGGCTATTAAAGGTAACCATCCTCACCTGTGATCTGTTTGCTTGTAATTAGTGTGTGTGTATAAAAGGTCAATGAGTTTCTGGACTCCTGACAGACCCTTGCATCTTTCATCCAGTGCTGCACTGACTTTTTTGGATTCTGAGACATGGGGAAAGCAAAAGAATTGTCAAAGGATCTGCGGGAAAAGGTAGTTGAACTGTATAAAACAGGAAAGGGATATAAAAAGATATCCAAGGAATTGAGAATGCAAATCAGCAGTGTTCAAACTCTAATCAAGAAGTGGAAAATGAAGGGTTCTATTGAAACCAAACCATGGTCAGGTAGACCAACTAAAATTTCAGCCAGGAAACTTGTTCGGGATGCAAAGACAAACCCACAAATAACTTCAGGTGAAATACAGGACTCTCTGAAAACATGTGGTGTGGCTGTTTCAAGATGCACAATAAGGAGGACCTTGAAGAAAAATGGGCTGCATGGTCGAATCACCAGAAGAAAGTAATTTCTACGCAAATGCCACAAAGTATCCCACTTACAATATGCCAAATAGCACAGAGACAAGCCTCAAACCACAACCATAAACGCTACATTTGGAGAGGAGTCAACAAGGCCTATGATGAAAGGTACACAATTCCTACTGTTAAACACGGAGGTGGATCGCTGATGTTTTGGGGATGTGTGAGCTACAAAGGCACAGGAAATTTGGTCAGAATGATGGCAAGATTAATGCAGTATGTTATCAAGCAGAACCCCTCATTTTCCACTTCTTGATTAGAGTTTGAACACTGCTGATTTGCATTCTCAATTCCTTGGATATCTTTTTATATGCCTTTCCTGTTTTATACAGTTCAACTACATTTACCCGCAGATCCTTTGACAATTCTTTTGCTTTCCCCATGACTCAGAATACAGAAACGTCAGTGCAGCACTGGATGAAAGATGCAAGGGTCTGTCAGGAGTCCAGAAACTCATTGACCTTTTATACACACACACTAATTACAAGCAAACAGATCACAGGTGAGGATGGTTACCTTTAATAGTCATTCAAACCCCTTTGTGTCAACTTGTGTGCATGTTATCAGGTCAAAATCACCAGGGTATGTAAACTTTTGATCAGGGTCATTTGGGTAGTTTCTGTTTTCATTATGATTTAAAAAGAGTAATCAAAGTTGATTGATAATAAATGGCTTCAGCCAAACACTAACCATGAGTAAAAGAAAAGTTTTTGTGTTATCATTCATATTCTCTGAAAAATTGCCAAGAAATCATAAATTCTGCCAGGGTATGTAAACTTATGAGCACAACTGTAGATGTGCAAAGTTAGTAGAAACATATACCAACAGACTAAAGACGGTAATCATATCAAAAGGAGGTTCAACAAAATACTGACACAAGGGGTTGATCCTTTTTGCAACTCAGTGATTCTGTTTTTTAATTATTATTTTTTTGGCCTGACATGTTGGTGTTATATCTTTCACTTGAATGTTATAAGTTACACTAAGTAATTACAACTGGATAAACAAACACTTTGTCCGTCTTTATTTGCTTCAAAGCAGCAATATGTGATTATTTTCAAGGGGGATGATTTTTTTCAATACCCTATGTATATATATATATATATATATATATATATATATATATATATATATATAACATAGTGAGGTTGGAGAAACATAGATTTTGTTTTGCTCTATCAATTTCGCTGGACAGTGCTAAAATTAAGTTGATATTACAACTTCATGGTAAAACAGAATTACTAGAGAAGGTTAAGCACGGCCGACATAACTTTAGCGCGTCTTATACTTTCAATGGATATGGAACATATAAACATAGATCATATTACAAGTTACACTTGCACTCAACCCAAAATAGCACTATATGATTTAGCGCAACCTTAGACTTGAAGTAGAGTGTTAGGGCTAGAATAAAAGTTTCAAAAACATATATAAAACATATTAAAATAAAGTATTAGACATACAAACACAGGAATATGTATATATATGTATATATATATATATATATATATATATATATAACATAAAATATGTTTATTATGAAAAATAAAATATAAAAAGGGATATGGTATATGTCCAGGTGTTTGACTGGGAAGGGCTCAAAAGTGTGTGTGTATGTATATATATATATATATATATATATATATAGTTCCAGGATAATCACTGTTAGGTGCGCTCCTCCTGAGCGTTCGATGAAAAAGGATAACCCGGCACACAGGAGAGTGGGCGGGGGACACACCCCCTTAGAGAATCCAAGCGCTTGGCTGCAAACTTCAGGCGTGTCTGCCACACACGCCACAGGCAAAGCCGAGTACACTAATCCAAGAAGAGAAGTTGCGCTCAAGCTTGAAATCTTGAAATCTTCTTGAAGAAAGAAAAGCACTCCAGGCACGTAGAAAAAGTAAAAACAACTTTTATTCCAAAATGATAAAAGAAGGACAAAATAGTGTAGTCCAGCAGAGAGCCAGCAGTGACTCCAACAATCAGGTTGATGAGCTGATCCTCACGCAGACATGTTTCGTGCGTTTGCGCACTTGATCACTGCTTACCTGAGGATCAGCTCACTCACCTATTTATGACTAAGTTAATTACCAGAAATTTACATATTTAAAACCTGATTGTATACCTATATCCACAAGACGGGCTACTTTAATTATAATACCGGTAGCTATGAATAGACATAAGAAGAGAGTACAAAGGGATAATGTTGGAAATACATGACAGGAAATAATCTGACCATTAATTTAAAGAATTGCTAATATAATGAAAACTAAATTTCCTGAAATTACCAAACTGATAAACTGTTAGGATACCAACTGTTACATTTGTATGTATTTAAACACATTTTTCAAGTAGATCTAGACTTAATATATGTGTTAGTTATGTAACAAAAAGGAAAATCACACTGCCAAAGAAAAATATAAGTGTCATGCCATTACTGTGACAAATAAGTTATTTGATCAGACTTTAGATAGACATATATTAGATAAATACATCTAGGTCACGTCTAATGTTTAACCCTTCTGGTTCACTAGTCTGTAATTTAAACATCCAATAAATTTCCTTTTTATTAAGTAGTGACTCTCTATTTCCACCTCTTCTCCACTTGGTAATATGGTCAATACCCTGTATTCTTAACGATGATACATCTGAGTTGTGAATTAGTTTAAAGTGTCTTGATATGGGGGGTCAATACCCTGTATTCTTAACGATGATACATCTGAGTTGTGAATTAGTACTTAAAAGAATCGCGTACTATAGCCAACAAGGTGTCTATAACAATATCAAATATATTGGGTCTGTGTTGCAACAAAGTCACTAAAGTCTATTTTCAATAAAGCAGATAACGCTGCATATATATATATTATTGCTGCTTTCTGTAACAATTGGGCCAACAACATCATAATAAGATCACTTAGGCCTGCACACATTTAAAGCTGTCAATGTTGGACTTACTTTATCTGCTGCCTTTAAGCACATAGATTAAGAGTATACATCTTCTTTATTCAATAGTATATCACTAGTAAGGACTACCTAAAACAGAGGAACTTAATCAGACAAAATGGAGAATGCATATGTGTTGAGTGACTTTAAAGATGATACACCTGATACATATAATGAAATCACTCACACTCTGGACAGTCTATTTTTTTATATGGACGCTCTCAGAAAAAAAGATATTAAATTAGATCTTGACATCAAGTCCTTCAAACTATATAAATTAGACAAGCGCATACCCAGGGGTCTGCGTATCAGAAAGTTTCCCTCATTTATTGTAACTGATCCTGATTTCATAGAAAAATGGAATTCCATCTTGGATTCATGTTCTTTTGCCCTAATTGAGCTACTGGTGACATATAAAGAAAAACAAAGATCAGCTTTAATAACAGAGATTAAGGATACACAGATATTACTAAAGAAATATCAACATGACCCAGACTTTAAGAAGTATGACAAACAATTTGAACTAAAAATGAATACGTTTAAAAGAGAACTTTGGCAATTCAAATCTAGAAAGATGACACGTGACAAAAGGGACTATGACTCTAATCAAGTGTATAGATGGACACAAGAAGATACACTAAGAAAGGGATATAAAAGAAATAATAAAAATAAGAACAAACAAATTAATGGTAAAGGAAATAAAAAGGGGAAAAGTGTCACATTCTCTGATACTGAATATGAATGTGACTCTTCTGACGGTGATGTCAATGAAGTAGAAGAAGCGGCAGCAGCAGTCTTCCAAGAAATTGATGTCCAATATTATAGTGAGAATTCTACTCAGTCAAAAAACGGACAGGAATTGGCCACACAGGAAGTAAGAAAAAAACAACACACAGAGGCTGTCGAGGTCGCGGCAAAAGAGCCAAGGGAAACACAGAAGAAGAAAAAAATGAGATCTGTATATACAACCAGGTCTCAGAAGGAGAGGAAGAAATATGCATAAATGACACAAATGTTGTTAATTTATCCTCTGTAAATTTAACTACTGCACAAATAGATTTGTTGTCTAAAGGTCTCAACTTTGTGCCTTCCAATCACTTCAATGTTTTTGAAACCATCTTAGACGTTAACAGATTTGCCAGAAAAATCACATTACAAAAGCATTTTTACAGGAAGGATGGGAACGCAGAAAGTGAACCTGATTTAACTAAAGAATATGATGCAGCAATTTATAATGTAGGTTCTATATCTGATCTTAACTTTTCTGAAATTAACACCTTGAGAGATTTAGATCAACTCTTACAAGAAGGAGAGGACACTAAAGATGATAATTTACAAGAGAGGGACATATCTTTAAAACATATTAAAAACAAAAGCACATTCTATCCTTTTAAGACACGTTCAAAAGTGATTGATATTTTTAAAAAAACGGTAGAGATCAAATTACGTGATCTAGACAAACAAGTGACAGATAAAGGTAATAGAAAATGTAATAATCTAACATATAAAGAGAAATCAGCTCTCAGGGAGCTTACACAGAATGACAACATTGTAATTAGGCCATCTGACAAGGGCGGCAATGTAGTCGTCCTTAACAGAACTGACTACATTGCAGAGGCCAAGAGGCAGCTAAGCCAAAAAGATGTTTACCTAAAGTTGACACAAAATCCTACTAACAAGTTTCAGAGGGAAATTGGGAATATTATTAAATATGCCCGTAATAATAATATTATTACTCAATCTGTGGAAGAAAAATTGTTAATACCTAATCCAGTAACTCCCATTTTCCATCATTTCCCCAAATTACACAAAAATTCTTTTTCTCCTCCAGGTAGACCCATCATTGCTGGCATAGGGTCCCTGAACGAAGCGCTCTCTGAACTCGTTGACACTTTCCTACAACCTCTAGTATGTCAACTTCCTAGTTATATACAAGACACCACTTCTTTTATTAAAAAAATTGCTAACATTCAATGGAAACCAAACTATAGGTTAATGGTTGTTGATGTGACATCTCTTTACACGTCTATTGAGCATTCAAAGGGCCTTATGGCCATCAATTTTTTTGTTAATTCATCATGTAACTTTGAAGAAGCAACTAAGGTTTTCTTGCTGAATGCAATTGAATACTTGCTTACCCACAACTTTTTCATGTTTCAAACTGATTATTATCTCCAGAGACGTGGGACTGCTATGGGGGCTAAATTTGCCCCTCCTATGCCAACCTATTCATGGGTTGGTGGGAGCTGTCCCACGTCTTTGGAGATAGTAATCCATTCAAGGGAGCGATTATCCAGTATTGTCGCTACATAGACGATCTGTTTTTCATTTTAGAATGTGACACAACTGAGGCAGATAGTTTTTGCAATTACCTCAATTGCAATCAATTAGGTATAGAGTTCACAGGCACTCACAGCAATGAAAGTGTGAACTTCTTGGATCTCACTGTTCAAGGCGGTGAGACTGGATCTACTATCCAGACTAAAATGTACAGAAAGGAAACTGCAGGTAACACACTGTTAAAATTTGAATCATGTCATCCCCGGCATGTGTTAAGAGGCATACCCAAAGGGGAATATATTCGCATTAAAAGGAACTGCACCAGTGAAAAAGAATATCACAAGCAGGCCAGTGAAGCCACTCAAAGATTCAAACAGCGAGGTTATCATGAGGGCCTATTATTAAAAGCTAAAGCAAGTGTCGATCAAATCCCAAGAACTGAGTTGCTTCAATATAAACACAACAAGTTAAACACTAAAAAGAGTGAAAATAATAAGATTAAATTCATAACTACCTTTAGTGTAGAATATAACAAAATATGTACAATCATTAAAGATTCTCTTCCTATTCTCTATTCAGACCCTACCATCAGAGAGATTTTAAAATCTGGATGTGACTTCATTCCTAAAAGAGCCAAAACTCTATCTAATCATTTGTCCCCCTCTGATATCAAACCCAAGATAAACAGATGCTGGCTTAAACAAAGACAGGGATGCTTTAAGTGCAGACGACACATCTGTAAAACTTGTAACTTTATACATGAGGGCGATAAATTTTCTTCAAGCACAACTAACATAGAGTATGACATCAGATACTTCATTAATTGTGCATCTACACACGTAGTCTATCTTCTCACTTGTGATATTTGTAAT
The DNA here is from genome assembly GCF_027579735.1 of Bombina bombina. Taxonomy (NCBI): domain Eukaryota; kingdom Metazoa; phylum Chordata; class Amphibia; order Anura; family Bombinatoridae; genus Bombina; species Bombina bombina. The sequence continues at coordinate 920,973,167 of NC_069500.1, forward strand.
ATCCAATATACAGGAAAAACCAAGAGATCCCTCAAAGACAGATTCCTGCAACATCTTAGGTCAGTTGAGGATGAAGATAGTGACACCCCCATATCAAGACACTTTAAACTAATTCACAACTCAGATGTATCATCGTTAAGAATACAGGGTATTGACCATATTACCAAGTGGAGAAGAGGTGGAAATAGAGAGTCACTACTTAATAAAAAGGAAATTTATTGGATGTTTAAATTACAGACTAGTGAACCAGAAGGGTTAAACATTAGACGTGACCTAGATGTATTTATCTAATATATGTCTATCTAAAGTCTGATCAAATAACTTATTTGTCACAGTAATGGCATGACACTTATATTTTTCTTTGGCAGTGTGATTTTCCTTTTTGTTACATAACTAACACATATATTAAGTCTAGATCTACTTGAAAAATGTGTTTAAATACATACAAATGTAACAGTTGGTATCCTAACAGTTTATCAGTTTGGTAATTTCAGGAAATTTAGTTTTCATTATATTAGCAATTCTTTAAATTAATGGTCAGATTATTTCCTGTCATGTATTTCCAACATTATCCCTTTGTACTCTCTTCTTATGTCTATTCATAGCTACCGGTATTATAATTAAAGTAGCCCGTCTTGTGGATATAGGTATACAATCAGGTTTTAAATATGTAAATTTCTGGTAATTAACTTAGTCATAAATAGGTGAGTGAGCTGATCCTCAGGTAAGCAGTGATCAAGTGCGCAAACGCACGAAACATGTCTGCGTGAGGATCAGCTCATCAACCTGATTGTTGGAGTCACTGCTGGCTCTCTGCTGGACTACACTATTTTGTCCTTCTTTTATCATTTTGGAATAAAAGTTGTTTTTACTTTTTCTACGTGCCTGGAGTGCTTTTCTTTCTTCAAGAAGATTTCAAGATTTCAAGCTTGAGCGCAACTTCTCTTCTTGGATTAGTATATATATATATATATATCAAAATATTTGTATGTGTGTATGTATACTTGTGTATTTTTGTGTTTAGATGAGTAAATAAATTGTGCATACAAACATACCATACATATATACACATGTATTCACATTATATTTACACTTTTGAGCCCTTCCCAATCAATTACCTTGAAATATGCAATATAATTTTTAAACAAATTTAATATGTTTTAAGTTTAATTTAATAGAAATACCAATGTTCTTCACTTAGGAGACAATTATCTATTTATTTTTAAGTGTATATACTGTATATATATATATATATATGGGGGTGCTTCAGCAATGCTGGTATCGGGCAGATTTTTTTTGTGAAGGATGCATGAATCAAGCCATGAACAAGGTTATCTTGGATGAAAATTTGCTTCCTTCTGCCCTGACAACTCTGATGATTGTTTTTACCTACAGGACAATGCTCCATGCCACACATCCAGGTCAATCAAGGTGCGGATGGAGGACCACCAGATCAAGAGCCTGTCATGGCAAAGCCCAATCTCCAAACCTTAACATCATAGAAAGCCTCTGGAATGTGATAAAAATGAAGATGAATGGTAACAACCAACAAACAAAGCCAAGCTGCTTGATTTTTTTTCTCCAGGAATGGCATAAAGTCACACAAAAGTAATGTGAAAGACTCGTGGAGAGCATACCAAGATGCACGAAAATCAGAGTTATTCCACCAAATATTGATTTCTAAACTCTTCCTACGTTAAAACATTAGTATTGTGTTGTTTAAAAATGAATATGAACTTGTTTTCTTTCGAAGGTTCAGCAAACACTGCATCTTTTTTTGATAATTTGACCAGTTGTCATTATCTGCAAATAAATACTCTAAATGACAATATTTTTATTGGGAATTTTGAAAAAAATGTTGCCAGTAGTTAATAAAATAAAGCAAACATGTTCCTTTTACTCAAACACATACAGTACCTTTAAAAGGGACATAAAACAAGTTGGGTTTGAGACAAAATATAATAATATGTACTTTAAAGGGATACTGAACCTAAAATTTTTCTTTCTTGATTCAGATAGAGCATGCAATTTTAAGCAACTTTCTAATGTACTCCTATTATCAATTTTATTCATTCTCTTGCTATCTTTGTTTGAAAAAGAAGGCATCTAAGCTAAGGAGACAATTTTTGGACAGTGCGGATCAGGTCCGACATTCCTCGCTGAATGCGGAGAGCAATATTCAGCCATGAGCTGCTGGTGCAACGCCGCCCACTGCAGATTTGCGGCCAATCATCCGCCAGCAGAGGGGTGTCAATCAACCCGATCGTACTCGATTGGGTTGAATAGCGGCGATATCTGTCCGCCTGCCCCATTGTTTCCTATGGAGAAACAAAAGTTATGTTTACACCTAAAACCCTAACATAAACCCAGAGTCTAAACACCCCTAATATGCTGCCCCCAACATCGCTGACACCTACCTACACTTATTAACCCCTAATCTTCTGCCCTCAATGTCCCCGCCACTTACACTAAAGTACACTTATTAACCCCTAATCTGCCACCCCAACACCACCGCCACCTACATTATACTTATTAGTTATTAACCCCTAATCTGCCACCCCCGACATCGATGCTACCTAAAGTACACTTATTAACCTCTTATCTGCCATCCCCAATGTTGCCGCCACTATACTAAAGTTATAAACCCCTAAGTCTAACCTTAACACCCCCTAATTTAATATAATTAAAATAAATCTAATAAAAAATTACTATCATTAACTAAATAATTCCTATGTAAAACTAAATACTTACCTGTAAAATAAACCCTAAGCTAGCTACAATATAACTAATAGTTACATTGTATCTAGCTTAGGTTTTATTTTTATTTCACAGGCAAGTTTGTATTTATTTTAACTAGGTAGACTATTTAGTAAATAGTTATTAACTATTTACTAGATACCTAGCTAAAATAAATGCACATTTACCTGTAAAATAAAACCTAACCTGTCTTATACTAACACCTAACCTTACACTGCAATTAAATAAATTACAATAATTAAATACAATTAACTAAATTACAAAAAAAAAATCAACACTAAATTACACAAAATAAAAAAAGAAATTATCAAATATTTAAACTAATTACACCTAATCTAATAGCCCTATCAAAATAAAAAAGCCCCCCAAAATAAAAAAACCCTAGCCTACAATAAACTACCAATGGCCCTTAATAGGGCCTTTTGCAGGGCATTGCCCCAAAGAAATCAGCTCTTTTACCTGTAAAAAAACAAACAAACAACCCCAAACAGAACCCACCACCCACACAACCAAACCACCCAAATAAAATCCTAACTAAAAAAACTAAGCTCCCCATTGCCCTGAAAAGGGCATTTGGATGGGCATTGCCCTTAAAAGGGCATTTAGCTCATTTTCGGTGCCCAAAACACCTACTCTAAAAATAAAACCCACCCAATAAACCCTTAAAAAAACCTAACACTAAACCCCGAAGATCCACTTACAGTTTTTATAGACCCGACATCCATCCTCAGCAAAGCCGGCAGAAGTCTTTATCCAAGCGGGCTGAAGTCTTCATCCAACCGGGCAGAAGTCTTCATCCAGATGGAATCTTCTATCTTCATCCATCCGGCGCTGAGTGGCTCCATCTTCAAGACATCCGGCACGGAGCATCCTCTTCTTTCCATGGCGACTGAAGAATGAAGGTTCCTTTACGTGACGTCATCCAAGATGGCGTCCCTTGAATTCCGATTGGCTGATAGAATTCTATCAGCCAATCGGAATTAAAGGTGAAAAAATCCTATTGGCTTCTGCTGGTTTGGATGAAGACTTCTGCCGGCTTCGCTGAGGACTTCTTCTGCTTCATTGAGGATGGCTGTCGGGTCTTCAAAAACTGTAAGTGGATCTTCGGGGGTTAGTGTTAGTTTTTTTTAAGGGCTTATTGGATGGGTTTTATTTTTAGCTTAGGGTTTTGGCGAAAAAAGGGCTAAATACCCTTTTAAGGGAAATGCCCATCCAAATGCCCTTTTCAGGGCAATGGGGAGCTTAGGTTTTTTAGTTAGGATTTTATTTGGGGGGTTGGTTGTGTGGGTGGTGGGTTTTACTGTTGGGGGTTGTTTGTATTTTTATTTACAGGTAAAAGAGCTGATTTCTTTGGGGTAATGCCCCACAAAAGGCCCTTTTAAGGGCTATTGGTAGTTTAGTTTATGCTAGGCTTTTTGTTATTTTTTTTGGGGGGGGGGACTATTTTGATAGGGCTATTAGATTAGGTGTAATTAGTTTAAATATCTGATAAATTATTTTTTATTTTGTGTAATTTAGTTTTTTTTGTAATTTACTTAATTGTATTTAATTAATGTAATTTATTTAATTGTAGTGTAAGGTTAGGTGTTAGTGTAACTCGGGTTAGGTTTTATTTTACAGGTAAATTTGTATTTATTTTAGCTAGGTAGCTAGTAAATAGTTAATAATTATTTAGTAACTAGTCTACCTAGTTAAAATAAATACAAACTTAGCTGTTAAATTAAAATAAAACCTAAGATAGATACAATGTAACTATTAGTTATATTGTAGCTAGCTTAAGGTTTTTGGCAGAGAGGTGCAGCAGATGAAGAGCGACTTGTAAGGAAGATGAGTCTGGCAGAGGCATTCATTAAGGATTGTAAAGGAGCTAGGCGGTAGGTGGGGAGACCAGAGAGGACAGAGTTGCAGTAATCGAGGCGGGAGAGGATTTATTTTAATTATATTAAAGTAGGGGGTGTTAGGGTTAGACTTAGGGTTAGGTTTAGGGGTTTAAAACTTTAGTATAGTGATGGCGACGGTGGGAGCGGCAGATTGGGGGTTAATAATATTTAACTAGTGTTTGCGATGCGGGAGTACGGCGATTTAGGGGTTAATATGTTTATTATAGTGGCGGCAATGTCCAGAGCAGCAGATTAGGCGGTTAATACATTTATTTTAGTGTTTGCGATGTGGGAGGGCCTCAGTTTAGGGGTTAATAGGTAGTTTATAGGTGTTAGTGTACTTTTTAGCACTTTAGTTATGAGTTTTATGTTACGTCGTTGTAGCATAAAACTCATAACTACTGACTTTCAGTTTACGGTATGGATCTTGTAGTTTTAGGCTGTACCGCTCACTTTTTGGCCTGCCAGGCAAACTCGTAATACCGGCTCAAAGGAAGTCCCATTGAAAAAGGACTTTTTGAAAGCTGTGGTAGTTACGTTGCGTTACGGCTAAAAAAGTGTGCGGTTCCCCTAAACCTGCAAGACTCATAATACCAGCGGTAGGGAAAAAGAGCCTTAACACTGCTTTTTCACTCATAACGCAAAACTCATAATCTAGCCGATAGACAAGTATGTAGCGCACTATCCAGATACAGACACATTGCTTGATAACGCGGGGGAGAAACAACAACACAGGGGAAGCAGCACACATTGTCAAGCTCATAAGCTATATAGAAACTCCAAACTAATGGTGCAGCTGAATTACAGGGACCACGCTAACGTAAGAAGTTGCACATATATTTTACACTGAAAATATTGAATATTTGGTAATATTTTGAAATAAAAGTAACATACTTATGTAATAAAAAATGAGTGTGTATTCAGTAAATAGACCCTTACTGCCCCCTCATGATCTCACAGCATAAAGTAGACAATAAAACAATTACAGTCAGTGTGAATGTGGTAATATCTGTTATATGTTAAGTCAGCTGTCTATGCTGTAACATGACCAATGTACCTGCTAATAGCATGTGGGCTATGTAAGTGCCAATGTAATTAGACTTACCTGACAAGCACCCAATCCACTTTGCTTACCAGCTACAGAAATGACAACTTCCGGTAGATAGCCCATCCAGTGCTGAGCACATTAGAGTAGAGTATTTCAATGAGTACCCAACAGGAGGAGGCTAAGGGAACTGTCCCCGCTACACCTGTGGCAGGCTTGTGACTAACTCCTCACAGGAAGTAATTGTGTCACTGCCCCATACTCCTCCCCTCTGTTTCTCAGTAGGAGCTATCTGAGGGGTAAATAAGCCTAAAATCAGTCTGAGGAACCCTCTCAGTGAAAAATCTGAAGCACCTCAATTTTTCACCTTCCTCCTGGGAGGCAAAGAAAAGATAGGCATACCAATGAGGATGGAGGAATGAAGTGCTCTTGGGAGATTTGGGAATCTTTGCCTTTTCCTAGTGCCAGGAATTGGATCATTAAACCTCACCACCTGTCATACTCTGCAAGGGAGCAGGTTCAGGAGTTGGGAGCTGTTGTGCAGAGGTGTCAGGTTCTGGGGTTAAAGTTGTGTTTTGTCTGCGTGTGTCTTTCCTTTTTGGCATAATTAAACAGGTACAAGGTTTTAGGAAATAAAAGGTGATGGTTTTATTTATAGGATAATTAGCAATGCAGAGATATGCAATCAGATAAGACAATGTCTATAGGCTGTAGTATTAGGCAGGAATACAGATCTTTGTAATAACAGGCAGGATACTTGCATATGCTGTAGATTGGAACTGTGTACAGGCTGGAATGCAGAGCTTTGTAATAACAGGCAGGATACTTGCATATGCTGTAGACTGGAACTGTGTAATAACAGGCAGGAATGCAGTGCTTTTGTATAACAGGCAGGATACTTGCATATGCTGTAGACTGGAACTGTGTTATAACAGGCAGGAATGCAGCGCATTGTAATAACAGACAGGATACTTGCATATGCTGTAGACTGGAACTGTGTAATAACAGGCAGGAATGCAGGGCTTTGTATAACAGGCAGGATATTTGCATATGCTGTAGACTGGAACTGTGTAATAACAGGCAGGAATGCAGGGCTTTGTATAACAGGCAGGATATTTGCATATGCTGTAGACTGGAACTGTGTAATAACAGGCAGGAATGCAGAGCATTGTAATAACAGACAGGATACTTGCATATGCTGTAGACTGGAACTGTGTAATAACAGGCAGGAATGCAGCGCATTGTATAAAAGGCAGGATACTTGCATATGCTGTAGACTGGAACTGTGTAATAACAGTCAGGAATGCAGTGCTTTGTATATCAGGCAGGATATGTGCATATGCTGTAGACTGGAACTGTGTAAAAACAAACAGGAAACTTGCATAGACTGCAAACTGGAACTCTATAGTATCAAGTAACAAGCAAGCAAAAGTACCTGAGTCAGTCTTTAGGAAATAGAGAATTAGGCAAGATCAATTGCCAGGAAATCAGTCCAAAAACGAAACACAGTGCCAAGGGAATATCCAGAAGAGTAGTCAGGAAATGAAGCAGAAATCAGGAACCAGGAAATCCAACAAATCTGTATTTCACTCAAGAAACAGGACCAGAGGGTCTTTCAGAGTATAACACTCAAAGTTAAGGCCCAGAACTGCAAGTAAACCTCCCAGATATAGCAGGCTGCTGTTTATCTGATTTGGTTCAGCTGGTAAGCAGGTGAAGCCAGAGAGCCAAAGTTGCAGCAAACAGAAAAACCAAATATTCTTAGCCTGTGATCAAGCCATCTGGTGGCAGAGAGGCAAGACAACAGGCTGGGAAAGAACAGCAGCAGAAATAGAAACAGGTCCCAGGTTCAATTCCAGGCTGGGTCATGACACCACCTTATAAAAGAAATAAGGAATAATCCTGAACCTTGTTTAGGCCCCTAGGGACCAAGGCATCTAATCTATGGACCAAGGCATCTAATTCAGGTATTGCAGATGTACATATTGATTAATATTAAGGTTTGAGTGAAATGCCTTTGTATATTGCAATGATTTCAAGAAACAAAATACATAAACTCTAACGAGTTTATGTGGTACAATATGGTAGATAAAAATGTTAAATAGCAAGCATAACAGAATCAAATATGCAGGGTTAAATTAAAATGGTACAAATGTACTCCCCTCCGTTTCAGAGATTCGCTGCCATCCAACAATTTCTCCCAAAGCCTTTGTTGATATATGTGTACAAAGGAGGCACTGATTCCCAGAGGATATCAAACCAAATGAATGGTTTGCAGCTTTCTGTAGGAAAATGTCACAATAGAGTAGTAAATCAAGGCATTGTGGATAACAATAATACATACTCATAGAATTCATTCTAAAGTTCCGCTTCTTTTATTAAAAATTGGCTACAACTCGGTATACAGAGTAAAACAGAGATTTATTCTTGCTCAACATGTTTCAATGGATCAAACCGTCTTTTTCAAGAGCTTTAAAATCAAGTAGGTGATGCAAAGCGCTTTGTGCGCAATGGAAGCGTAATGTGGTGTTACTGATGCACTTTCAGTAACAACATGTTATTGCATCATTTTACTGTGTCCACACAATCCATACTACACATACGTGTCATTGGTTTTATTAGCCTAATGTGGTTTTACTCTTGCAGTGTAAGTAACACTATGGTATTGCATCAAACAGCAACCATTTTTACTCACCACACACACACTCTCACTTTCAAATGCCCACTTTTTTTTTTTAACCCTTTAATTGCAAAGCACTCAGTTTTTTTAAATTATACTATTTTAGGAAAAAAGAAAGGAAAACAACAAGCACATTTCACTTTGCTACACCATGACATATAATCTGCCAGCAGCAACCATTTTTTTTAAAATAAAAAAGCAAATAAAAACAAAAATGCAGAGAAATATTTTGGCTAGGAAGGGTCCTGCCCCCTCAAAGCACAGCTTCAGACCCTTTCCTTCCCCAGTTACCACAGAAGCCACAAGAAAACCAGTGGCAGTCCCAACTACAGACACAGCAACGACAGCACATGCAATGGTTCAATCTTCTGCCACTGCCACCAGCAGTACTATTAGAGACAGAGAGGGACAGCATGTTGGTTCACTGGCTGGGGCCAGCAGTGGTGGAGGTGGCACACCACCATTTAAAAAGCAGACTTCATTTGTTGAATCTCAGCCACAGCCACCAGCTGAGAAAACTAGTGGAACTGGCATTTTGTTTTAATTGTTTGGGTCATGACCTTTAGCCATTGTTAAATGAAAATTATTTGTGACTGACCCACTAAAAAAAACATAGCAGCGCAAGTACTACCAGCATTGCTACTGTGACAAAACCACTGGATGTGTCCATAGTCTCATCCAGTTCCTCCACAGATCTGAGCTTCCGAGCACTCTTCAATAAGTTAAACATCATCCCTTTACCCTCCCTCCCCCTAAGAATGCTTGTTTGTTAGAAAATGTCACAGGCTTCCACTGACAGGATGAGACAAACTGTCAATCTATTCTGCTGCTCCATTCTAGTTTGCATTTATTGGATAATGCCTGCTTGCATTATAAAACCAACATACACCATCCGAAAACAAAAACTTAACGAAAAGAAAGCGCTTTTATTATGGTTTTTTTTTTTTTAATTTTTATTTAGTTTTCTGTCATTTTCATTTTTAGTAAAGCAAAAGACAATTGTAAGGATACATCAGGGGTACCCGTATATATATATATATATATATATATATATATATATATATATATATATATAAATATATCCAAACATCATAGATCGCCTGTTTGGATCTATGATTACTGCCACTCGGCAGTTTAAAGATCATACCTGTCCTGATGAAGGCCCAACTGAGGGCCGAAACGTCGACCATGTATTAATGTTATAAGAATAAAGAAAATATTCTTCTCTATACAAACCCTGAGAGTGCCCTTCTTCCACACTGATCTCTATAACTATCTCTCATAAGGATTGCACCCAGGTCGTGGCTGCTCCACCTGGTTGGAGTGCTGGGCTACATGCTATTTGACTTTTATATATATATATATATATATATATAAATGTATATTGAATCTCCACTCAGTCTCACACCAAACCTTGGGTGTTATGATGTAGTTAACACCCTAGTTATGCTCATAGATCTGAGGGAGACCACGGGGGGTCTAGAGACAGAATATGTCAGTGTAATTTACAGAACGTATACAGTGTTACGCTGCGATTTAATACTAAAATGTAGCTGGTCTGCAAACAGGTTGAAAGACTGGAATTCAGAGTACAATTGGTAGTATAAACTTGTCCTGTTATGATAGCTTTAAAGTAAGGTAATACAGTCCATAGTAATCCTACAACAATGGTAGCGGTATTAACATAGCATTTGTAGTGTTTGTATCAGGCAGAGAGTTGAAGCAAATGTTAGTATACAAAAGACCTGCAGCAGGATTTGAGGTTAAACAATGATACTGAAAGCGGTAGCAGACAAGCAGGAGATGCAAAACAACAAGCTGAATAATAAAGGACTTGGCACAAGCTGTATATACCCAGTGTATAATAGTTGGTCTTTACACAGTACCATAACAATAAGGTGAGATCTGTTGCAAGCTGCAGTGTGGAAGTCTGTCGGCAATTGTGGTGACGTCACACGCTCCGGCATGTCAGTGTGAGCAGAACCCCGGCAAGATACTGCAGATATAGGGAGTCTTGAAATAGACTGGAAGTCTGTAAGTATGCAGGGAAAGAGCTTGAGTAGAATGCTCCTAGTGAAACAATTCAGAACATAGTACTTAGCTTCAGTAACGTCTGTGAAACAGGATACAGCCAGGTGTGCACAGGAAATGCTAGAGGTATCCTAGCCAATCAAATTACCCAGCAAAGGTTTCAGGGATTGAACAGATAATATAGGGAAGCATAGTCATGTGACCTGAGCTCTTAAGGGGGAAGTGTGTATAAAAAATAAAAGCAACAAAACATGTTCCTGACAACAATACCGAAAATGCAATTTTTGTTATTTTCTTTGATTCTTCAGAAAACTAATATACATGATTAATATACAGTATACAACATAAGTGGGTATACCCCATGGGCAATATCACTTAAAGGGACACTGTACCCAAAAAAATTCTTTTGTGATTCAGATAGAGCATGCAATTTTAATTCTAATTTACTTCTATTATCAATTTTTCTTCTCTTGCTATCTTTATATGAAAAAGAAAGCATCTAAGCTTTTTTCTTGGTTCAGAACTCTGGACAGCAGTTTTTGATTGGTGGATGAATTTATCCACCAATCAGCAAGGACAACCTAGGTTATTCACCAAAAATGGGCCGGCATCTAAACTTACATTCTTGCATTTCAAATAAAGATACCAAGAGAATAAAGAAGATTTGATAATAGGAGTAAATTAGAAAGTTGCTTAAAATTGCATGCTCTATCTGAATCATGAAAGAATTTTTTTGGGTACAGTGTCCCTTTAAATATCAAATTATTTAAAATTGTATCACCTCTCAATAATTGTTTTATTTCTAAGTTGAAAAGTATAGTATTTCCGATTATAAACAATCAAAAACAAATACTTTAGAAAGATTATATTGAAAATACAGGCCCCAAAGTAGAAACTATTTGAGCAATTGGCTGTGTCTCTCTGCAAGTCTGTATCATGTCTCCACATGGAAAATAATTGCCAGAGGAATTGAAAAATCTGATTGTGAGACTTCACAAAGATGGAAAAGGATACAGGAAGATTGGTGACCAACTAAAAATCAGTCAAAATGCAGTTGCAGCAGTAATCAGGAGGTATAGATTGATACACAGTGCCAAAAATCAGAGCCGCAGTGGCTGACCTCCTAATATGACGCAACTGACAGTGCGCTACTTGCAGAATCTAGCTCTGAAAAACAGGCAACAGGCAAGTGCTTCAGATTTGCATCAAGGCAAGTGCTTCAGATTTGGCTCAGGGATTATCAATAGAAATTGGAATTTCTGTGACAGCTCAGACAGTGCTAAGGACATTGCATAATGTCAATTTCTATGGACAGCATCCAAGGAAAAAACCCTTGCTTGCTCTTCGGCACAAAACAGCAAGATTAAACTTTGCTAAACAACATGAAAAGTCTGATGAATACTGGGAGCACATTATTTGGTAAGATGGCCAAGACCAAGATACAATTTTGCGGCTCAGATGGGTTGCAGCATGTTTGGTGTGAACCTGGTCAGGATTATTGCAGTGAATGCATAGTCCCAACAGTGAATCATGGAGGTGGGAGTGTGACGATATGGGGCTGCATGACTGCAAAAGGTGTTGGGGAGATGACATTTATAGATGGCACCATGAATGCCTGGGTTATACCAAAATACTGGCTGACAAGATGACTCCCAGTCTCCAGACGTTTGGCAAAGGACTAATATTCCAGCATGATAATGATCCAAAGCACAGTGCCAAAATCACAAAGGAGTTTCTAAATGAAAAACAAGTGAAAACTATAACCTTGCCAAGTATGTCACCTGACATTAATCCAGTAGAACACCTTTGGGGTATTTTAAAGAGAATGGTAGTGCAACACAACCCCTCCAGCAAAGGGCCACTGAAAAAAATTATCTCTGAAGAAGGGCAGAACATCTCTCCAGAAATTTGTACGACACTGGTTTCCTCCAATGCGAAGGACGATTGAGTCTGTCATCAAAAATAAAGGTGGACGTGCAAAGTTTTGAAAAAAAATAGATTTGAATCTCAGTAATGAAAGGTGCACCGACTTTTGTTGCATTGATTTCCTGCTTTGGGGCCGTTATTTTTTTTTTTTTTTTTTTATAAAGTATATTTTTATTGAGGCAAGAACAAAAGTCAGGATTACAAACAAAGCAAGAGGACAATATCATAAGTAACAGTACAAGTCATTGTTTCCTCACTGTAACATACTTCTCTGACTAGTAATGAGACCGAGGTGTTAACCTCAATGCTGCCTCTTTTAAATTATTAAATAACGAAACACTCGAATGTCAACAATAAAAAAAAATAGATCCACTCATGGGATCTGGTAACTGGTTCTCAGCAGATGACTTAATTCAACAATCATAATAACTCATTGAACAATCACATAGAATAGGGGGTAAATGTTGTAGGAATGAAAGCCTCTAAAGTATGCTGAGGGATTGCTGTGAGCTAAAGAGTGTAGAACACTCAGTGAACACATCCTAGGAAAAGGGGGAGAGGTCCGAAGAAAGCGTTATTGGGGGCAAGATCGAAAGAGTGTAGAGGGGAAGAGATAGAGAAGGAAGAGGGAAAGAGAGGGCAGGAGGAGAGAAAAAAAAAAAGGGAAGGGGGGGGAAGCCCAGTGGAGAAGAGACCAGACCGCCATGTTGCTAATTCTTCATGGGGGTTGCCTTGCAGTCGAGTCCGCCATTCTGTCACTAGCATCTGTTCTTCCCTCTCTGTACTCCTCCCAAGGTGACCAGATAGAGCAGTAAAGATCGTACCGACCTTCTACTCTTAGCGCGTACTCTTCCATTTTTTGGATATAATCTAAGGATTCCAGAACTGGGGTTAGCAAGATAGGAGTATGCCTCGCCCATTGCCTGGCAATGGCAAGCTTTGCCGTGAGGAGGATAATAACTCCCAGTAGACGGGATGGCTTCTGAAGGCTCTGCAACCCGAGGTGGAATAGTGCCGTTTCCCTAGTGAGAGTAACAATGAGGCCTAGCCTCTGAAGCAGGTCTGCCACTTGGGCCCAAAAGTATTCCAGTTTGGGGCATTCCCACCATATGTGTAGGTGGGTGCCACGTAGTGCTCAGCCCCTCCAACAGTCCGCCGACCGGGATGGGTATATTCTGTGTAACCTAGTTGGTACCCAGTGCCATCTAAGTAGGAGTTTGAGGTAGAGTTCGAACAGGTTAGAGCATCAAACAGCTGCAATAACATCCTGGAGAGCACGCTGCCACCTCCCATCCGGGGTCACCACTCCCAAGTCCCTCTCCCAAGCCACTGTTGACTGAGTTTTCATGAAACAGGGAGAGTTTAGGAGAGTTCTATAGTGGAACGACAAGGCACCTCGTAGGGGTCTACCCCCCAACCATCTCCTCTCCCATTTGGTAAATTTGATTTCTGAAATCCCCATGACAGGAGAAGCGACACTAGACGGAGGCATTCAAAGCGCAGCTCTCGAGGAAAATCTTCCGATGGGTAGGTGTGGGGGGGAATGGCTAGCACATCCCTACGATATAAGTCTGAGATTAGCCGGATCTCCAGTGCCTCCCATCTCTTAGAGTGGGAGTCAGGAAGGCAGTACAGGAGGGCTTGAATGGAGTGTATTGGGGAGGGGTGTGGAGCGACCAGCTCAAACGACCTCAGTTCCCTCCAAATTTTTAGGCAGGTCTTAATTATGCGGTTATGGATTCCGCTCAGTACATCGGCATGATCTGGAATCCAGATAAGTTCAGCTAGGGGTATACCAGCTGGCAGCGATCCCTGCTCCAGTTGGAACCACCCCGAGGAGCAATCCCTGACTCCCCAGGCTGTTATATGCGAGAGCATGTCAGCTTTATAATATAGTGATACATTGGGGACCGACAAGCCTCCGCACCTCTTTGGTTTCTGTAACTGGGTCAATGGGAGTCTCACGTGAAATCCCTTCCATACATATTTCGTAAAGATGGACTGGAAATGGTTAAGTAAATACGCCGGGACAGAGACTGGCAGGCACCTGAAGAAGTAAATCAGCTTGGGTAACAAGAGCATTTTCACAGCTGCGACCCTACCCGTCCAGGAGACCTCTGCCACCCGCCAGCTCGCAATCGTCTGCTGAAACTCTGCGAGAAGAGACCCATAATTAGCAGCCACAATTCGTTTAGGGTCATGAGAGAGGATAACCCCTAAGTGTTTTAGGCTTAGGGGCCGGTATTTTTAATATACTAAATCTAAACTGTTAGTTTTTAATTTTACATAAGAGCAGATACTCTTAGACGTAATGCAGTTACTGTTAGGTTATACAATTTTGAATAATATGACATTTAAGTTATATTGCTGTATACTGTATATATATATATATATATATATATATATATATATATATCCTATATTATAAAAGGCCAAGTGTTTGTCTGAAGCCGTCATGCGCAGTAGAGACAAAAACTTGGCCTTAAGATAGGGAGCGCGAGGTACACAAACAGCTGTGAGGTCTGGGGAGCGCGAGGTAAGCTGATTGAAACAGCCTGTGGCAAGAGATATGGAAAAACTGAAACCATTGGATACTAAGGTGCTGCACCCAGTTTACTATGCCCATTGAAAATCTGCAAACCGTTACAAAAAGTACCCCAAAGTAGATAAATCCCTGTCATCCATAAATTCACCTTGCACACCGGGTGAATCACATAAACAGCGCCGGCAGATGCTATACTGGCGTAAGTCGAACAAACCGGTGACATTCAGAAATGTGCGGAAATACACATATCTGGCGTTGCCATTGACTTATGGCAGTGACTGCCTGTGTCTAAGTTTTAAAACATAAAACTTGAAATCCCACGTAAAAATATAACCCGTCTAAAGAAATATAAACCGAAACGTTAAAACCCCTATATCTGCCACCCGCCCATATTGCAACTACTATTAAAAGTTATTAACCCCTAATCCACCATTCCACCACCCCAATACCTAATAAAATGTATTAACCGCTAAACAGCCATCCCCCCACAACGCAAACTGCCTAATAAACATATTAACACCTAAACTGCCAACCCCCACAAAGCAAAGTATCTAATAACACTATTAACCTCTAAACCGCCAACCCCCCACAATGCAAACTACCTAATAAAACTATTAAACCCTAATCTGCCAACCCCTCACAACGCAAAGTATTAATCTAATAACTAAGCCCCCTAACCTAGGGTTTTTTGTTTTAAAGGTCCTTACGCTGAATATGTCCTTGCACTGAATATGTGATATCAACTTGCGACGCTTATTCTATGTTAGTTTATGGGAGTAAAAACTGTGGGCGACGGGTAAAATATACACACATAACTTGTATGCTGCACTGTATATGTGATCGCTAGATCCGACTAAAATTTGGTGACACTGGGTTTTGCGTTTGATGCCACATATGTGATTGGGCCCCAGGAGACAAATTTCTTAGATTAATTCCCTTATTTGACCATTATTGGCTATTTAATTTATCAATGGCTGTTTATATGCTTTTGAAAGGAAATGTTCATGATTCGTATAGAGCATGCAGTTTATGAGTGTTTTCAATTGACTTCTTAATTCTCTTGGTATCCTTTGATGAAAAGCATACCTAGGTAGGCTCAATAGAAGCAATGTACAACTGCACGCTAGCTTCTGATTGGTAGCTTCAGAGGTATGCCTCTTGTCATTGGCTCATCAAATTTATTCAGCTAGGTGCCGGTAGTGCTCTGGAGCTGAACATTTTCTTTTTGCACTTTTATGTCCTTTTAAGTTTGTTGGCATGGTGTAATTTACAATATTTACAATGCTAACTCATTCTCATTGCAATTATTTGTTTCCTGCTAAAAAGTCACTATTGTTTATCAACAGGTTTGTAAGTATCATACATTATTAAACACAACAGGGAGACTGAGATAAGTCTAATTTCTTCTCTGCTTCTTTTGAACAGTTAAAGTATTAATTAAAAGTAAAATAAAGCACTTCTAAAATAGTTTTGATGGCTGTTCAAAAGGAAACACTGAAGAGGAATTTTGAGATAAAAAAAAATGATTGCAGTTGTCAGAATCAATGTGAGCTTCAATAAATTGATTTCACAGAGGACTACAGGCACAATCAAATACATGCTGTGTTTTTGCTCAGACACAACAAACAATGTCTGTAATTTTATCCATAAGCTCAGTGTATTAGATGTAGGTTATTAATATTTTAAAATATTTATTTTTATCACAGTGCTCATGTATCTAATTCATGTAATGCCTCTAACAGTGACTTAAAGGGACATAATACTCATATGCTAAATCACTTGAAACTGATGCAGTATAACTATAAAAGGCTGACAGAAAAATATCACCTGAGCATCTCTATGTAAAAAAAGGAAGATATTTTACCTCACAATTTCCTCAGCTCAGCAGAGTAAGTTCTGTGTAAAAAGTTATCTTTCAGTTACTGCCCAGCTGCAGGTAAAAAAAAAATGAAGAAATGAACAGCAGCCAATCAGTATCAACAGTGCTGAGGTCATGCACTATTTTACTGTGATCTCATGATATTTCACTTAACTGTCATGAGATTTCATTGTAAACTTCCTTAAGCTGAATATGGAAATAAGATGAGAGTGCACATAAGCTCGCTCCTTCCGCTGTCCCGGTACATTCTTTGTTGCTTAGAAGTCCTTTACAATGGGATGTGGCTAATGAGAAACTTTTGAGGTAAAATATCTTTCTTTTTTACATAGAGATGTTCAGGTGATGTTTTCTAGTCAGCTTTTTACAGCGATACTGCATCACTTTCAAGTGTTTAAACATTTGAGTATTATGGCCCTTTAAAGGGACATGATTAAGATAGAGAACACAGTTTTAAATAACTAATTTACTTCTATTATCTAATTTGCTTCATTCTCTTGGTATCCTTTGTTGAAGAAGCAGCAATGCACATGGGTGAGTCAATAACACAAGTCATCTATATTAAACCACCAATCAGCAGCTCTTGAGCCTAATTAGGGATGCTTTTCAATAATGGATACCAAGAGAACAAAACAAATGAGATAATAGAAGTCAATTGGAAAGTTGTTTAAAATTGTGTGATCTTTTTGAATCACAAAATTAAAAAAACGAGTTTCATGTCCATTTAAGTGTACTTACCACAAAAAAAATTAATGTTTGAAAAAGCTGGTGCCATTTGCAATAAAAAGCAAGATATTTGTTGTAGTCATTTATTCATGTTTAAACAGACATTAAACTGAATTCCCCATAACCAGTTAAAAGGACATAAAGGGCAATTTATTTATATAAATTTAAATACTACTGGATGCTAACTGAGCACGTCGAGTGAGCCAATAACAAGAGGCATATATGTGCAGCCACCACTCACCAGCTATCTCCCAGTAGTGCACTGCTTGTCCTGAGCATACCTATGTATCCCCTTATAAAAAGGAAGGAAGAGGACAAAGCAAATTGATTAACAGAAGTAAATTAGAAAGTTTAAAACTGCATGTTTTGTCTGAATCATAAAACTTGAATTTTTACATTAAAGGGACATTAAACTACTGGGCATAACTACCCTAGAATGGTCACTACTCACTATGTTATTGCATTTCATCCTCTGGAGTTCCGAGATGGCGCTCCAACTGATTTGAAAAGAGGTGCAGGAACAGGATGTAATCCAATAACATAGTGAGTAGTTACTATTCTTTTGTAGTTGTGCACAAATGTTTAATGTCCCTTTAAGTAATGCATTGCAACAGATTGTCATACTGTTTTAAGCACTAAAAACTGATATTTTCTTAGAAATATGTTTTGCTGTCCAAGAAATAATCCATTGGAAAGCATTTTGAGTATTATTTACCTTATTTGTGTTGCTGTGGACAATTAGGGACAGATTTCTATAGGATAAAAACATATTTAAAGAATGTATCAAAACCAATATTACAATAACATTTTGCTTGTTGATCAAAAAATGTACTTAGACAAATGGTTAATAAGAGTTAATTGTATTTAAACCTCCTGCAGGTATAGCCTTTTAATTTAGCTGGGCTTTCCCTTCCAACCCCACTGAGAAGCTGATTTCTGGTGCTGCCTCTAGTTTAACCCTTTGAGTGCTAAGCACTTTCCCACCTGGGTGCTAAGACTTTTTAATGTTTTTTTAATTTTTTTTATTTTTTGAACAATTTTTTTGTAGCTGCTTGGATGCCTGCTTAGATGCCTGAGATACAGGCTTCTAAGCAGCATGCCCCCTGCTCCTATACTTAACATTGTTAAGTATAAATAAAGTTGTGCGGTGACGTCATCACGTTATTGCACGTGACGTCACCACGCAAAGTGGAAAGCCCCGGCGATGCCTGTCCCTTTACAGGCACAATCGCTGGGGTAGGAGTGGGTGGGAGCCCCCAGATCACCCTCAAGTGGGGAGAGTGCTAGTGACGGCTCTGGGCCGTCATTAGCACCAGAGTGGGAAACTCTGTGACGGCTCAGAACATTCTCTCTGCAGCCGAGTAAAGAAGCTGCGGTAGTGAGAATGCTGCTTCTTAACCCACTACGCCAACTGAATAGTGGAGGGACTCAATACCCTCAAATTTGTCTGTCCAAGGTGATTGACAGTTAATGCTTACACTTGTATGGCTGCAAAATCAGGAGGCGGAGTTGCACAATTTACCTCTTGTGCAATATCATGATGCCGGGAGGACAGGGGAGGAGATGTTCATCCTTGTGTTTATGGCTAATGTTAAATCTAGGTCTTAGCTCGATCCAATAATATTGATGGTGCTCCCTGCACTATCAATATTGTTCCACTTGTAATCTATGCCTTAAAGAGACAGTCTCGGACAAAATAAACTTTCATGATTCAGATAGAGCATGTAATTTTAAACAATTTACTTTTATCACTAATTTTGCTTTGTTCTCTTAGGTATTCTTAGTTGAAAGCTTAAACTAGGAGGTTCATATGCTAATTTCTTAGACCTTGAAGGCCACCTCTTTTCAGAATACATTTTAACAGTTTTTCACCACTAGAGGGAGTTAGTTCACGTGTTTCATATAGATAACACTGTTCTCATGCACGTGAAGTTATCTGGGAGCAGGCATTGATTGGCTAAACTGCAAGTCTGTCAAAAGAACTGAAATAAAGGGGCAGTTTGCAGAGGCTTAGATACAAGATAATCACAGAGGTAAAAAGTATATTAATATAACTGTGTTGGTTATGAAAAACTGGGGAATGGGTAATAAAGGGATTATCTATCTTTTAAAACAATAAAAATTCTGGTGTAGACTTGTCTCTTTAATGCATTACAGCAAGTAAATGGAACACTGAGAACACATTAAAAGGGAGGAAATTTTGGTCTAGATGAGCTTTGATATTTCTTGTTGACAGACTATTTGAAAGGCACATGTTATATGCTATCATTTGTAGCTTGCAGTAAAGTATGATGACAACACTAATCTTCTTCATAAAAATATTAAAGAAACTTATCCCAACTAAAATGCAATGTTTTTGGATCTGTTTGTTCCTTAATAATAATTAGAATTAAAGCCCTTTGATAAAAACTTTGGTTTTGGAGTTTCTCTGCATTTCTTTGTGGTCACTAAAAACAAATGTCCACTGAAAAAACACCAGCTAAATTGGCTTTAAAAACTTAAAATATATGGCCCAGATTACAAATTTTGTGTTAGAGGCTATGCGGTGCTAACAAGCAGTTTTGTCTCACCGCTCACTTTCCTACAGTGCTGGTATTACGGGTTTTTACAAACCCGTCGTTAAAAGACAAGAAGTAAGCGTTAAGCAAAATTTTGCTCATTACCGAACTCCAAAACCAGTGCTGCTTAAGTCAGCGGTGAGCTGGTGTAACGTGCTCGTGCACGATTTCCCCATAGGAATCAACGGGGAGAGACGGCTGAAAAAAAGTCTAACACCTGCAAAAAAGCAGCGGAAAACTCATTAACGCAGCCCCATTGATTCCTATGGGGAAATACATTTTATGTCTACATCTAACACCCTAACAAGAACCCCGAGTCTAAACACCCCTAATCTTACACTTATGAACCCCTAATCTGCCGCCCCAGACATCGCCGACACCTACATTATAATTATGAATCCCTAAACTGCTGCCCCCAATATCGCCGACACCTACATTATATATATTAACCCCTACTCTGCCGCCCCCAATGTCGCCGCCATCTACCTACATTTATTAACCCCTAATCTTCCGCCCCCAACGTCGCCGCCACTATATTAAAGTTATTAACCCCTAAACCTAAGTCTAACCCTAAACCTAACACCCCCTAACTTAAATATAATTAAAAGAAATCAAAATAAATATTCCTATCATTAACTAAATTATTCCTATTTAAAACTAAATACTTACCTATAAAATAAACCCTAAGCTAGCTACAATATAACTAATAGTTACATTGTAGCTATCTTAGGGTTTATTTTTAGTTTACAGGCAAGTTTGTATTTATTTTAACTAGGTAGAATAGTTACTAAATAGTTATTAACTATTTAATAACTACCTAGCTAAAATAAAGACAAAAGTACCTGTAAAATAAAACCTAACCTAAGTTACAATTACACCTAACACTACACTATGATTAAATTAATTCTCTAAATTAAATACAATTAAATACAATTAAATAAAATTAGCTAAAGTACAAAAAAAAAACAACTAAATTACAGAAAATAATAAACAAATTACAAGATTTTTAAACTAATTAATTACACCTAATCTAATCCCCTAACAAAATAAAAAATCCCCCCCAAGCACGTTCCCTACACATGCACTCTTGAATCGGATCCTCCGCGCATGTGCACTATTCCCAGGAGTAAATTGAAGATGTCACAACTGTTGTACCACGTGACAAATGAACATCCCATGTTTGAGAAAAAAAAAACTTCAGTTCGACAAGTCACTTCCGGTAAACTGCTTGGCATGCTACAATCTTTAAATATAAGAAGAGTAGTTTATAGGAAAGGGCACTTTAAATAGAGCTAATACCTATAAACTACTCTTCTTACAATTTCCCCTGAGAAGCATAGAGGAAGCTTTTAATAGTGAAAGGAGCTTATACCCACTAGCGCAAAATCTATATATCTTTTGACATACAATCTTTAAATGCCACCGCAGATAGCGGTTTTATTAAAAAAAAAAATATTTAAATATCATGTTTATTGTTGAGAGTGATAGAAGTCACATATATGCAGTTTTACAGGAAATACAAGATATTCAGAATCACAATGTTTCATAGTATAAAATACAGACAATTCATATCATCTTCAGTAATAAACCTTGGTTCTTTACACATCAATCTAAGAGAACTGCCTTCTTACCAGTTTATGTCTAAGTTCAAAGTTTCTCTTTCTCTCTTTGAATCTCAATCTCTTCTCAACATCTCCCCATTTTCTTTTTCCTTATCTCTAATACCTAACTAACTTAAACCAAACTTTTTTTTTTTTTTTAACCAAAAACTTGGAAAATGTCATCAATATTTAGATAAGACATCTAGATCGTTATCCAATCAAAACAGATGACCCCATTCCCCTCTCAATGTATCTTACATACATATAACAGAATCTTTAAATGGTATTAAAATCAATCTCTGTATTTTCTAGTTCAAACGACAGGATAAGTCTGCGTCTATGTCTTACTAGGGGTTCTTCATAGGCAACCACCCTTATAGGGGTGTTTGTTCTACCATTCAGGTGTTGATTATTTTATTTAGTGTTATTACCAAATTGTCTATTGCCAAACTGTTTATTACTAATACTATATTGCAAAATTTTGCTCATTACCGCACTCCAATACCAGTGCTGCTTAAGTCAGCGGTGAGCTGGTGTAACATGCTCGTGCACGATTTCCCCATAGGAATCAACGGGGAGAGCCGGCTGAAAAAAAGTCTAACACCTGCAAAAAAGCAGCGGAAAACTCATTAACGCAGCCCCATTGATTCCTATGGGGAAATACATTTTATGTCTACATCTAACACCCTAACAAGAACCCCGAGTCTAAACACCCCTAATCTTACACTTATGAACCCCTAATCTGCCGCCCCCGACATCGCCGACACCTACATTATAATTATGAATCCCTAAACTGCTGCCCCCAATATCGCCGACACCTACATTATATATATTAACCCCTACTCTGCCGCCCCCAATGTCGCCGCCACCTACCTACATTTATTAACCCCTAATCTTCCGCCCCCAATGTCGCCGCCACTATATTAAAGTTATTAACGCCTAAACCTAAGTCTAACCCTAAACCTAACACCCCCTAACTTAAATATAATTAAAAGAAATCAAAATAAATATTCCTATCATTAACTAAATTATTCCTATTTAAAACTAAATACTTACCTATAAAATAAACCCTAAGCTAGCTACAATATAACTAATAGTTACATTGTAGCTATCTTAGGGTTTATTTTTATTTTACAGGCAAGTTTGTATTTATTTTAACTAGGTAGAATAGTTACTAAATAGTTATTAACTATTTAATAACTACCTAGCTAAAATAAAGACAAAAGTACCTGTAAAATAAAACCTAACCTAAGTTACAATTACACCTAACACTACACTATGATTAAATTAATTCTCCAAATTAAATACAATTAAATACAATTAAATAAAATTAGCTAAAGTACAAAAAAAAACCAACTAAATTACAGAAAATAATAAACAAATTACAAGATTTTTAAACTAATTAATTACACCTAATCTAATCCCCTAACAAAATAAAAAATCCCCCCCCAAGCACGTTCCCTACACATGCACTCTTGAATTGGATCCCCCGCGCATGTGCACTATTCCCAGGAGTAAATTGAAGATGTCACAACTGTTGTACCACGTGACAAATGAACATCCCATGTTTGAGAAAAAAAAAACTTCAGTTAGACAAGTCACTTCCGGTAAACTGCTTGGCATGCTGCAATCTTTAAATATAAGAAGAGTAGTTTATAGGAAAGGGCACTTTAAATAGAGCTAATACCTATAAACTACTCTTCTTACAATTTCCCCTGAGAAGCATAGAGGAAGCTTTTAATAGTGAAAGGAGCTTATACCCACTAGCGCAAAATCTATATATCTTTTGACATACAATCTTTAAATGCCACCGCAGATAGCGGTTTTAGTAAAAAAAAATATATTTAAATATCATGTTTATTGTTGAGAGTGATAGAAGTCACATATATGCAGTTTTACAGGAAATACAAGATATTCAGAATCACAATGTTTCATAGTATAAAATACAGACAATTCATATCATCTTCAGTAATAAACCTTGGTTCTTTACACATCAATCTAAGAGAACTGCCTTCTTACCAGTTTATGCCTATGTTCAAAGTTTCTCTTTCTCTCTTTGAATCTCAATCTCTTCTCAACATCTCCCCATTTTCTTTTTCCTTATCTCTAATACCTAACTAACTTAAACCAAACTTTTTTTTTTTTTTAACCAAAAACTTGGAAAATGTCATCAATATTTAGATAAGACATCTAGATCGTTATCCAATCAAAACAGATGACCCCTCTCAATGTATCTTACATACATATAACAGAATCTTTAAATGGTATTAAAATCAATCTCTGTATTTTCTAGTTCAAACGTCAGGATAAGTCTGCGTCTATGTCTTACTAGGGGTTCTTCATAGGCAACCACCCTTATAGGGGTGTTTGTTCTACCATTCAGGTGTTGAATATTTTATTTAGTGTTATTACCAAATTGTCTATTGCCAAACTGTTTATTACTAATACTATATTGCACAACTTGCCATTCATTTTGTGTACCAATTTTATTGAGTCTAGGGGTTCTACTGAAATTAAAGACCTCCCCTTTAGAATAGTCTTCTTCATCTCTAAGCATTTTTTTTTTCGTTTTATTAATTAATTCTGATACTCATCAGTTGTTTTTAATGTTTGCTCATTAAGCGTTTGATAATCCACTGACTTGTTGTGAATTGTTCCAATTCTTTCTGGACTGATTCAATTTCCAAATCATTCTCTTTAACCAATTTATCTATGTGGTCTATAAGTTATTCGATCAGCTTAAATTAGCAATCCTTTAAAATGTCAAACCATTTCTCTGTAAGAGTTGTTCTTAAAGGAGCAGTTTTTAAAGATCCTCAGACCTCTGGAAATATTTTTCTTTTCATTATATTTATTTAAGGAATCTAAATCCCACAACTGTCTGTGTTCTATCTTAGATCTTCTAATTTATGGAATAATTCATTTTTATTTCTTTTTCCATCACTGGTAGGATTTGGATCACTGCTAATATTAGCATCCCTACTATTCACATATCCAGATTAATACTTCTAATAATTCTTTCAGTTGCAGGCAACATTTTGTATAATTCAATCTTGCAATCCACCATATAGAAATATATAGAAACGCGTTGCGTAGGCTGGGAAATGCTTTGCGTAGGCTAAGAAATGCGTTGCGTACCTGTTTTAAGAGTTAGCTATGCTTATCAGCTCTATAAGATTTTAACATGATTTTAATAAATGGTGTTTTATTTGTTTAAAACCATTTGTGTTCACATCATTATTCCTGTGAGGCTGATTGAGCCCAGCTGGGAGTAGCAGACTCCACACCCTGGTTCAGTGAGATGAAACACTGTGAGATCTCAGTCTGGTTCAATCAGCACATTTGGTGCTGATCCACTTGTGAGTATATTATTTGCCACATAGAGGAAAGAATTCGACATTGTGAAATTTTATTGCACCAAGAGGCGCCTTCTTTTTATTTCTCTTTAAATAAAAAAAGATACCTCTGATGAAGTGAGCAGATTAGCTCACGAAATGCACAAAGTCATGTGATGACCGTATTGGTGTCACTTCTGGTTACCGCTCGGCATGCTACAGGTCTAGCGGAGCTAACTGGCAATCAGCTGAACTCGAGTTTATTTTATATATTTAGATACTTATATTTTTATTTCTCTTTTCAAGTGTTTTTTTTTATCTTTTTTATTTATTTTAAGTAACATTAAAGTTTATATCGATTTTAATATCAGCTTTATAATATTCTGGAACAAACCCTATTCACACACTGCTCCATCAGTGCGGTGTGATAGGGGAAGTTTCTACATACCTGAACACTTCAGGTATATGGAAGACGTTTCTTCTATTGGATACATTTGCTCCATAAATTTTGATCACCCCAGGGAATACCTCAACAGACGGACAAGCTACTGTACATCATTGTGATAATCCAAGGTGAGCGGTTTTAACACTTATATAAGAACAGTGATTACTCTGTTTACATAAAAACAAATACTTTAGTTTTTTCATATGCACGTGTTGAATACTCCATTTGGAATAGCTGTTCTAACACAGACACTTTTCTAGACACACAGACACATATATATATATATATATATATATATATATATATATATATATATATATACACATTGGAGGCCTTGTCAGCCACTTTGCTATATACCATATCCATTTTAACTCTTTTAAAGCATTTCTATCAATATTAAAATGATATTTGTTATTAAAAAGTGTATATGTGAATGTAATACTTTATTTTAATATGTTTTGAATGTGTTTTGTTCAACTTTTTTTTTAAACTTCTACAACTTACAGGTCAACATATAATAAATAGGTTGTGCTATGTTGGTTCTGCTAACCCTTCTCTTGTAATGGGATTTACCAATATCAAGTTGCGCGTTTATGTTAGCGCACTCCAGCGACATTGTGTATTATGGCCTGCGATATTATTAGCGTGCCAGTTGTAATCTGGCCCAATGTTAAAGGCAGCCAAAACCTGGCAACAAACTACTGTGGCAGCCAATTACTGGTCTAAAGCTGAACACCTCTGCTAAGCCAATTAAGAGTTGCATACCTGCAGAGCTGCCAATCACCTACCCGTAGCTCAGTATCAGCAGTGTATTGCTTTTCTGGAGCTGACTTTAACAATTAGTTATTTGCCATGCTTGCAGTTACTATTTTGCCCTCTCTTTTCAACTGGCAAGATGAGCCCTTCTACCTGTCAAACACCCATAGGACTCAATTAAAAAACACAGCCAACAGTTCAAGGAAATGTATATAGAACTGAAGGCTGAGAGCTTCAGCAAATTTACAAGACTAGTCATGCATTAATAGTCAACACCTTTACACACCTTTAAAAAAAAAAAAAAACAACAACAACCTGCAAACACCCTAGACTAGCTCACACCCACAGCAGATTTTAGGTTCCCTTCCAGTGAAAAATGAAAGCATATTGCTTTAATCTACAATGGGGAGAGAAGAGTTGTTGGGGAACACTAGTTTTACCTGGACATTCTCCCAGTTTTTTCTCTCCGGGCAGAAAGACTAACCATGTGCACACAGCTCAATGCAAACACAGAAATGGTAGATTTGATGTGGGGATGATGTTTAAGTATCAAGATTTTATGTGCTGTGTTCTGCTTACTCTAACAATACTCATTTGAGTTATGGTGAAGATAAAAGCATGAGATTAAAATCCTCCAAGCAGCAAATCAAACCTATCTACTGCTGAGATTTAGGGCTCCATGTACTAAGCCGTCAATTAATCTGACATTGTAGACGCGGATAAACTCGCCGTTACTCGCCGCGGGCGAAATGGTGTCCGCTGTCACTATGTACTAATAATCCCCCAATAAATAGACACGTCTACCCCGCCGCGAGCAGTGGCGGATTATTGATAAATTTGATGCCTCGCTCGCCGTAACTAAGCTAATGTACTTAAATGTCAGTAGAACTGTATGGCCAATTATTAACATGTGACATGCAAGGTGTCAGAAAAGTCATAGTAGTCGCGGGAAAAGAATTTGGCTACTATAAAAGTGCAAGTTTTCTTGTTGCCATACCATGCCTATTAGGTTGTTCTATACATATTTCTTCTGCAAAATCGTCAGCATCTATGGTATTTTCTTCCTCTAATGGGCAGCCTCTTTTAATTGCTATATTGTGCAGCATGCAGCAAACCAATATAATTCTTGCGACTTTCTCAGGTGCATACTGCATAGCGCCACCAGAACGATCAAGACATCGATACCACATTTTCAAAAGACCGAAAGTCCTCTCAATTATACCCCTGGCAGATCGATGTGCTTCATTGAAACATACTTGATTTCTGGTCTGTGGGTTGTTATAGGGAGTCAACAGCCATTCTGTACATGAGTACCCTCCATCTCCTAATAGGACATAAAAGAAATATAAATATTAATATAAAAATAATTATAAAGATTGAGAACTAATACAATACAAATTAAAAATATTCAACACCTTACTCTTTAATTACAGTCAATGAATTTGGCGCAATTTATGTACATGGAAATTAAAATAGACAAATTAGACGCCAGTTATGCTTACCTAGAAGCCATCCTTCAGGCATATCTCCGTCCTCGAACTTCCGGTATAAGCCAGTCTGCCTTAAGATGTAAGAATCATGACATGAGCCTGGGTAGTTTGAACGGACACTGATTATCCTCATGTTGGGGTCACAGACCATCTGAACATTCAAGGAATGGAAATGATTTCATTGCCATTCTTCAGGGGTAGATGGCAAACAAACATATCGAGGAAAAATAATCATCATAGCCCCTATGACTTTTGATAAGTGGCGTGAAAAAGCAGATTGACTCATTCCAATAATGATGCTAGAAATTGCCTGAAAGGAGCCTGTTGCCATAAAATGCAATGCAGCTAATAGTTTCAATAGTCCCGGAATGAACGAGCCGTCATCGTCTCCAAATAATCTTCAATCTCTCGATACAGGTGTAATATGGATTCACGATCAAGCCGGAATCTTTGTATGATCTCTCGGTCAGAAAGGCCGTGCAAACCAACCTGTGGAAGGAATACACGGGGGACACGAACTCACCTTCTTCTAACCAATCGATTAGCGACATTTCCAGTATTCTGTCTTCTAGAACGGATTTGCATCACACGGAGAATAAACAAATACAGAATTGTCTCCATAGCTGCTGAAATCAAGAATGTAAGTACAATGCTGATATTACTGCCTTTTATATATGTCTAGAATGGCGTCTACATTGACTTTCCTATGCTTTTGTACCTTGCCTGCCACCTAAAAGGTGGCGAGGCAAAAATAACGAGTTGGGAGCGGAAATTGTAAGGAGCGGACAAATAGATTTTTTAGTACATAAGTTTATGGCGAGTTGTTGGTCAAATGTGTCTAATTACAGTGAAAAATGGAGAGGTAGCGAGGTTTGGCGTATAAGTACGCTCGCAATTTTAAATATGCGAGTTTGAATATAGTTGACGACTTTGTACATATCAGTTTGCGAGTTTTGACGCAAGATTTTTTGCGGGTAGCTCGCTGACTGCTTAGTACATGGAGCCCTTAATAAACTTGAAACAGCTGTCCAGATGTGGTTTGCTTTTTTGCAGCACGCATCCCATAAAGGGGATTGCACTTGGGAGCAAAAAGCATGAGGTATTGTTTATCTAATTTGCATATCTTACAAAGAATTCCCTGGTACATTGGTAAAAGTACTTCTGGGGTAACATGCCTATATTTGCTAATTTTCTATACAATAATTATATGGCCTGCTTACTCTAACATAGAGAATGCATCTTCTAAATTCTTTTTCTAAACAGAAAAAAAAAACCTATAATTATCTGCAATGTAGAATAAGTCAGTGAGTTCAGTTCTACCCATATTCAGATTACCTTTAGAAACTCAGATGCAATCCATTATCTGTTGTGTGGCATATAAACAGATCAAGCTTTTATGACTTCAAAGCAAGTTTTGATTTTCTGTAACTGTAAGATAAAAAGTGCATGCCAATGATTCTGTGACCTTATTACCCACTTAGAGAAAATGTTATAGATTAATGCATTATAACTTTAAAGTATTCTTTTCAGCTTGTATCCTTTCACAAACTTGCTTTATACAGGTAGAAAACCCTTTATCCGAACTGCTTGGGACCAGAAAAGGTTTGGATTTTGGAATAGTTTGGATTGGAATAGTTTGGATTTTGGGATATTTCCATCTTTAAAATAACACAGTTTAGAGAGGGGATGGGACCAAGCGTAATCAACAATATTTTATGTCATTTAGGCAATATTTATATGTCATAATTCAGCTTATACATGTAACCTAAAGGTAGTTTTATATCATTTGTAATACTTTTGTATGCATAGTACCCTCAGAAATATAGTACAGCACTGTAATCAGAAAGGTAATATTTGCTGTTTTAAATAAATAAATATAGACTAATATTTGCACTTTAGAACTCACAAAAAACAAGCAAAACCCCCCCCCAAAAAACAACAAAGGCACAGGCAGATAAGACTGTGACTTACAGGCAGGGAAAATGGTATTTTTTTTATTTTTTTATTTTTAAAAATATATTAATTTAAAAGTTTGGTTTCCAGAATAAGTGTGGATTTTGGAATTTCAGGTTTGGAGAGTTGTACCTGTAATTAAAATGGTGATACATGATGTTCAGATACAATTTTTAAAATAGATCAGGACCTTGGACGGTACATATTTCAGGACTGCATATACTGCTGTCTTTCAATCCGTTAAAAATGAGCAAAATATGTATGATTCCAACATTAATTTACAAACCTAGTGATGAAATGGAGGGATTATAAATGCACATAATTATCAGATGCAAACCCAAGTAGATGCAGCAAAATAAAGAGAAATGAGAATTTTAAACAAACAAGACAGTTTTTATGCAATAGCTTGCCTTAGAATCGGTAGCTAAAACAAAATTAGCCAGAGTGGGCATTTTTTCACAGTGTGAGTTTCTGAACATTAGTTTAAGACAGATCTACCCCACTGGGAACGTAGCATTTGTATTAGCCTAGGAGAAAGAAACTACTACAGGGCAGCTAGATACCCAGTGGCTATGTTATATGCATCTTTACCTTTTGACATGAGGGTAGATTTATTAAGCAACGAATGCTTCTTTCTACGCCCATCATTTCTGGTCCACCAGAAACAGAAGTTAAGAAGCAGCTGTCATAGGTGGCGGGCTGAAATCATCCCTATCCGATCCGATCGAGATGATTGACACCCCCTGCACAAGCATTTCACAAGAAATGCGTGTGCAATTTTAATTGCAGAGAGCGTATACTGTCGGCATTTAGCGTGGTCGAGCGGACATGATTCGCTACAGCAAATCATGTCCGCTCGACCTTTAATAAATCTACCTGTTTTATTTTATTAGACACCAACAATGACAGGTTTAAGATAAGTTTAGAATTTTTTTTATCAATATAAAATAATGGAGCAATGATGACTTACATAAGGATGCAATATAGTGTACTATGCTTGAGATCAGAGGTTGCTGGTAAATCTTTCTCCAGTGCATGAAGCTATCCAGGGGATATATATGTCCCTTATGTCATTTTCTTTTTACTTAGAACAGCCTTGTCCTGATCTAATTTTTGAAACTGTTCAGATTCCCAAAGACTTGAACATAAAACAAACATTCAAGCTTTTTGGGGAGGAAAAATGCACTGGCTTACACATAAGCATAAGAATACTGTACTTCTCAGAAAGCAAGTCTGTGAGTGAAGAATACTGTACTTTAAACTGCCGTTCAACAACACCCTGATGCTCTTGCATTAATTTTTACATCACTTTAAATTTGAAGATGCAAATATAAAAAAATGCATATTTTTCAAAATGCATAAAGATATAGGGGCTGAATTATCAATGTCTGTCTGACATGATACGTTGTAGCGTATCATGTCAGACAGACATCGCTGAATGCCGACAGCATACGCTGTCAGCAATTAACATTGCACAAGCAGTTCACCAAAACTGCTTGTGCAATGCCACCCCCTGCAGATTCACAGCCAATCGGACGCTAGCAGGGTGTGTCAATCAGCCCGATCATATAGGATCGGGCGGACTGCAGACCGCAGCCTCAGAGGCAGAGGACCAGTTATGCTGCTTCATAACTGCTGTTTGCGGCAAGCCTTCAGGCTCGGCCCTTGATAAATTGACACCTATGTATTCAGTTAGCTAAGAAATTGGGTGGTGGTTCTCCATGCAAAGTGAATATAATTGGGCTTCCAGGTGCTGCAGACGAAGAGGATACATTAAACATCATGGGACAGATTACAAGTGGTGCGTTAAATATTATTATTATTATTATATTCATAAAAGCGATATTTGTGCTCTGGTAATACTAGTGCATGCTAATGTGCTCTGGTATTACAAGTTCAAGGCAATGCGAATGTGACCTCGCATCAGAACGGCATCAAAACCTCACACAACCAAGGGAGTAAAACTTGCATCGATGGCAGCAATTTTAAATATATATGTATATCCATATATACAAATATATTTATGTGTGTGTATATACACATATTAAGTAGAAAAAAGATGATCCAATTCCAGGTTATTTAAAAGTAAATCCAACTTTATTGTAAATATTAAAAACCAGAGGGGAAGCACCAAAGCAAAAACTGCACAGACGTAGCAGACAAAGCACTCGGCTTACGCATTTCGGCTTAGTGAGCCGTAATCATAGCCTAATGTGCTGTGGCTGTTACTACAATTTAAAGGCAAGAGGTCCTTATGCTATTGGACAATAGTTAAAACATTGATTAAACAATTAGTCTCCTACAACTGATTTAACCCTGTGCAAGCCAAAGACAAGTTAATTTAAATTTTGTTGAATAGGGGATTAAATGTCAAAAACTTTGTTTAGACTGCAAATATGCATATATAATCACAAATGCAAATTTATATACTGATCACACATCATTGATGCATCTGAATACCGTTATTAAAATAAATACATTTTCTATTTGCTATATTCTATAGTTGACTTTTATCTGAACTCCTCACAAATAATAGAATATGAGCCATATTGTATACGATGTATAAACGGTTGCAAAAGTGTTACTAAAAGTACAAACAAATATAATGTTCTTGTTATACTTATATGCTATATTTATATAACATAATTTGAAATCGTGTTAGAACAATCTTAAGATACTGTACTACTATGTTACATTTTAATTATGGTTTGGGACTTATTTTAGTCTATTTGGTACTACTATGTCCAGAATAACAAACCTATGTACTTTAAGAACTTTAAGAAGGCAATATCAAAATGTTCAAAATAATTGGTTGTTTTTTCCTTTGAGACTTAAAATATAATATAATGTAATTAAGTTAAGGGTCTATCCAAGTTGCAAGTCTCAATACTCCTTTTGGCTCTCCAGTTATTTTTGGAATAATTTAAATAATGTAATTACTCCCAAAAATTGATCATGTCATATTTAGAGTTTAATCCTTTGGGGATTCTTGTTTCTAACTGGAAAATCCAATAGATTTCCCCTTTAGCTAGAAGTTGGTCTAAATCTCCACCTCTTGTTGGTAATGACACTTTTTCAATGATGCACCACTGAAACGTGTTTAATTTGCCACCATGCCTGGCTGAAAAGTGTTGTACCAAGGGAGTTGTCAATTTGCCCACATTAATAGTGGAAAGATGCTCTCTTATCCTGCTTCTCATGTCTCTTGAAGTCAACCCTACATATTGTAGGTGACATTGGTTGCATGAGATGAGATAAATTACATAGCAGGACTTGCAATTGACACAGGACTGTATTTTATACTCTTTGCTGTTGGCATATGATGTAAAAGTCTGTGTGACTTGTGCTTATTTGCACGGCTTGCAGCGACTGCTGCCGCATTTATACATGCCCAAATGTGTCAACCACGAATTAGTAACTGTTGTGGCTTTGTGCAGTTGTGTGGGTGCTAGAATGTTACCTAGCGTGGTACTCTTTTTATATGAGCACCTTATTCCTTTTTCTGCCACTGTCACCAATTTGTCATCCGCCTTGAGGATTGAAAAATGTTTTTTCACTATGTCACAGATAGATTTATACTGAGCGCTGTACTGTGTGACAAAATAAACCCCTTCAAACTGTTGCTTACTTGATATCTGTTTCTTGTTCAAAAGAGTCTCTCAAGGTATTGAACTGACTTCCTTTCTAGCCTTATTTATTTCTCGTTTTGAATATTTACGCTCTCTGAATCTTTCTGCAAGATTGTTTGCCTCAAGTTCAAAATCCCTTTCATTTGAACAATTTCTCCTGATACGCGAGAACTGTCCCTTTGCTATCGCATATCTAATCTGCTTTGGATGATTACTCCTTCCATGTAACAAATTGTTACCGGAAATCAGTTTACGATAGATACCTGTCTCAATATGTTCTCCTCTGGTTCCCTTCAAGGTTAGATCCAAAAAATTGATCTTTGTCAGATCCGCTTCAAATGTAAAGCTTAAACCAATATCATTATCATTAAGATATTTGACAAATTCAGGTATTAAGCTATAATCTCCATTCCATATGAACAGCAGATCGTCTATGAATCTCCGATACATTTTTATATTGTCCTTGAAGGGGTTGCCATCTCCAAAGATGCGGCACCACTCCCATTTACCCAGATATAAGTTGGCATAAGATGGTGCAAACTTTGCACCCATGGCTGTGCCGCACCTTTGGAGATAGCAAACCCCCTCAAATTTGAAATAGTTATGCGACAACAAAAAGGTTACAGTTCTCAATACATACTTTTGAAACTCACTTGAATAGTCTGTGCACATATCCAAAAAGAATGCCACTGCTTGCAATCCTTTCTCATGAGGGATGGA
Organism: Bombina bombina; assembly: GCF_027579735.1. Lineage (NCBI taxonomy): Eukaryota > Metazoa > Chordata > Amphibia > Anura > Bombinatoridae > Bombina > Bombina bombina. The sequence goes on from NC_069500.1 coordinate 921,007,120, forward strand.
TGAATAAAGCGCTACGGCATCTACCGTAAGCCATGCGCTTGACTCATCCCATGTAATGTCTTGTAATACATTTATTACATGTGTGGTATCCCTCAGATACGCTGGTAGCGCTAAAACCAAAGGTTGGAGTATGGAATCTACCCACTGCGAGAGGTGCTCCAAAAGGGAGCCAATTCCACTCACAATGGGCCTTCCCTTAACCTGGCTGAGAGACTTATGCACCTTTGGAAGGTGGTGGAACCAGGGCATCATAGGATGTTCAACATCCAGGTATGCACAAGTTTCTTTGTCTATGAAGCCCTGTTCCACACCATCATCCAAAAGCTGACTCAACTCCCTCCCAAATTCCTTGGTGGGATCCTTTCTAAGGATGATATAATCATTGGGATTCTGGAGCTGGCGTAATGCTTCAGCTACATAATCCTGCCTATCCATTACCACAATCGATCCACCTTTATCGGCTGTGCATATTACCAAATTTGGATTGCATTGTAAAGCTGTCAAAGCCTTCCTTTCTTTATTAGATAAATTAGAAGCTGGTTTTCCCAGATCTTGTGCCAACTTTACTAGATCCTTTTCTACTCTTTGGTGAAAGGTTTCTAATATAGAACCTCTGTTATGTACCGGATAGAATTTTGACCTCTTCTTAAAAGTAGTACCAGCATTAATTTCCTGCCCTAGTGGAACAGACTCAAACTCTAAATTCTGCAAGGTTACCATGTCACATGCTTCATGAAAATCTTGTACCATATTAACCTCAGTAGTAGCTTGTAAAATACTAGAATTAAGTTGCTGGTTCTCATTACCATAATGTTTTCTTAGTGTTAATTTACGGACTAATCGATTCACATCCAATAATGTATTAAACACATTGAAATTACAAGTTGGTGAAAAACCCAAACCATAACTTAATACATTGATTTGTTCTGAAGTTAATTCAATGGTAGATAGATTTATCACATTATGCTTCATTTGTATCTCGTTTGAGGCTTCTGGCCCCTCAACTGGTACCTCACTGATGTTGTGTCTCCCTGTGTTATAATGCTGTTGTTTACTGGTCCCTGGGCCTGTGGAAAAACCTTCTCTATTTCTGAAACCTGAACTGGGGGAGTTTTTTCTTTAGGCCTGACTGTCTGATCCACTGTGGGCTGTATATGTGTATTCTTGAGAATACCTACAATTTGCGGTGCTAAAGAGGACTCGGTCACAGAAGAGAGGGGTGTTCCCTCCTCTGAGGAGTAATCAGTCTCACTGTCAGAGAATGAGACATTTTTACTATTGTGATTATTTCTTCTACCCCCTCTACGTCTGTGGCCTCTTCCTCTCATGCTACCTCCTCTTTGGTGTTTTCTGTATTCACCTCTTATCTTTCTGTTCCAAATATAAACAGAATTGGATTGATAATCTGTTCTATCCCTGAGAAACTTAGTGTGTTTATTATCCGTTATTATACTTTTACTTTTGCCTACCAAACTTCTCAATATGCCATCAAATTTCTCAAACTGGGATTCAGCTATACGTTTGTCCATTTCAAATTGTAAGTCCTTAATTTCCAATTTAACTTCATTCAGTTGTACCAACTTATAGTCCCTAATCATGACCATTAATCTGGAGGAGCAGTCCGTTAGAATCTCATTCCAGCCTTTCACAAACTCGGTGTTACTGGGATCCACATCAAATGTAGGGAATTTGTACACACGAAGACCTCTAGGGATCATTCCCTCCTCCATATATCTGTTAAAAGTCCAAATGTCCCATTGTAACTTTATTTCTTTAATAAGCAGAGTTTCCATGGATTCAAATAGAGTACTCAGTGATAGTGCCCCTAGATGAAAAGATTTGTTCATACTCAGATACATTGTTCCCCCGTTCTGTGGCAGGCAACAGTGAAAAATAATTTTTATTTGTAATTACATAGTCTCTAGGTGCTTCCCCTAATGCTGCCTCCATTTAAACAAACTTATAGTGGGCAGCACAAACGGAAAACTTCTTTGCCAACAGAGAGAAAATTTGTTTAAATAAACAGATATGCACCACACACACGCAGTCGGATATTCTCAGCTAGAAATATCCTATTCAAAACATATAAAGGAAAGGGTATGTGAGCGTGTAAGCATATATCCACTCAATTTAACATATACTGACCGGCAGTCCTTCTGTGTTACTTAACAATAGTACCTTGCGGTTATGGCTTGTCAATAACTCACGGTTTCCCAAAAGGTAGGAGGACCTCCCGCTGCGCTGGCTGTGCGAAGAGAGCCGTGCTCTCTACCTCTCTCACCTCGTTTTCCGTTTCTCCTTTCGCAAGCTGCTAAACAACCGCAACCAATTCTTTGGCGTGTACCTTGGCTCTCCACTCCACGTGGTGGGATGACGTCACTCTCCGGGGACTGAAGCCAGTAACAAGTTGCCGTCAGTAGTGGCAAATAGCGTTCCACCCTGGAACCAACTCCGGATCTATTGGGGCTGATGTATAAGGCAACAATATTTAAATTAACTTGTCTTTGGCTTGCACGGGGTTAAATCAGTTGTAGTAGACTAATTGTTTAATCAATGTTTTAACTATTGTCCAATAGCATAAGGACCTCTTGCCTTTAAATTGTAGTAACAGCCACAGCACATTAGGCTATGATTACGGCTCACTAAGCTGAAACGCGTAAGCCGAGTGCTTTGTCTGCTACGTCTGTGCAGTTTTTGCTTTGGTGCTTCTCCTCTGGTTTTTAATATTTACAATAAAGTTGGATTTACTTTTAAATAACCTGGAATTGGATCATCTTTTTTCTACTTGCCTTACATCAGCCCCAATAGATCCGGAGTTGGTTCCAGGGCGGAACGCTATTTGCCACTACTGACGGCAACTTGTTACTGGCTTCAGTCCCCGGAGAGTGACGTCATCCCACTGCGTGGAGTGGAGAGCCAAGGTACACGCCAAATAATTGGATGCGGTTGTTTAGCAGCTTGCGAAAGGAGAAACGGAAAACGAGGTGAGAGAGGTAGAGAGCACGGCTCTCTTCGCACCGCCAGAGCAGCGGGAGGTCCTCCTACCTTTTGGGAAACTGTGAGTTATTGACAAGCCATAACCGCAATGTACTATTGTTAAGTAACACAGAAGGACTGCCGGTCAGTATATGTTAAATTGAGAGGATATATGCTTACACGCTCACATACCCTTTCCTTTATATATACACATATTAACACATACATATATATGTATATAAGCTTATACATATATATTTTAAGGGAACGCACAGTTCCCATAGACCGCAATATAAAGGAACTTTTCAGTGCCGTTTTTTTTTCTAACACCCCACTCCCACCAAATTTAACCCCAAAATGCTGCCTGGTGCAGTTTTTAAAATAAATAAATAAATAAATAAAGATGCTGGTATTTTAATTTTCTATTAAAATATACTAAACTGTATTTTGCGGCCATTTAGGGCGCATTTATAAATTTAACCAGAGATCTGATCTCTGGTTAATTGTATAAGCATTAATTGCTACCGTGAGCTTGTGGTAGCAATACCCAGCCACTTGTAATGGCTGATTAATTATCACGCATCCACAAAGGGCAAATTTGTCTTTTTGCGGGCATGCAATGATTTAATAACGATTCCCACATTTAACATTGCACAAGCAGCTGATTGTGCAATCCCACCCCCCTGCTCACATGAGGCCAATCAAAAAAGAGTATCTAAAGAAAAAAAAGTGAAAACTATGACTTAGCCAAGTATATCGCCTGACTTGTATGCCAGTAGAACACTTTTGGGGTATTTTAAAGAGAAAGGTAGAGCAAAACAACCCCTCCAGTCTGTCATAAAAAATAAAGGTGGGCATACGAAGTATAGAAAAAATAAAATATTTGAATCTCAGTAATAAAAGTTGTACTGATTTTTGTTGCATTGAGTTCCTACTGTCGGACGGATATTTTTAATATAGTAAATCTAAACTGTTTGTTTTTAATGTTACATAAGAGCAAATACCCTACTGTAAAACTTAGAAGTACTGCAATTTCTGTAAGGTGATACAGTTTTGAATAATTTGAGATTTAAGTAATAATGCAGAGGGGTGTACTCACTTCTGTTGTATACTATTAATATACATATGTACATATATGAGTGTAATACTTTATTTTAAAATGCTTCACATGTGTTTTGTTATAATTTAGCCCTAACACTTTACTTTGCGCACATATATCACAACTAGTAATATGAGCGGTTTAGCGCTATTGCACTATCCATTAAAAGCACTAGGAGCGCTAAAGAGATGTCAGCCGCACTAAACATTCTTTGGTATTTCTGTTTTATCATACACTTATAATAGAAGATTGTGTGCTATTCTAAATGCGGGCCCTTAATATTTCTAGTGTACACTAAACTATACATAACGCTTCACTTGTAATCTAGGCCAGTGTGTACACAAGTTTTCCTTCTGTTTAACTCTATTCATGGGTACAAACAACAAATTGTTAAATGTATTACCTAACTAAAAGTTTCATGCTTACAGTAATCTATGTCCTAATTAAGCAGCAAGAAGCAGCAAACGTCTAAAGTAAGTAAGTTTATATCTTACATGACTCATAAGCACCTCATTAAATAAGATTATAAGAAACAAAATATTGTGGATAACTGGTGACAAGGTGTTCGCCAACTTTTTACGTATAACCAAAAAAAAAAAAAACGACTTTGATGTTTCTGTAGCTTTAAAGAGGCAGTAAAGTCAAAGTTTCATGATTTAGATTGAACATTAAGTTGTAACAAATTTCTAATTTAATTCTAAGCAAATGTGATTCATTCCCTTGGCATCCTTTGACGAAAAGTAGACCTAGGTAGGTGCAGCATTGCACTACTTAGCACTAGCTGGTGATTGGTGGCTGCACACACACAAATACACGCACATACACACATACACACATACATACATACACACACAGACATATACACACAAATGCACACATACACACAGACATATACACACAAATGCACACACATACACACATGCATACATACACACACACACAGACATATACACACAAATAAAAACACATACACACACATATATACACACAGACACACACACACATACACACATACATACATACACACATGCAAACATACATACATACACAAAGACATACACGCACACAGACACACACACACATACATACACACATACACGCACATACATACACACACATACACACACACACATACATACACACATACACGCACATACATGCACACACACACACACATACATACACATACACATACATACATACACACACATATACACAAACATAGATACACCCATTCAGACACATACACAAGCACACAAAAAACACATACACACACATGCATACACACTCACATACACTCACACAAACATACACATATATCATTGTTATGATAAATGCATAACATTTGAAAATTCAGTTCACTTAAGTCTTTGTAAGCATTGCCGCCCATGTTAATAATGTCATATGAAGCAGTTAATAAATAAAGAGTATGACATCGGTTGTCTAAACTAAATAATTAAATCAACAAAAAGAATCATTTTGTTACTAAATAATCATTTTGACAATATACAGTAATTAAGGGAAATTGTTCACTCTCTGTTAATTAAACACATTCAGTATAAAAACAGGAATAATTGAAGGATAATAAAATATTCAACACCAAATAAATTGAATAAATAATTAAAAGTTTTATTTATATAGATTAAATATTATGGTCAAAATTAATGTAGCCTGAATGTAATTTAGTCTTCAAAACCTCAGGATCAAAGTTTTTTTTCTAAAATATAAAATTGGCATTAATTTCAGACCTAAGCATCAGTAGGCTGAACATTCTCTAACCGTATTAATTAATTAAACCAATAATTGAACTAGTAGTAATGTCTCACTTGATATGTCCTATATTTAAAATGTAGAGTATGTAAAGAGTGCTTGATACAATTTTAGCAACAGATAATAACCTCTTGAACTGTATAGTTCATTCCTATAACAAACAGTTTCAAAACTTCAGACTCCTATTCTGTGTTTGAGAAAAAAATAATTTCCTGCTTACAATTTGACAATATCAGAGATCAGCTCTTGGAGATCAGTAAAGAACAATCTTGAAGAGTAATATATCATGAAAGATGTGAAATAATATTTATCTTTGTATTAAATAAGATAATCACAATAAATGAGAACAAGCGTATCTGGGACTCACTATTATCAATTTATTATATAGGTACACGCATAATAAAAAGTTACACTTAATAGATTAAAACAGTGTATCAGCATATCATGAATCATTACCCCTTCACGTTCCTGATATTCTTTGAGTTACTATAGGCAGTTTGCAGAGTGGTCACAGATATTAAGGAAAGTCTCCCTATACTGCCTCTACAGATTTCAACTGCGCTACAGGCAGTCTTTTTCAAGAGGTCTTCACAGCTTCAATACACGCCGCATCAAAGGAGACCTTTTTTAAACCCACCGCTGTTATAGCCTGACACGCCGCATCAAAGGAGACCTTTTTTAAACCCACCGCTGTTATAGCCTGACTCCTAATTGCCGCATCAGCTAATCCCCATGTCATCCTATCATCATGTGATCGTGTGACTGCCATGACCAATCAGGAGCCACTATGGTAGAAAAAAGAAATAGAAGAATTAAAGCTTATTCCTGATTGACTGGAGTTAACATATATTCTTTTCTAAAGCGTAAGGTGCCCTTGTGAGTGTAGCACCTTTCTGAAGTTGTAGATTGGTTAAATAAGGTAATAACATAAAAGAAAACAAAGTGCAAATGCACTCTAACACTGAGGCCCCAATATTCAAAACATTATCAGAAACACAAAAAAAGGCCTTTTTGTCTTCTCCAGGTTTGCGGCCCGTCGGTCTGACAATATTTAAAAAAAAAGTGGGCTGACCCTCTCTGTGCTGACGGGGGGCAGTGTGTCTCCCATAAGAAATAATAGGGTATGTGGCTTCAGCAAAAGTGTGCCCACATCGGAATGAAGTTAATAAAGAGAAGAATCTAAAGATTAAAGATACTGCAATACTTACTCTCGATGCTGAAAAGGCCTTCGATTCGATCACCTAAGGGATATCTTTTTAAGGCATTAGATAACTTTAAATTTAATATTTAAATCACACAATTTATCCATAACATTTATAACAATCCTATATCATATCTTACTCTCCCCCAAAATTTATCTCAAAAGAGGTACGAGGCAGGGTTGTCCGTTATCCCCACTACTGTTTAATATTGCGCTGGAACCATTAGCTAGTTCTGCGTGGTAATTTTCACTCCCTGAAAATTATTTTGTATGCCAATGATCTACTTTTCTTTTTATATAACACATCCCATACTATTCCCCTAGTTCTTCAATTGTTTACTCTATTTCGTTCCTTCTCAGGATATAAGATTAATTCTGAGAAAAGTGAACTTTTATGGGTCAGTAAGACCATTCTTAGTTATCAAGATTACCCATTTAAAATGGTTGATTGTTTTAGATACTTTGGTATTTATCTACATAGGGACCCTAAAGATTGGTATAAATTGAGTTACTTCCCTCTGTAGCAGAAAATTAAGTCCATTTTAGAAATTTGGACAGCCTTTCCTTTATCAATCTCTGCTCGAGTTAACCTTATAAAAAATGTCCTTGTTTATTATTTCTACTTCAGAATTTACCGTTATTTATAACCAATACTGATTGTCGTAAACTATATTCTTGGATGACAAATTTTATTTGGAAGGGAAACAGATCTCGTATTTCTTTAAATAAATTGATGCAGAAACCAGTAACAGCCGGACTTTCGCTGCCAGATGTTAAGCTATATAATATAGCCATGTTAGTTAAAATTGTCATTTATTGGCTTGCTGAAACTGAGGTGTTTACCGTAATTGACCTAGAAAGTAATTTTATCGCTCCATTTTCTTTAAAGGTCATTAAACATTGTCCTTCTAATGAATTACCTCTAAATATACAATGTCAAATTTCTTTCAAAAATATAATTAGTGCTTGGCAAAAATTCTGTTCCATCCTAGTAGTTGACTTTGATATTTTGAATATCTTCCCATAATTGGTCAAAAACAATTTACTCCAGGAAATTCTCAGAAAAATTTTGCATTATGGGCAGAAAAAGAACTTCTTTGCATTAATCAAAAAATTGCTGAAGATGGCCTTATTCTATCGTTTCCGGATATCATACAGCAATTTACTCTTCCAAGAGCTGATTGGTTTGCATACCTTCAAATAAGACATCATCAGCTAGATTACAAGTTGTGCGTTCATCTTTTAATGCTGAAAAAATGGTATTTTCAGCGTTAAAACAGCACCACACCCATCACAAGTCTTGTCGGTATAGGTATACCACAAGTCTTTTAGCCTGTAACCCAACGTCAGTGCTGCACTCATAAAAATGACGTTTTTTCATGGGATTCCCATAGTGCTGCCATTATGTTACATCCTAAAACGACAAGATCCGTAACGCCATCTAAAAGCAGTAGTTATGAGTTTTACGCTACAAATCTGTTACATAAAATTCATAACTAAACTGCTACAAAGTACACTAAACACCCATAAACTAACTATTAACCCCTGAACCAAGGCCCTGTCGCATCGCAAACACTATATTAAAGTTATTAACCCCTAATTTGCTGCTCCCGACATCGCCGCCACTAAAAATAATTATTAATCCCTATTCCGCCGCTCCACGACATCGTCACCACTATCATAAAGTTATTAACCCCTAAACCGACGCCTTCCCGCATTGCTAACACTACTAAATTACAAAAATAACAAACACTAAATTACGAAAAATAAAAAACGAAATTATCCAAAATAAAAAAGAATTACACCTAATCCAATAGCCCTATTAAAGCCCACCCAAAATAAAAATAACCCTAGTCTACAATAAACTACCAATAGCCCTTAAAAGGGCCTTTTGTAGGGCATTGCCCTAAGTTAAACAGCTCTTTTACCTGTAAAAAAAAATATACAAAGACCCCCAACAGTAAAACCCACCACCCAACCAACCCCCAAAATAAAAAACCTAACTCTAAAAAAACCTAATCTACCCATTGCCCTGAAAAGGGCATTTGGATGGGCATTGCCCTTAAAAGGGAATTTAGCTCTTTTGCTGCCCAAACCCTAAACTAAAAAAAAAACACCCAAAAAAACATTAAAAAACCTATCACTAACCCCTGAAGATCCACTTACAGTTTTTGAAGTCCCTCTTGAATGATCTTCTTCCAGGCGGCGAGAAGTCTTCATCCAGGCAGCCTCTTCAATCTTCATTCCGGCGGCGAAGTCTTCATCCAAGCGACGAGAAGTCTTCATTCAGACGGCCTGTTCAATCTTCATCCAGACGGTATCTTCTATCTTGATCCCGGCGGCACGGAGCGGATCCATCCTGAAGACATCCAGCATGGAGCATCCTCTTTATACGGTTGCCGCTGTACACTGAATCTTCATTGAAAGGTGCGTGATTCAAGATGGGGTCCCTTGCATTCCTATTGGCTGATTCAAATTTTTGAACAGCAAATAGGATTTTAGCAGCTCAAATTCCTATTGACTGATTCAAATTTTTCAGCCAATAGGAATGCAAGGGACACCATCTTGAATAGCGTACCTTGAATTAAAGATTCAGTGTATGGCAGCGAGCGTATGAAGAGGATGCACCGCGCCGGATGTCTTCAGGATGGACCCGCTCCGTGCCGCCGGGATCAAGATAGAAGAGGCCATCTGGATGAAAAATTCTCGCCACTTGGATGAGGACTTCTCCGCCGGGATGAATATTGAAGAGGCCGCCTCGATGAAGAATTCTCGTCGCCTGGATGAAGATCGTTCAAGCGGGACTTCAAAAACTGTAAGTGGATCTTCGGGGGTTTTTTGGGTGGGTTTTTATTTTAGATTAGGGTTTGGGCAGCAAAAGAGCTAAATGACCTTTTAAGGGCAATGCCCATCCAAATGCTTTTTTTCAGGGCAATGGGTAGAGCAGGTTTTTTTGACAGTTTGTTTTTTATTTTGTAGGTTTTGGGGGGTGGGGTTTGTAATGTTAGTGGGGATTTGTATTTTTACAGGTAAAAGAGCTATTTAACTTTTAAGGGCCATTGGTAGTTTATTCTAGATTAGTTTTTTTTTTATTTTGGGGTGTTTTCAATTAATTCAGTATTAGAATAGAAATAATTTTTATTATTTTTGATAATTTGTCTGTTATTTTGTACAATGTATTTTTTTTTCGTTTTGGGAGGGTTATTTTTAGATTTGGGCTTGGGCAGCAAAAGAGCTAAATGCCCTTTTAAGTGCAATGCCCATACAAATGCCATTTTCAGGGCAATAGGTAGATTAGGTTTTACTTTATTTTTATTTTGTGGGTTTGGGTTTTTTTTGTAGCAAAAGCGCTATTAACTTTAGGGTAATGCCCTAAAAAAGGCCCTTTTAAGGGCCCTTGGTAGTGTATTCTAGATTAGGTTTTTTTATTTTGGGGTGTTTTTTTTTGTTTTGTTTTTTTAAACGGTATTAGAATAGGAATATTTTTTATATTTTTTGGATAACGTTTTTTTTGTAATGGTAGGTTTTTTTGTTTTTTTGTGATTTTAGTGTTTTTTTATTTTTTGTAATTTTAGGTTTTAGTGTAAGGCAGGTTAGGTTTTATTTCACAGGTAAGTTTGTATTTATTTTAACTAGGTAGTTAGTAAATAGTTAATAACTATTTACTAACTAGTCTACCTAGTTAAAATAAATACAAACTTACCTGTGAAATAAAAATAAAACCTAAGCTAGCTACAATATAACTATTAGTTATATTGTAGCTAGTTTTTTTTCACAGGTATTTAGTTTTGTAACAAACTATTGTGACAAGGGTCACCAGAGGGCGCTATTCACAAATAAAATGCAACAAGTGAGCACAATATAAAGAGGTACATTGTTCCCAGTTGGAACGTATAGATATCATATAAACAAAAACTTATAATGCAAAGTGAAACCTCATTAAATCAAATGTACACTGCTTCAGTGTGAGAGATAAAAATGTCTGTTAAATAGTGTTCTGATGAGGGGTGGTTTGACTCAAAGTCCCCAATGTATGTCTAGAGGATCACAGTCTCTCCGGTAGCACTCTCCAAAATTCCCCAGCAGGAAACCAGTACTTCTGAAAATGCAAACAAAGAGAGGCACCCAAATGTGTGTATAGATCAGAGCAAGTTAACACATACAACTGACGATCTGTGCACAGGGTACTCACAATAACGAAGAGCACACCAATGTGCTTGTGGAAACAGGCTGGGAATCAGAGCTGACCAGCTGGCTCACTCCGGTATGATATCTCCTTTTCCCAATCTGGATGTCTGGTAGTGTCCCACTTGCTTTGCTTGACCTAGGCTGGAAGCTTTGTGTAGATTGCCTGAGTCCAGGTCCCTCCCTCCTCCTTAGCACTCCGGTATCCAGATTGGGAAAAGGAGATATCATACCGGAGTGAGCCAGCTGGTCAGCTCTGATTACCAGCCTGTTTCCACAAGCACATTGGTGTGCTCTTCGTTATTGTGAGTACCCTGTGCACAGATCGTCAGTTGTATGTGTTATCTTGCTCTGATCGATACACACATTTAAGTATTTAGTTTTAACTAGGTATTATTTAGTTAATAATTTTAAATTTAATTTATCTCTATTGTAATTATGTTAAAGTTAGGGGGTGTTAGGGTTAGGTTTAGGGTTAGGTTTAGAGTTAGGTTTAGGGGTAGGTGTAGGGGTTAATAGTTTAATTTAGATTTTTTCGATGTGGGGGCTGGCAGTTTAGGGGTTTATAGATTTATTTAGTGGTAGTGCTGTGGGAGGCCAGTGGTTAGGGGTTAATAGCTTTATTTAGTTGTGGCAATGTCGGGGAGTGGCAGGATAGGGGTTAATAGATTTATTATAGTGTGGGCGATGTTGGGGTGCAGGGGAATAGGGGTTAATAACTTTAGTATAGTAGCGGCGATATCGGGAACAGCAGATTAGGGATTAATAGTTTTATTTAGGTGGTGGCAGCTATATCGGGGGTGGCAGATTAGGAGTTAATAATTTTATGTAGGTGCCGGCGATGTCGGGGGTGGCAGAAATTGGCGGAGTTTAGACTCTGGGTTTATGGTAGGGTGTTAGGTTTAAACATTAGTTTCTTTTCTCCATAGACATCAATGGGGCTGCGTTACAGAGCTTTTCTTTCCGCGATCGCAGGTGTTAGACTTTTTTGTGACCCGCTCTCCCCATTGATGTCTATGGGGAAAGCGTGCACGAGCACATCAACACAGCGCTTGTTTTTTGTGCGGTATGGAGCTTAAAAGCACCATATCTCACGCACAAGCCAGGTTTTTAAAAACTTGTAGTGGCTACACTTTATGGGGTTAAATAACACAACTTTTCTTGCGTTCGTTAATTTCCCTATAGCGCGCATAATTCGTAATCTAGCTGTATGTTAATAATCAAGACTTGGATAGGGACTCGTTTGACCTCTGATCTGATATTAAATCCTGTATCAAAAAATTTGCAGCATGCATTTCTTTAATCTCACTTATTTATATCATGCTCAATAAGCAAAGTCAATTATCTCTTAACAAACTATTCAATTTCTTCCCTACCTTAGACCCAAATTTTATCACATATAGTTTTGCAGCTTTGGGTAAGTGCGAGATCTCAATGTCATGGAAGGAATCACATATGAAACTTGTGAATAATTACTACTTAGCACCTTCTAAGATGGTGAGATTCTTCTCAACAGTTCCCCTGCCCATGCTGCATGTCACTTAATGCTTATATGCTACATATGTTTTGGCATTGCCCAAAATAATTCAATTTTGGCAGAAAATTATTTTCTGGTATAATAAATTGTGTAATGAGAGTATTTCCCTCAGCCCTGTAAATAGTCTTTTTCTATTTTTTTCAGGAACAAACTTCTTCCCCTCAGCAAAAGGTTTTGAATACTATCATATTAGCTGCCAATATCTTATTCTTCAAAATTGAAAAGCACATTCTGCCCCTGGTTTTCCTCTCTTCTTAAGGAAATACAAATTCAAAAAATATTTGAATCTTTTCATATTAAAGTGGCATCAGAAAAAAGAATAAAGAAATTTCTGTTACATTGGTCTCCCATAATTAGAATTTATCCGATTATAAACCAAACACAGATTATTTTTTGCTTTTTGAATTCTATTAGTTTTGCAGAGTTGACTTTAAATTATACATTTCCTGCCCATTGGTTATTAACCAATATAGAGTTTAGGACTCATTTTTATTGGGCAAAGAGAAAGGGAGAGGAACATAGGAAAGGAAAAAAAAAGAAAGAAAGAAAGAAAGAAAGAAGAAAAAAAAATGAATTAGGTAGGGAGCGGGGCATGGGGGGGGGAAGGGGGAGAGGAGGAGAGGGTACCCTTTTATTTTTTATTTTTTTATTTCTTCTCTTCTTCCTTTCTTCCTTTCTTTTAATGAAAAATTCTACAGTATCTATCATTTATGGCGTTCATAACTTAGTAATTGTGCCAAGAACGTACAGATTGTACGCATTTCTGTTTAGTATTATTTCATTATTTTGTTTGAGTTTATTTTGATTAAGTCTAATCATAAAATCTCAGCATTGTGGTAGATAGGCACTTAAAGAGTAATATTCTTTAGTGATTACAGAAGAAGTGTTTAAAGCATATTTTGAGAAGTTGACTCTAAATCCTTGTTAAATTATTCTGTTCTTACTTATTTACATACTAGTCCTAAAGTCTGTTCACACTGGCCATTTTTTGCAGTACAGCGGTCCCACCCCTTGTGCTCCCTCCCCCTCTCTTTTGCTCTCTCTCTCTCCCCTCTCTTTTGAGCTCTCTCTCTCCCCCCTCTCTTTTGAGCTCTCTCTCCCCCCTCTCTTTTGAGCTCTCTCTCCCCCCTCTCCCCCTCTCTTTTGCGCTCTCTCTCTCTCCCCATCTCTTTTGAGCTCTCTCCCCCTCTCTTTTTGTGCTCTGTCCGTTCACAATGGCTTCCTCTTTTGTGCTATCTTACTTATTTACATACTAGTCCTAAAGTCCGTTCACACTGGCCATTTTTTGCAGTACAGCGGTCCCACCCCTTGTGCTCCCTCCCTCTCTCTTTTGATCTCTCTCTCTCCCCCCTCTCTTTTGAGCTCTCTCTCGCCCCCTCTCCCCCTCTCTTTTGCGCTCTCTCTCTTCCCCATCTATTTTGAGCTCTCTCTCTCCCCCCTCTCTTTTGCTCTCTCTCTCTCCCCCTCTCTTTTGAGCTCTCTCCACCCTCTCTTTTGAGCTCTCTCCTCCTCTCTTTTGCACTCTCTCTTCCCCCTCTCTTTTGCGCTCTCTCTCCCCCCTCTCTTTTGCGCTCTCTCTCCCCCTCTTTTGCACTCTCTCTCTCCCCCTCTCTTTTGCGCTCTCTCTCCCCCTCTCTTTTGCATTCTCTCTCTCTCTCTCCCCCCTCTCTTTTGCACTCTCTCTCCCCCCTTTGTGCTCTCTCTCTCCCCTTCTTTTGTGCTCTCTCTACCCCTCTCTTTGCGTTATCTCTCTCCCCCTCTCTTTTGCGCTTTCTCTCTCCCCATCTATTTTGCACTCTCTCTCCCCCATCTATTTTGCGCTCTCTCCCCCTCTCTCTCTCTCCACTCTCTTTTGCACACTCTCTCCCCCCATATCTTTTGCGCTCTCCCCCCTCTCTTTTGCGCTCTCTCCCCCTCTCTTTGGCGCTCTCTCCCCCCTCTCTTTTGTGCTCTCTCTCCCCCCTCTTTTGCACTCTATCTCTCCCCCTCTCTTTTGCGCTCTCTCTCTCCCCCCTCTTTTGCACTCTCTCTCTCCCCCCCTCTTTTGTGCTATCTCTCTCCCCCTCTCTTTTGCGTTCTCTCTCTCCCCCTCTCTTTTGAGCTCTCTCTCTCGCCCCCTCTCTTTTGAGCTCTCTCTCCCCCTCTCTTTTACGCTCTCTCTCTCCCCCCTCTCTTTTGAGCTCTCTCTCTCCTCCCTCTTGTTTGCTCTCTCTCTCTACCCCTCTCTTTTGAGCTCTCTCCCCCCTCTCTTTTGAGCTCTCTCTCCCCCCCTCTCTTTTGCACTCTCTCTCTCCCCCCTCTCTTTTGCACTCTCCCTCCCTCTCTTTTGCACTCTCTCTCCCCCCTCTCTTTTGCGCTCTCTCGCTCCCCCTCTTTTGCTCTCTCTCTCTCCCCCTCTCTTTTGCGCTCTCTCTCTCCCCCTCTGTTTTGCGCTCTCTCTCTCCCCTCTCTTTTGCGCTCTCTCCCCCATCTATTTTGCACTCTCCCCCATCTATTTTGTGCTCTCTCCCCCCTCTCTCTCTCCCCTCTCTTTTGCACTCTCTCCCCCCTCTCTTTTGCGCTCTCTCCCCCTCTCTTTTGCGCTCTCCCCCCCTCTCTTTTGCGCTCTCTCTAACCCCTCTCTTTTGCGCTCTCTCTCCCGCCCTCTCTTTTGTGCTCTCTCCCCCCTCTCTTTTGTGCTCTCTCACCCATCTCTTTTGCGATCTCTCACCCCCTTCTCTTTTGCACTCTCTCTCCCGCCCCCTCTTTTGAGCTCTCTCCCCCCTCTTTTTTGAGCTCTCTCCCCCTCTCTCTCTCCACTCTCTTTTGCGCTCTCTCCCCCCCCTCTCTTTTGCGCTCTCCCCCCTCTCTTTTGTGCTCTCTCCCTCCCCCTCTCTTTTGCGTTCTCTCTCCGGCCCTCTCTTTTGCACTCTCTCCCCCTCTCTTTTGTGCTCTCTCCCCCCTCTCTTTTGCGCTCTCTCTCCCCCCTCTCTTTTGTGCTCTCTCTCCCGCCCCCTCTTTTGCGCTCTCTCCCCCTCTGTTTTGCACTCTCTCCCCCTCTTTTTGGCACTCTCGCCCCCTTCTCTTTTGTGCTCTCTCTCCCCCCTCTTTTGCACTCTCTCTCTCCCCCCTCTCTTTTGCGCTCTCTCTCTCCCCCCTCTTTTGCGCTCTCTCTCCCCTCTCTTTTGCTCTCTCTCTCTCTCTCTCTCTCTCTCTCCCCCCTCTCTTTTGCGCTCTCTCCCCCATCTATTTTGCACTCTCCCCCATCTATTTTGTGCTCTCTCCCCCCTCTCTCTCTCCCCTCTCTTTTGCACTCTCTCCCCCCTCTCTTTTGTGCTCTCTCCCCCTCTCTTTTGCGCTCTCCCCCCTCTCTTTTGCGCTCTCTCTAACCCCTCTCTTTTGCGCTCTCTCTCCCGCCCTCTCTTTTGTGCTCTCTCCCCCCTCTCTTTTGTGCTCTCTCACCCATCTCTTTTGCGATCTCTCTCCCCCTTCTCTTTTGCACTCTCTCTCCCGCCCCCTCTTTTGAGCTCTCTCCCCCCTCTTTTTTGAGCTCTCTCCCCCTCTCTCTCTCCACTCTCTTTTGCGCTCTCCCCCCCCCTCTCTTTTGCGGTCTCCCCCCCTCTCTTTTGTGCTCTCTCCCTCCCCCTCTCTTTTGTGTTCTCTCTCTGGCCCTCTCTTTTGCACTCTCTCCCCCTCTCTTTTGTGCTCTCTCCCCCCTCTCTTTTGCGCTCTCTCTCCCCCCTCTCTTTTGTGCTCTCTCTCCCGCCCCCTCTTTTGCGCTCTCTCCCCCTCTCTTTTGCACTCTCTCCCCCTCTTTTTGGCACTCTCGCCCCCCTCTCTTTTGTGCTCTCTCTCCCCCCTCTTTTGCACTCTCTCTCTCCCCCTCTCTTTTGCGCTCTCTCTCTCCCCCCTCTTTTGCTCTCTCTCTCCCCCTCTATTTTGCACTCTCTCTCTCCCCCCCTCATTTGTGCTATCTCTCTCCCCTCTCTTTTGTGCTCTCTCCCTCCCCCTCTCTTTTGCGCTCTCTCTCCCCCTCTCTTTTGTGTTCTCTCTCAAGCCCTCTCTTTTGCTCTCTCTCCCCCTCTCTTTTGAGCTCTCTCCCTCCCCCCTCTCTTTTGAGCTCTCTCTCCCCCCTCTCCCCCTCTCTTTTGCACTCTCTCTCTCCCCTATCTCTTTTGAGCTCTCTCTCTCCCCCCTCTCTTTTGCTCTCTCTCTCTCCCCCCTCTCTTTTGCTCTCTCTCTCCCCCCCTCACTTTTGAGCTCTCTCCACCCTCTCTTTTGAGCTCTCTCCTCCTCTCTTTTGCACTCTCTCTCTTCCCCCTCTCTTTTGCGCTCTCTCTCCTTCCCTCTCTTTTGCGCTCTCTCTCCTTCCCTCTCTTTTGCGCTCTCTCTCTCCCCCCCCTCTCTTTTGCATTATCTCTCTCCCCCTCTTTTGCGCTCTCTCTCTCCCCCTCTCTTTTGCGCTCTCTCTCCCCCTCTCTATTGCACTCTCTCTCTCCCCCCCCTCTTTTGCGCTCTCTCTCCCCTCTCTTTTGCGCTCTCTCTCTCCATCTCTTTTGCACTCTCTCTACCCCTCTCTTTTGCGCTATCTCTCTCCCCCCTCTCTTTTGCGCTCTCTCTCTCCCCCATCTATTTTGCACTCTCTCTCCCCCATCTATTTTGCGCTCTCTCCCCCCTATCTCTCTCCACTCTCTTTTGCACACTCTCTCCCCCCCTCTCTTTTGCGCTCTCTCTCCCCCTCTCTTTTGCGCTCTCTCCCTCCCCCTCTCTTTTGCGCTCTCTCCCCCCTCTTTTTTGCGCTCTCTCCCCCTCTCTTTGGCGCTCTCTCCTCCCTCTCTGCACTCTCTCTATCCCCCTCTCTTTTGCGCTCTCTCTCTCCCCCCTCTTTTGCTCTCTCTCTCCCCCTCTATTTTGCACTCTCTCTCTCCCCCCCTCTTTTGCGCTATCTCTCTCCCCCTCTCTTTTGTGCTCTCTCTCTCCCCCTCTCTTTTGCTCTCTCTCTCTCCCCCCTCTCTTTTGAGCTCTCTCTCTCCCCCCTCTCTTTTGAGCTCTCTCTCCCCCCTCTCCCCCTCTCTTTTGCGCTCTCTCTCTCCCCCCCCTCTCTTTTGAGCTCTCTCTCTCCCCCCTCTCTTTTGCTCTCTCTCTTTACCCCTCTCTTTTGAGCTCTCTGTCCCCTCTCTTTTGAGCTCTCTCTCACACCTCTCTTTTGCACTCTCTCCCCCTCTCTTTTGCGCTCTCTCTCTCCCCCTCTCTTTTGCGCTCTCTCTCCCCCTCTATTTTGCACTCTCTCTCTCCCCCCCTCTTTTGCGCTCTCTCTCCTCCCCCTCTCTTTTGCGCTCTCTCCCCTCTCTTTTGAGCTCTCTCCCCCCCTCTCTCTCTCCACTCTCTTTTGCGCTCTCTCCCCCCCTCTCTTTTGCGCTCTCCCCCCCTCTCTTTTGTGCTCTCTCCCTCCCCCTCTCTTTTGCGCTCTCTCTCCCCCTCTCTTTTGCGTTCTCTCTCCGGCCCTCTCTTTTGCACTCTCTCTCCCCCTCTCTTTTGTGCTCTCACCCCCTCTCTTTTGCGCTCTCTCTCCCCCGCCCCCTCTTTTGCGCTCTCCCCCCCTCTCTTTTGCCCTCTCTCCCCCCTCTCTCTTTGGCGCTCTCTCCCCCCTCTCTTTTGTGCTCTCTCTCCCCCCTCTTTTGAACTCTCTCTCCCCCTCTCTTTTGCGCTCTCTCTCTCTCCTCTCTTTTGTTCTCTCTCTCCCCCTCTATTTTGCACTCTCTCTCTCTCCCCCCCTCTTTTGCGCTATCTCTCTCCTCCTCTCTTTTGTGCTCTCTCTCTCTCCCCTCTCTTTTGCTCTCTCTCTCCCCCCTCTCCCCCCTCTCTTTTGCGCTCTCTCTCTCCCCCCTCTCTTTTGAGCTCTCTGTCTCCCCCCTCTCTTTTGCTCTCTCTCTACCCCCCTCTTTTGCGCTATCTCTCTCCTCCTCTCTTTTGTGCTCTCTCTCTCCCCCATCTATTTTGCACTCTCTCTCCCCCATCTATTTTGCGCTCTCTCCCCCCTCTCTCTCTCCACTCTCTTTTGCACACTCTCCCCCCCTCTCTTTTGCACTCTCTCCCCCCCCTCTTTTGCGCTCTCTCCCCCTCTCTTTTGTGCTCTCCCTAACCCCTCTCTTTTGCGCTCTCTCTCCCGCCCTCTCTTTTGCGCTCTCTCCCCCCCTCTTTTGTGCTCTCTCCCCCCCTCTCTTTTGCGCTCTCTCTCCCCCTCTTCTTTGCGCTCTCTTTCCCGCCCCCTCTTTTGCGCTCTCTCCCCCCTAACTCTCTCCCCCTCTCTTTTGCGCTCTCTCCCCCCTCTCTTTTGCACTCGCTCTCCCCCCCTCTTTTGCACTCTCTCTCCCCCTTTCTTTTGCGCTCTCTCTCTCCCCCCTCTTTTGCTCTCTCCCCCTCTCTTTTGCGCTCTCTCTCTCTCCCCCATCTTTTGCGCTCACTCTCTCCCCCTCTCTTTTGCGCTCTCTCTCCCCCCCTCTTTTGCGCTCTCTCTCTCCCCCCTATTTTGCGCTCTCTCCCCCTCTCTATTGCGCTCTCTCTCTCCCCCCTCTTTTGCGCTCTCTCTCTCTTCCCCTCTCTTTTGTGCTCTCTCTTTTGCTGTCTCTCTCCCCCCTCTCTCTCTCTATCTCTCCCCTCTCTTCCCCCTCTCCCCCCCTCTCTTCCCCCCTCTCTCCCCTCCTCTCTCTCTCCCCTCCTCTCTCTCTCCCCTCCTCTCTCTCTCTCCCCTCCTCTCTTTCTCCCCTCTCTATCGCGCGACCGCGTCCGGCCACGCCCCCTTCACACCCGACCACGCCCCTTCACACCATTCACGTTCTACCACGCCCCTTTCATGCACGACCACTCCCCCGCTCATGCATGACCACGCCCACTTCTGCCACTGATCACGATCAGAAGACAACTAGGGACTCAAAGGCCAGGTGTGTTTGTCCTTGTGCTGTCTACTGCGCATGACAGCTTTGGACAAACACACTTGGCCTTTTATAGTATAGGAGATTCTTTTTTTCTTGGATTGTCTTTTTTTTTTTTTAATATTATTTTATTAAAGATTATTATAGTGATAACAAATATATATAACAAATAAGCATTCTGTTACATAACATATAATACTCTATGGCCTAGATTTAGAGTTCGGCGGTAAAAGGGCTGTTAACGCTCCGCGGGTTTTTTTCTGGCCGCACCATAAATTTAACTCTGGTATCGAGAGTTCAAACAAATGCTGCGTTAGGCTCCAAAAAAGGAGCGTAGAGCATATTTACCGCAAATGCAACTCTCGATACCAGAGTTGCTTACGGACGCGGCCGGCCTCAAAAACGTGCTCGTGCACGATTCTCCCATAGGAAACAATGGGGCTGTTTGAGCTGAAAAAAAACCTAACACCTGCAAAAAAGCAGCGTTCAGCTCCTAACGCAGCCCCATTGTTTCCTATGGGGAAACACTTCCTACGTCTGCACCTAACACTCTAACATGTACCCCGAGTCTAAACACCCCTAACCTTACACTTATTAACCCCTAATCTGCCGCCCCCGCTATCGCTGACCCCCTGCATTACACTTTTAACCCCTAATCTGCCGCTCCGTAAACCGCCGCCACCTACGTTATCCCTATGTACCCCTAATCTGCTGCCCTAACATCGCCGACCCCTATGTTATATTTATTAACCCCTAATCTGCCCCCCACAACGTCGCCGACACCTACCTACACTTATTAACCCCTAATCTGCCGAGCGGACCTGAGCGCTACTATAATAAAGTTATTAACCCCTAATCCGCCTCACTAACCCTATCATAAATAGTATTAACCCCTAATCTGCCCTCCCTAACATCGCCGACACCTACCTTCAATTATTAACCCCTAATCTGCCGACCGGAGCTCACCGCTATTCTAATAAATGTATTAACCCCTAAAGCTAAGTCTAACCCTAACACTAACACCCCCCTAACTTAAATATAATTTTTATCTAACAAAATAAATTAACTCTTATTAAATAAATGATTCCTATTTAAAGCTAAATACTTACCTGTAAAATAAATCCTAATATAGCTACAATATAAATTACATTTATATTATAGCTATTTTAGGATTAATATTTATTTTACAGGCAACTTTGTAATTATTTTAACCAGGTACAATAGCTATTAAATAGTTAAGAACTATTTAATAGTTACCTAGTTAAAATAATTACAAATTTACCTGTAAAATAAATCCTAACCTAAGATATAATTAAACCTAACACTACCCTATCAATAAAATAATTAAATAAACTACCTACAATTACCTACAATTAACCTAACACTACACTATCAATAAATTAATTAAACACAATTGCTACAAATAAATACAATTAAATAAACTATCTAAAGTACAAAAAATAAAAAAGAACTAAGTTACAGAAAATAAAAAAATATTTACAAACATAAGAAAAATATTACAACAATTTTAAACTAATTACACCTACTCTAAGCCCCCTAATAAAATAACAAAGACCCCCAAAATAAAAAATTCCCTACCCTATTCTAAAATACAAAAATTACAAGCTCTTTTACCTTACCAGCCCTGAACAGGGCCCTTTGCGGGGCATGCCCCAAGAATTGCAGCTCTTTTGCCTGTAAAAAAAAACATACAATACCCCCCCCCCAACATTACAACCCACCACCCACATACCCCTAATCTAACCCAAACCCCCTTAAATAAACCTAACACTAATCCCCTGAAGATCTTCCTACCTTGTCTTCACCATCCAGGTATCACCGATCCGTCCTGGCTCCAAGATCTTCATCCAACCCAAACGGGGGTTGGCGATCCATAATCCGGTGCTCCAAAGTCTTCCTCCTATCCGGCAAGAAGAGGACATCCGGACCGGCAAACATCTTCTCCAAGCGGCATCTTCTATGTTCTTCCATCCGATGACGACCGGCTCCATCTTGAAGACCTCCAGCGCGGATCCATCCTCTTCTTCCGACGACTAGACGACGAATGACGGTTCCTTTAAGGGACGTCATCCAAGATGGCGTCCCTCGAATTCCGATTGGCTGATAGGATTCTATCAGCCAATCGGAATTAAGGTAGGAATTTTCTGATTGGCTGATGGAATCAGCCAATCAGAATCAAGTTCAATCCGATTGGCTGATCCAATCAGCCAATCAGATTGAGCTCGCATTCTATTGGCTGTTCCGATCAGCCAATAGAATGCGAGCTCAATCTGATTGGCTGATTGGATCAGCCAATCGGATTGAACTTGATTCTGATTGGCTGATTCCATCAGCCAATCAGAATATTCCTACCTTAATTCCGATTGGCTGATAGAATCCTATCAGCCAATCGGAATTCGAGGGACGCCATCTTGGATGACGTCCCTTAAAGGAACCGTCATTCGTCGTCTAGTCGTCGGAAGAAGAGGATGGATCCGCGCTGGAGGTCTTCAAGATGGAGCCGGTCGTCATCGGATGGAAGAACATAGAAGATGCCGCTTGGAGAAGATGTTTGCCGGTCCGGATGTCCTCTTCTTGCCGGATAGGAGGAAGACTTTGGAGCACCGGATTATGGATCGCCAACCCCCGCTTGGGTTGGATGAAGATCTTGGAGCCAGGACGGATCGGTGATACCTGGATGGTGAAGACAAGGTAGGAAGATCTTCAGGGGATTAGTGTTAGGTTTATTAAGGGGGTTTGGGTTAGATTAGGGGTATGTGGGTGGTGGGTTGTAATGTTGGGGGGGGGTATTGTATGTTTTTTTTTTACAGGCAAAAGAGCTGCAATTCTTGGGGCATGCCCCGCAAAGGGCCCTGTTCAGGGCTGGTAAGGTAAAAGAGCTTGTAATTTTTGTATTTTAGAATAGGGTAGGGAATTTTTTATTTTGGGGGTCTTTGTTATTTTATTAGGGGGCTTAGAGTAGGTGTAATTAGTTTAAAATTGTTGTAATATTTTTCTTATGTTTGTAAATATTTTTTTATTTTCTGTAACTTAGTTCTTTTTTATTTTTTGTACTTTAGATAGTTTATTTAATTGTATTTATTTGTAGCAATTGTGTTTAATTAATTTATTGATAGTGTAGTGTTAGGTTAATTGTAGGTAATTGTAGGTAGTTTATTTAATTATTTTATTGATAGGGTAGTGTTAGGTTTAATTATATCTTAGGTTAGGATTTATTTTACAGGTAAATTTGTAATTATTTTAACTAGGTAACTATTAAATAGTTCTTAACTATTTAATAGCTATTGTACCTGGTTAAAATAATTACAAAGTTGCCTGTAAAATAAATATTAATCCTAAAATAGCTATAATATAATTATAATTTATATTGTAGCTATATTAGGATTTATTTTACAGGTAAGTATTTAGCTTTAAATAGGAATCATTTATTTAATAAGAGTTAATTTATTTCGTTAGATAAAAATTATATTTAACTTAGGGGGGTGTTAGTGTTAGGGTTAGACTTAGCTTTAGGGGTTAATACATTTATTAGAATAGCGGTGAGCTCCGGTCGGCAGATTAGGGGTTAATAATTGAAGGTAGGTGTCGGCGATGTTAGGGAGGGCAGATTAGGGGTTAATACTATTTATGATAGGGTTAGTGAGGCGGATTAGGGGTTAATAACTTTATTATAGTAGCGCTCAGGTCCGCTCGGCAGATTAGGGGTTAATAAGTGTAGGTAGGTGTCGGCGACGTTGTGGGGGGCAGATTAGGGGTTAATAAATATAACATAGGGGTCGGCGATGTTAGGGGCAGCAGATTAGGGGTACATAGGGATAACGTAGGTGGCGGCGATTTGCGGTCGGAAGATTAGGGGTTAATTATTTTAAGTAGCTTGCGGCGACGTTGTGGGGGGCAAGTTAGGGGTTAATAAATATAATATAGGGGTCGGCGGGGTTAGGGGCAGCAGATTAGGGGTACATAAGTATAACGTAGGTGGCGGTCGGCAGATTAGGGGTTAAAAATTTTAATCGAGTGGCGGCGATGTGGGGGGACCTCGGTTTAGGGGTACATAGGTAGTTTATGGGTGTTAGTGTACTTTAGGGTACAGTAGTTAAGAGCTTTATAAACCGGCGTTAGCCAGAAAGCTCTTAACTCCTGCTTTTTTCAGGCGGCTGGAATCTTGTCGTTAGAGCTCTAACGCTCACTGCAGAAACGACTCTAAATACCAGCGTTAGAAAGATCCCATTGAAAAGATAGGCTACGCAAATGGCGTAGGGGGATCTGCGGTATGGAAAAGTCGCGGCTGAAAAGTGAGCGTTAGACCCTTTAATCACTGACTCCAAATACCAGCGGGCGCCCAAAACCAGCGTTAGGAGCCTCTAACGCTGGTTTTGACGGCTACCGCCGAACTCCAAATCTAGGCCTATGACTGCAATAAAATGAGTAGGCCAAAAAGAGAAATAAAAAATACAAAGGCAGCAGTCATACAATGAGATGGTTCAACATTTGGCATCAATTGTAGCAACATCATTAGGACAAGAAAAAACAAATAATAACAATGTATATATAATTGAAATCCTTATTTTATAATATTTAAATAGCATAGTAGAGGTAGCTATTATTCTGGACCTTCTTGGCCCCACAAACTCTAATGAAGCTATGTAGCTACAAGGAGGACCCATTTTGTTAAATAAATCTTGTGCACCTAGTTCTACTAGTTTCATATGAAAAGGGCAGGAGGGAGAAAAGGGGGGAGGGGAGGAAGGGAAAAAAAGGGGGGGGGAGTTACCTGAAAATGAGTTAAGGGACAGTGTCAAAATAAGGGAAGGACTAGAGGAGTCTAATTCCAATCAAGATCAATCCATCTACACCATATTTCGTGATATAAATCTAACTTGTCTAGGGATCTGAAGACATACTCTTCCATGTTTTTGATGAAATCTACACGTTTTCCTGCCACAGCAATTTTACCCAGTATTGGGAGGGTTGTGATAGTACCTGTAGGAACTGTTCCAACAATCTGTTTCAAGACTTCCCTCCTTGCCGCACTGTGTAGTTTGTAACCATATGGTGCATAAGTCTGTCAGGAACTGAGCAACAACCCTGGGTCTTTCTTTTGGAGAGTATTTATAGGCTCTAGACTTTGTCTGTAGCTGGGTCTGCTGGTAAAAGGGTTGTAACAGTTCCTACATTTGTTGGTTTTGCTGTTGAGCTTGCTCAGCCTGTTGCTGTAGAAATTCCTGCTGAAATATTTCCATTTTTGTTTTTCTGCAGTTTCAGGGGGACAGACGGCATCAGAACCTTGCACAGCGAAGGTGATATGTAGCGCAGCAATGGGCAACTTTTTTAAATATATATTTATATTAATATATACATATATATTTATGTGTTAATATGCATATATACACATATTAACACATAAATATATATGTATATAAGCATATACATATATATTTACATCACGGTCTATGGAAACACACAGTTCCAATTGACTGCAATGCAAAGGCATTTTTCAGTGCCATTTTTTCTCTAACACCTCACACCCACTCACTTTAACCCTTATATACACATATTATCATAAATTTATATGTATATCAGCATATACATATATATATATATTTGCTGCCATCACTGCTTGTAATGTTGCAGGCTATTGTTTCAATCTCATAGGTCTCCTAAAAAAAGTATATAATTTATGTGGGTTTCTTGTTAAAAATGGCCTACAGTAGGGCCGAAATGTAAGTAGTAGCTAAACACTGCAAAACAGATCATCATAGGGGTGGAAATGGCTAAGCAAACACTCGGCTAGATTTAGAGTTCTGCGGCCAAAGGGGTGCGTTAGCTACGCGTGTATTTTTCCCCCCCGCACCTTTTAAATACCGCTGGTATTTAGAGTTCACAGAAGGGCTGCGTTAGGCTCCAAAAAGGGAGTGTAGAGCATCATTTACCACCACTGCAACTCTCAATACCAGCGGTGCTTACGGACGCGGCCAGCTTCAAAAACGTGCTCGTGCACGATTCCCCCATAGGAAACAATGGGGCAGTTTTGGCTGAAAAAAAACCTAACACCTGCAAAAAAGCAGCGTTCAGCTCCTAACGCAGCCCCATTGTTTCCTATGGGAAAACACTTCCTATGTCTGCACCTAACACCCTAACATGTACCCCAAGTCTAAACATCCCTAACCTTACACTTATTAACCCCTAATCTGCCGTCCCCGCTATCGCTGACCCCTGCATTTTATTATTAACCCCTAATCTGCCACTCCGTACACCGCCGCAACCTACGTTATCCCTATGTACTCCTAATCTGCTTCCCCTAACCCCCGCCGACCCCTATATTATATTTATTAACCCCTAATCTGCCGCCCCCAACGTCGCCGCCACATACCTACAATTATTAACCCCTAATCTGCCGACCAGACCTCACTGCTACTCTAATAAATGTATTAACCCCTAAAGCTAAGTCTAACCCTAACACTAACACCCCCCTAAGTTAAATATAATTTTATTCTAACGAAATAAAATAATTCTTATTAAATAAATTAATCCTATTTAAAGCTAAATACTAACCTGTAAAATAAGCCCTAATATAGCTACAATATAAATAATAATTATATTGTAGCTATTTTAGGATTAATATTTATTTTACAGGCAACTTTGTATTTATTTTAACCAGGTACAATAGCTATTAAATAGTTAATAACTATTTAATAGCTACCTAGATAAAATAATTACAAAATTACCTGTAAAATAAATCCTAACCTAAGTTACAATTAAACCTAACACTACACTATCAATAAATAAATTAAATAAACTATCTACAATTATCTACAATTATATCAACTAAACTTAATTACAAAAAAACCCCACTAAATTACAAAAAAAAACAAACACTAAATTACAAAAAATAAAAAAAGATTACAAGAATTTTAAACTAATTACACCTACTCTAAGCCCCCTAAAAAAATAACAAAGCCCCCCAAAATAAAAAAATGCCCTACCCTATTCTAAAATAAAAATTGTAAAGCTCTTTTACCTTACCAGCCCTTAAAAGGGTCTTTTGCGGGGCATGCTCCAAAGAATTCTGCTCTTTTGCCTGTAAAAAAAAACATACCGCCGGGTATCACCAATCCGTCCAGAAGAGGGTCCGAAGTCTTCCTCCTATCTGGCAAGAAGAGCTCCTCCAGAGGGTCCAAAGTCTTCATCCTATCCGGGCATCCTATCCGGGCAGAAGAGGACATCCAGACCGGCAGACATCTTCATCCAAGCGGCATCTTCTATCTTCTTCCATCAGGCGCGGAGCGGGACCATCTTCAAGCAGCCGATGCGGAGCCATCCTTCTTCACCGACGGACTAACGACGAATGAAGGTTCCTTTAAGGGACGTCATCCAAGATGGCGTCCCTCGAATTCCGATTGGCTGATAGGATTCTATCAGCCAATCGGAATTAAGGTAGGAAAAATCTGATTGGCTGATTGAATCAGCCAATCAGATTCAAGTTCAATCCGATTGGCTGATCCAATCAGCCAATCAGATTGAGCTCGCATTCTATTGGCTGTTCTGATCAGCCAATAGAATGCAAGCTCAATCTGATTGGCTGATCCAATCAGCGAATCCGATTGAACTTGAATCTGATTGGCTGATTCAATCAGCCAATCAGATTTTTCCTACCTTAATTCCGAGTGGCTGATAGAATCCTATCAGCCAATCGGAATTCGAGCAACGCCATCTTGGATGACGTCCCTTAAAGGAACCTTCATTCGTCGTTAGTCCATCGGTGAAGAAGGATGGCTCCGCGTCGGCTGGTTGAAGATGGTCCCGCTCCGCGCTGGATGGAAGAAGATAGAAGATGCCGCTTGGATGAAGATGTCTGCCGGTCCGGATGTCCTCTTCTGCCCGGATAGGATGAAGACTTTGGACCCTCTGGAGGAGCTCTTCTTGCCAGATAGGAGGAAGACTTCGGACCCTCTTCTGGACGGATTGGTGATACCCGGCGTGGTGAAGACAAGGTAGGAAGATCTTCAGGGGCTTAGTGTTAGGTTTATTTAAGGGGGGTTTGGGTTAGATTAGGGGTATGTGGGTGGTGGGTTGTAATGTTGGGGGGTATTGTATGTTTTTTTTTACAGGCAAAAGAGCAGAATTCTTTGGGGCATGCCCCACAAAAGGCCCTTTTAAGGGCTGGTAAGGTAAAAGAGCTTTACAATTTTTATTTTAGAATAGGGTAGGGCATTTTTTTATTTTGAAGGGCTTTGTTATTTTTTTAGGGGGCTTAGAGTAGGTGTAATTAGTTTAAAATTCTTGTAATCTTTTTTATTTTTTGTAATTTAGTGTTTGTTTGTTTTTGTAATTTAGTGTTTTGTTTTTTTTGTAATTTAGTTTAGTTGATATAATTGTAGATAATTGTAGATAGTTTATTTAATTTATTTATTGATAGTGTAGTGTTAGTTTTAATTGTAAATTAGGTTAGGATTTATTTTACAGGTAATTTTGTAATTATTTTAACTAGGTAGCTATTAAAAAGTTATTAACTATTTAATAGCTATTGTACCTAGTTAAAATAAATACAAAGTTGCCTGTAAAATAAATATTAATCCTAAAATAGCTACAATATAATTATTATTTATATTGTAGCTATATTAGGGTTTATTTTACAGGTAAGTATTTAGCTTTAAATAGGAATAATTTATTTAATAAGATTTATTTTATTTTGTTAGATTTACATTATATTTAACTTAGGGGGGTGTTAGGGTTAGAGTTAGACTTAGCTTTAGGGGTTAATACATTTATTAGAGTAGCGCCGAGGTCCGGTCGGCAGATTAGGGGTTAATACTTGAAGTTAGGTGTCGGCGATGTTAGAGAGGGCAGATTAGGGGTTAATACCATTTATTATAGGGTTTTTGAGGCGGGAGTGAGGCGGATTAGGGGTTAATAACTTTATTATAGTAGTGGTGAGGTCCGGTCGGCAGATTAAGGGTTAATAATTGTAGGTAGGTAGCGGCGACGTTGGGGGGCAGATTAGGGGTTAATAAATATTATGTAGGGGTCGGCGATGTTAGGGGCAGCAGATTAGGGGAACATAGGGATAATGTAGGTGGCTGCAGTGTGCGGTCGGCAGAATAGGGGTTAAAAAAATTTAATAGAGTGGCGGCGATGTGGGGGGGCCTCAGTTTAGGGGTACATAGGTAGTTTATGGGTGTTAGTGTACTTTAGAGCACAGTAGTTAAGAGCTGTATGAACCGGCGTTAGCCCAGAAAGCTCTTATCTCCTGGCTTTTTTCTGCGGCTGGAGTCTTGTCGTTAGATTTCTAACGCTCACTTCAACCAAGACTCTAAATACCAGCGTTAGAAAGATCCCATTGAAAAGATAGGATACGCAATTGGCATAAGGGGATCTGCGGTATGGAAAAGTCGCGGCTGGAAAGTGAGCGTTAGACCCTTTCATGACTGACTCTAAATACCAGCGGGCGGTAAAAACCAGCGTTAGGACCCCCTAACACTGGTTTGGATGGCTAACGCAGAACTCTAAATCTAGGCAACTAGGTCTTATAGTATAATCCCCATGTAAATGTTATTAGGAAAACTGAGATTTTTAACCATTGTATCAGTGATAGATACTCTTTAAAGATAAATATATTCAATTTCTGTAAAACATTGATCAAAGTGTTGGTCTGCATTTTCTTTCATACTTTTTTAATCTCTTGCACAATTTAGCAATATTTTTAAGAGTTTTTTGCAGTATAGGAAAAGTTTTTCTGTAGACTTGCTTAAAAGGAATGGAATCAGAGATATACCAATCTTCTGTCTGTCCTACTATATATATATCATGACTCTTGCACCTGAACGGTTTGAAAGCCCTGCTATCCCACCATATATGTGAGTGTCCCTAATTGTCCACATTGCTTCCATTATTTATCTGAGATAGATTGAAATATTGTGTGAAGCTTTGAAGAGGCTTTTGTGACTGAAAATGTATTCTACTATGAGTTAACTCCTTCCCCTGAAACTCAACTGCCATTTTGATAGGGAACAACTCTAACAGGAATAAGTAGGCAGTTATAAAGAGTGAGCCAGGGGGCTTGGCGAATGAAATCCCATATCATAGCCTCCAGGCCACTTATAGGGGCAAGTGACCACTCATCTGAAAAAGGTGGACTCTGCTATTTGGACTAGAGGGACATGGCACCTCCCTTGAAAAGGTAGACTGCTGTCCTTATAGAAACAAAGTACTTTTTTGTGGTGGGAGAGGGAGGCTACTACAGATTTCCTATCTACTGTACCCTTATGATTTAATTAGACAGATATAAGATCCCTTATGTGAAAGAGGGAATTCCACTATTTTAAATGAGGGGTCACAGCCCCTATAATTTTCAAGCGATAATCATATTAATGGTAATCACCTGCCCAAAGAATACACCAGATAAAGTATCTGGATTTTGCTTTAATGAGGTATTAGTTCCTGCTACTATTTAGTTCCTGTTGGAATTAATTCAGTAAACTTTATACATAAAAGGGAAAATTATCCCCTTAACTAAATGGACTACCCTGTACTTCACGTGTCCTTAACCCCTTGAGTGCTAACGACGGCTCTGAGCCGTCACAGAGTTTCCCACTCTGGTGCTAGTGGGAGCCGCTAGGGAGATCTAGGGGCTCCCACCTGATCCTACCCCGGCGATCGAGCATGTATAGTGACAGGCATCGCCGGGGCTTCACGTTTTGAGCAGTGACGTCACGCGCAATGACGTGATGACGTCACTGCGCAACTTTATTAAAAATGTACAATACAAAGTATAGGGAAGGGGCATGCTGCTTAGACGCCTGTATCTCAGGCATCTAAGCAGCTACAGAACCCCAAGACCCACCATTGGAAAGGTAATGGCCTAACCAAAGTCATGGGGGATCTTGAAAAAAAAAATACAAAAATAAAAAAAAAATGTTTAAAAAAAAAAAAATTTTTAAAAAAAATCTAAATCACCTTACCACCCAGGTGGGAAAATGGTTAGCACTCAAAGGGTTAAAGGGACCCTAAAGGGACACTGAACCCAAAACTTTTTCTTTTGTGATTCAGATAGAGCATGCAATTTTAAGCAACTTTCTAATTTACTCCTATTATCAAACTTTCTTCATTCTCTTGGTATCTTTATTTGAAAATCCAGAATGTAAGTTTAGATGCTGACCCATTTTTTAGTGAACAAGCTGCAATTAGAAAGTTGCTTAAAATTGCATGCTCTATCTGAATCACCAATGAAAAATGTTGGGTTCAGTGCCCCTTCAATATTTTTATATAAAATGTTTAGTTATGTGTAATGAAACAACTATGCAATATACTTTTTTATTATGTATTTTCCCCTTTTCATGTAATTTAGCTCTGAAAATTGAGCAATTTCTAATTCTTAGAACATGGAAAGCACCCTGCTGACTTCTATCTATTTATACCTAATTTGCTTTATCAGATAACAGCTGCAAATCAATTTAGTTTATACTAACATTATGACTGGGACTAGCCTTGATATCTGTAGACTAAAGCCCAGGGGCCCGATCCGATATGCAGTGTCGCCTGCAAAAGCCGGCAACGCCAAATTTTGTGCAGGTTTGGTATCACATATATACGGCGTAGCATACAACTTAAGCGCGTATATTTCTGCCTTCGCCCGTATTATTTTGACCCATAGACTGACATACAAAACACGTGCAGTTTGGTATCCAATATACAGTGTAAGTACTTACGTGCGCAGATTTCAGAAAATCTACTCCATTCTCATCTCGCTAAAAATTGCAGGCGCAGGAGCCCTTGCACTGACTAAAAAAACAACGTAACTCCCTGGAAGCCTTAACAAACACATACATTTAAGCAGCATCTCAAGGTTAAAGGGACAGTATACTATGATATTTCTTTTTTAAGGTTTATTTGTTTATTTGAAATAGTCAAATGGATTGAGCTTGTAGGTACTTTATCACATTGTGGACATATACTTGCTTATTTATTGTAAATTGGATTACCTTCATCTCTTTAGAACCCACTGGAGTGTAATTAATTCTAATGCTAACACAGCTTGGCACTGATGCCAAAATATATAAAGGGACAGTCAATTCCAAAGAAAACCTTCTTCTTTTAAATAGGGCATGTTACTTCTAACTACTTTCAGATTTAATTTGAACACTTGCTTTGTTCTCTTGGTATTCTTAGTTGAAACCAAAACCTAGGATGGCTCATATGATCATTTATAACACCTTCTTGAAGGCTGCCTCTTTGCAATTGTGTTAAACCAATCACACACACCACAACCTCTCACCTGTAGACTTAAAACACCTGATAATGCCCACCCTATCAGTAACATTACTACTATATATACCAATGGGTCAATTTATATTGGATGTGAGATACATTGATTTACATCTTACAAGTGAATATTACTATATGTACCCTTCAGAAACAACTATTGTGGATGGGAGTTATAGTACAAGGATATGTTGGAAATAGGATAATATTACCTTTTTTGGGCCATTTCCACACAGGCCTTATTATATGTTTTAACAATATTAGTGTACTAAAACACCCCTCACATGGATGTGGATGACAATTATATGGTAAAAAACAGAGGACAAGATTTATGGTGAACTATAAGAATATATATTTTTTTTAGGCTTCTTGGATGAGGGGGCAGAGGTGACTGGAGTGGATTTCCTGGTTCTCCTGGTTTGGGAAGCTTCAGATGATTCTGCTGGAGTGCTGGCCACAGATGAAAGGCTGGAGAAAGTGTCCTGCTGGTGTGTGAAGTGCTCAACCAACACACCCAAGAGTTGGTTTTGTTCCCCCCATCTGTTGTCCATCTGTATCTGCATATCAGACTGGATTCTCATCATTTGAGACTGATTTTGGACAATTCCATTTAATGAGGCTGCAATGTCCCTCTGCAGCTCGATGCTACAATTGAGTAGCCTCTCTTGGCTCCTATGAAACCTCTGTTGGCCTCTTTGAATGCTTTTGCAGCTTGTTATCAGCCTCCTCTGTAGTGAAATGTATTCCTCTCCCAGGGGAGAATACAGTGGATCTACAGGCTCTTGAGCAGCAGTGATTCTAGCTGCAGGTTCTGCTCTATCTGCTGGTGCATCATGGATAACTTCATCTGCAGGTGCTTCAGGGACAACCTCAGCTGCAGGTGCTTCAGGGACAACCTCTGCTATATGCTCATCTGAGGATGGTGGAGCTCTCCCAAGGGAAGCGGATGGTGGAGCTCTCCCAAGGGAAGCAGATGGTGGAGCTCTCCCAAGGGAAGCAGATGGCGGAGCTCTCATGCTGGATTGGTAGTCCCATTGTCCACTAGTGTGTGACCTCTCAGCCTGTCCACTTTGCATACCTTGCGACATCCCCTGTGTGGAAAAGCCATGACTGGCCTGATATTGTGTTGGGGGGGGGGGTAAAGACATCGACCCTTCGTGGCTGACTTGGCTCCCTCTCAAAGCCAAAAGGATGTTCCTCAGGCCAGGTATCTTGCCATGGGTCATATGCCAATGGTGGTGGCATCACTTCTGGGTCAAATGATGATAGGGATTATTACAGTCATATATATGTCCATGTGGGCATACAATATACATTGATACATGCTAGGGACAATACTCATTCTCATGTCAAACTCTCTATTAGGGATTTTAATCTGCACAGTATACAGGTATGTGTTTCATACAAGAGTTATGTGTACATGTCAGTGATGTCAGTGATGGATAAATGTGTTCTTTAAGTGACTCTATGGTCACACAATTTACTTTAGCCTGATGTAGGCACAGAACCTGTTTTCTGAGCTAAAAGTATTGTGATGGCTATAGTGTCCATTTACTGAAAACTCAACATGTGGCTTGTGGCCTATGTTACTCTGAGACATGTTAGTATTGCACTATTCCACCTCATATCATGAATTGCATTGTGTTAAGTAGCATTAATGTCAAATCTAATTGTAGATGTTTTTGTTAGTAGGCCAAATACCATGCTCCTCATTGTGTACATGAATGTGTGACATTAAAATATGTTATATCTCAAATACATATCATACTGGTGTGTGGGATGTTACTCACCAGCATGAGGTGCTGTGGTTGCAACCCCTGAGTCACGAGCCCCTGGAAGTCCACGGACTGCTGTGATGCTCAGAGAGTTATGTATCATCTCCTGCCATACGTTGTATTCTGCTTCCAAGGGTGGACCACCGCCTCTTCCCCTCTGGTGCATGGCTTCCTGGCCCATCTTCTCCTTCACCCGCAATCATTCCATCTTTTTTTAAGTCCCTCGACAGTCCTCCTCTGCGGGGCCACACTGTTTACAGCCTCCTCTACCGCTGTCCATGCTTCCTTACGCCTTCGGGCAACGCCTCTGCCCTTCTAGCGCAACATTCCCATTAAATGAGAAATTTGGGCATCTTATGCGCTCCTCCTCTGTGGCCACCTGGCTTCCTCCCTGGGATGTCCCTGGTGTGGGTTCCTCCCTATCCTCTCCCTCCTCCCCCCTTCTGTCCCCATGTGCACCCTCTGTCCCTCTTCTAAGTGTGCCTGGTCTCTGGGCATCTCCCCTCCCATCATCCCTTCTAGCTCTCCCTCTCTACACTCCACTAACTCCCTGACGGGGACCCTGCTGCTCCTCCTGTCCGCTAGAATACTCCTCTCCCTGCAACTCCGCTCCCCTCCTCCCCTCCGCCCTACCTCTCCCTGCCATCCTCAAACTACACACACTCACACACTCACACTCACTCCCAGTTCAATCACACACAATCACAACCAAACACTCAGCCTATCACACTGTAAAATTGAAATAAAATGTGTGAGATGTTAGAAAAAAAAAGTGTTGTGTATTTTGTATATGTATGTATGCAATATGTGTGCAATATGTGAAAATAAGTGTAAGTAAATGTACAAGCTTACCCAAACAACAATCCGACTTAACTAACTATTATGCTGCGCTTCTCTCTCTGCGCATGGGTTTATATATGACTTTTGAATAGCGTAATTAACGTTGCACAGTTTTAGATGGAGTATCGGGTAATTTTTACGAGTCTTAGCCAAATTTGCATAAAACTACACTTTATTGAGACTTTACGTGAACAAAAGACTGGCGTAAGTACTTGCGACGACTAAAATGTGTATTTGCGCACTTTTCGGAACAACGCCAGTTTGTCCTACTTACGCTACTTTAGCATCTGACGGCGCCGTATATTGGATAGCCCGATGTGCGAGGTGAAATTACGGCCGGCGCGGGTTCCCTCGATTGCGTCGAAAACTACGCTGCATATCGGATCGCGCCCCAGATTGGCTTCTACAAATAAGGCTAATAGAGGGTGGAGTTTGACTACTGACAAATGACTGCAGTAAAAAGGATGTTTATTTGTTTTACAAACATTAAGACTTGACTGACATTATTATATACCAGCACAACAGAAATATCTTGTAATTACTGTCCCTTTAAGGAGTTTTTGGTGCTGTAATAGCGCAGGTCTCACTGTGATGAGCTGTGCTATTACAATATGCCTCACTCCTAAAATCATTGGGTCATTTAAGAAGGCACACCAGCATGGGTTTATATATGACTTTTGAATAGCGTAATTAACGTTGCACAGTTTTAGATGGAGTATCGGGTAATTTTTACGAGTCTTAGCCAAATTTGCATAAAACTACACTTTATTGAGACTTTACGTGAACAAAAGACTGGCGTAAGTACTTGCGACGACTAAAATGTGTATTTGCGCACTTTTCGGAACAACGCCAGTTTGTCCTACTTACGCTACTTTAGCATCTGACGGCGCCGTATATTGGATAGCCCGATGTGCGAGGTGAAATTACGGCCGGCGCGGGTTCCCTCGATTGCGTCGAAAACTACGCTGCATATCGGATCGCGCCCCAGATTGGCTTCTACAAATAAGGCTAATAGAGGGTGGAGTTTGACTACTGACAAATGACTGCAGTAAAAAGGATGTTTATTTGTTTTACAAACATTAAGACTTGACTGACATTATTATATACCAGCACAACAGAAATATCTTGTAATTACTGTCCCTTTAAGGAGTTTTTGGTGCTGTAATAGCGCAGGTCTCACTGTGATGAGCTGTGCTATTACAATATGCCTCACTCCTAAAATCATTGGGTCATTTAAGAAGGCACACCAGCTGCTGTTAAGGGGTTAAATTACTATTTGCATACTATTTTTTAGTTAACAATTAAATGGCATAATTTCTCAACAGATTCATAGGATGATGCTGGCTCTAAGGAGTTCAGTGGTAACAACACAGGAGCAGAGCAGATGCAAGGCTTGAAATAAGACTGAACTGTGTTCACATATACTCATGTAAATAAATCCTTCTTTTCCTTTATCCAGAGCACTTGTTTATTGGAATGATTGATTTTGTATTTTACCTTTATTATAATACTTGCAGGGCTGGATTTATAATAAGGCAGAGTAGGCATTGGCCTACAAGCACCCTCCCTAGAGGGGTGCCTATCTCTGCCTATTATAAATACCCCTTAGCCAGTGACCTAAACGAAGATTGCTGCAGGCAGTGAAATAACAGCACTGCGCATGCACAGCATCTCATTTCCCCTATGCATGTGCAATGCTTGTGGTGGCCTTAATAAAGATTAATGAAGGCCGACGGCACACAGATGAACATTGAGAGGGGAGCGCAGGGGCGCACTTTAGATTTTGGTCCCTACAGGCACCTGGGCTGTAAAACCAGCCCTGGGTACATGGGGTCTAGACTGATTTTGCATGCATAATTGTGCCCTTTATGATTTCTCAGGTTACTGTATTAAAAAGTATATGTTAAGGCAAGAGTGTTGTTTGTGGGTTTCCTTCAATTTCACTTTATTGTATTTCTTGCATTGAAAGCCCAACTATCTCTGGCCTCCTGTTTTGCTGCCTATTATGCACACTCCTACCACACAATTTTATTGGTTTAAATATATGTTATCTTTACTGATCTTGATCACTTGTGAAATATATTTGCTACCAACTTTTTCCTTCCTTTATCACCTATTTCCAGACTGCCAACTTCAGGATCATAATCTATCCACGAGTAATCCCCATATTTTGTGCATAACATAACATCCCCTTTACTTGCTTGCTCTGCAGGTTGGGCATGCAATTTAAAGCAACTTACAATTTACTTCTATTATCAAATTTGCTTCATTCTCTTGGTATCCTTTATTGAGGAGCAGCAATACCTTTATAGAAGCAAGAAGAAAACATCAGATGAACCAATGTGCAGCCACCAATCATCATCAGTTAGCTCCCAGTAGGGTATTGTTGCTTCTAAGCCTACTTAGGTATGTTTTCAAAAAAGGCTTTCAAGAGAATGAAGCAAATTAGATAACAGAAGTAATTTGGAAAGTTATTTAAACTTGCATGTTCTATCTGAACCATGAAAAAAAAAATAGGTTTTATATCCTTTTAACCCATTTAGGGAATGTTTGTTTGAGAATGAATGTTTAACATGTTCTTCCCTCAAGTTTGCAGCTTCTATTACTCTTGTATTATTAAAATGTCCTTTTGGTCCCTAATTATTAATTTCGGTTCAAATGCATTGCTACTGAGATTAATTCCCAACACTAACCAACAATTTTACATTGCTTCCTTTACTCTACTTATCCTGACCCCGCTTTACCCACTGCCCTGTTTTGCATATAATGTTTTTATAACTGTTCTCTCCTTGTACTTTCTCCATGTGATGTTTATTTAACAAAGTGTCATAAATTCTAGTCTTTCTTCTAAGTAATTTCTTACCTTGTATCCTCTACTTGTCCTGAAGCTGGACTATCTTCTGCTGTTGGTGCCTCTGGTGCACTGGTTGCCCCTGATGACCTCTAGTGGTCAACCTGCAGCAGCATCCTGTATGGTTTTCTCTGCTGCCACCACAGCTGCTAGCTGCTGTCTGTTCAATGACCTTCTAGTTGTTGGAGCCTGGAAAGAGAGATTAGTATTAATGTGATTATTCACTCCCCACTTTCCACATTGCAAGAGAGGGGATGCTCTATCCAAAAATAAGTGATTCCATTAGCATCCCTAATTATACCTGTTCTAGGTTGTCTCAATTTTGAGGTCTGCCAGCTGGTGCTCCCTGTGCAAAGACATTGATGTAAGGATCTGGGGCATACTATGGAAGGATAACCATAATAAAACAATGACTGTAATTTTTATACGGTCCTGGCCCTGGATGTTGCACTTAAATCCATCATTCCCTAAGGGGCCATACAATGTGCCCACTGCTGAGCCATATGTGTAGAGGGTTATGTGATTAACAGAATCTTAGCTCCACTCTCTGTGTAAAACACCCTCTGTGAACCTTATTCACTTCAGGCTTGAGTCTGCTCCTGGCTTGAACACACCCTTCTCAC
This sequence comes from Bombina bombina, assembly GCF_027579735.1. Taxonomy (NCBI): domain Eukaryota; kingdom Metazoa; phylum Chordata; class Amphibia; order Anura; family Bombinatoridae; genus Bombina; species Bombina bombina. The sequence goes on from NC_069500.1 coordinate 921,045,167, forward strand.
TTGTATCCTGGAAATAGCTGCTGAACTGACCTGCTTGCTACTGGGAAAGTAAAACATCTTCTGTTTGGGTCTCCTGTAGCAGACATGGCAGTTGCTGACATTGGCTGAGTATAATATGCTTAAATAGGAAAAAGTTATAATACATCAGATTTAGAACCACACTATGGGACCCATTTATCATGGCCCGAATGGGGCCAAATAACCCTGTTTCCGCACAAGCCTTGCAGGAAACAGGAGTTAAGAACTAACAGCGGTCTTAAGACTGCTGCTCCTTAACTCGTCCGCTGCCTCTGAGGCTGTGGACATTAATCCGCCTGATCACATACTATCGGGTTGATTGACACCCCCTGCTGGCGGCTGATTGGCCGCGAATCTGCAGGGGGCGGCATTGCACAAGCAGTTAACCAGAACAGCTTGTGCAATGTTAAATGCTGACAGCGTATGCTGTCGGCATTCAGCGATGTCTGGAAGACATAATACGCTACAGCGTAGCATGTCCGCCAGACATTGATAAATCGGCCCCTATGTATTGACACCCATTTACAAAGTTTTGTCAGCTTCATTTGAATATGGGACATTATTGATTGTTAGTCCCATCCGCTGTTTCCAGTCATTTCCACGAAATACCAATATGGTGATAACCCTGAGAATTCTAGCATGAGCTTATCAATGCTATAAACTTTGCTAGGGTCATCAATCTGTACGCACAGGACAGGAAGCCTAACTCATAATATTAACTGTCCTTGGGAGTGAGTAGTGCTACTGAGGAACCACTTACCTCCTGTGCTATGGACTTTTGCTCAGCAAGGTACCACTGTCTGCAGTGTTGGGCATAGGGGTATTGCATGACTGAGGGAAGGAGAGAGAATCAAACTACAAAGGATTGGAAAAAGGCTCTCTAGAGTAGGCAACCACAAAAGTAGTAGGGGACAGGTGCGAGTTAGAGCTGGAGGTAGTGGGGAAGTCAGTATATGAGTGATATGTGACGGTATAGTAAGAGAAGAATGGGTGAAGTGAAACTACTGTCTTTTACTTAATATTCAACTCCTTCAGGCACTTCTTCTGCATTTTCTGGACCTGATTGACCCTTGGAAATTCTACTTCTCTGTGTAACCTCACTAGTATATTAAAGTTGAAAGTTTCAAAGCACACTAATTATTTTTTAATAGCCATGTATTAGAGCTCACACAGCAATGAGTAACACATTTTGCATGCATAAAGGTGCAGAGACCACCTTAATCAAGTACAGTAAAAATAAGTGCTTGGCTGTGATATAACATTTAAAGCACAGTTCATATTTCTAATACAGATTATAACAGTTTTGCAACTGGGCAACTAATATTATTGAAGTACATTATTTTTTCTAGACTTTGACCATTACATTTTGATTTAAAGGGACAGTCTAGTATAAGTTAAACTTTCATTATTCAGATAGGACTTTTAATTTTAATCAACTTTCCAATTTACTTTTATCATCAAATTTGCTTTTTTCTCTTGGTATTCTTAGTTTAAACTAAACATAGGTAGGCTCATATGCTATTTTCTAAGCCTTTGAGGGCTGCCTCTTATCACATGTTTTTTTAATCTCTTTTCAACACAAAGAGACAGAAAGTACACGTGGGCCATATAGATAACACTGTGTTCAGGCACAGGGGGTTATTTAAGATTTAGCACAAAACAATGCTAAATTTAAGACAATAGATAATAAACAGTCACAGTCATGTGATCAGGGGGCTGGAAGAAGGTTCCTAGATACAAGGTAATCACAGAGGTAAAAAGTACATTAATATAACTCTGTTGGTTATGCAAAATTGGGGAATGGGTAATAAAGAGATTATCTATCTTTTAAAACAATAACAATTCTATGGTAGACTGTCCCTTTAAGGAGTAGAAAAATATATTTTTCTGAAAATTCCAAGAAAATGTGATGTAAGGCTTTTGTGCCAAGCCATGATCAGGCTTACCAACCATCCATAGGTCTGTTAGACTCCGCTTGCTAGAATTAAAACAAGTCTCTATGTATTCTATCAATTTAGCCCCCTCTGTGTCGTCCGCTCTCGGTATTTGGAACTCAGCTGGTGCAGGAGACTGAAACTGAGACCTAAATTACAGGTACTGTACCAGTTGTTGACATAGTTACTTTTTGCGTTTCACTCGGTTAGCATCCATGCTTTATGAAGATATGAATGACACCTGAATGTTTCCAGCCAGCTGTCTAGTTTAAGAACCCAATTTGGGCATTCTGGGCTAGATTACGAGTGGAGCACAAAATATTACTTTTGTGAAAGCGAAATTTGCGCTACAACTGAGTAATACCAGTGGTTGCAAATGTGCACTGGTATTACAAGTTGAGCACAACACAAGAGCGCGCTTCCATAGGTGCCAATGGAAGCCTCGTTCTCATGCCGTGAGACACAGCATGAGAACTAGTGCAGCGAAGGAGGTAAATCGTGTGGCTGATCGGAACAGCCAATAGAATGCAAGCTCAATCTGATTGGATGATTGGATCAGCCAATCGGATTGAACTTGAATCTGATTGGCTGACTCTTCCGGACAGATAGGATGAAGACTTCGGACCCTCTGGAGGACCTCTTCTGGCCGCATAGGATGAAGACTTCAGACCCTATTCTGGATGGATCGGATGGTACCCGGCTGGGTGAATACAAGGTAGGAAGATCTTCAGGGGCTTAGTGTTAGGTTTTTTAAGGGGGTTTGGGTGGGTTATATTAGGGGTATGTGGGTGGTGGGTTGTAATGTTGAGGGGGGTATTGTATGGTTTTTTTTACAGGCAAAAGAGCTGATTTCTTTGGGGCATGCCCCGCAAAAAGCCCTTTTAAGGGCTGGTAAGGTAATAGAGCAGTTAACTTTTTATTTTAGAATAGGGTAGGGCATTTTTTTATTTTCGGGGGCTTTGTTATTTTTTTAGGGGGCTTAGAGTAGGTGTAATTAGTGTAAAATTCTTGTAATCTTTTTTTATTTTTTGTAATTTAGTGTTTGTTTGGTTTCGTAATTTAGTTTAGTTGATTTAATTGTAGGTATTTGTAGGTAGTTTAGTTAATTAATTTAATGATAGTGTAGTGTTAGGTTTAATTCTAATTTAGGTTAGGATTTATTTTACAGGTAATTTTGTAATTATTTTAACTAGGTAGCTATTAAATAGTAAATAACTATTTAATAGCTATTGTACCTGGTTAAAATAAATACAAAGTTGCCTGTAAAATAAATATAAATCCTAAAATAGCTACAATGTAATTATTATTTATATTGTAGCTATATTAGGGTTTATTTTACAGGTAAGTATTTAGCTTTAAATAGGATTAATTTTTTTAATAAGATTTAATTTATTTCGTTAGAATAAAATTATATTTAACTTAGGGGGGTGTTAGGGTTAGGGTTAGGGTTAGCTTTAGGGGTTAATACATTTATTAGAGTAGCGGTGAGGTCCGGTCGGCAGATTAGGGGTTAATACTTGAAGTTAGGTGTCGCAGATGTTAGGGAGGGCAGATTAGGGGTTAATAAAATTTATTATAGGGTTTGGGAGGCGGGAGTGAGGCGGTTTAGGGGTTAATACATTTATTATAGTAGCGGCGAGGTCCGGTCGGCAGATTAGGGGTTAATAAGTGTAGGTAGGTAGTGGCGACGTGGTGGGGGGGCAGATTAGGGGTTAATAAATATTATGTAGGTGTCTGCAGTGTTAGGGGCAGCAGATTAGGGGTTTATAGGGATAATGTAGGTGGCGGCAGTGTCCGGTCGGCAGATTAGGGGTTAAAAAAATGTATTAGAGTGGCGGCGATGTAGGGGGACCTCGGTTTAGGGGTACATAGGTAGTTTATGGGTGTTAGTGTATTTTAGAGCACAGTAGTTAAGAACTTTATAAACTGGCGTTAGCCCATAAAGCTCTTAACGCCAGACTTTTTTCTGCGGCTGGAGTCTTGTCGGTAGAGGGTCTACCACTCACTTCAGCCAAGACTCTAAATACCGGCGTTAGGAAGATCCCATTGAAAAGATAGGATACGCAATTGGCGTGAGGGGATCTGCGGTATGGAAAAGTCGCGGCTGGAAAGTGAGCGTTAGACCCTTTCCTGCCTGACTCATAATACCAGCGGGCGGTAAAAAGCAGCGTTAGGACCCCTTAACGCTGCTTTTGACGGCTAACGCAGAACTCTAAATCTAGGCGATTGAGAGTGTAAGCACAGGACACTATAGCCACCAATAAAATCAAGTATACACTTCAGCCTGAGTTTATAGTAGAGAAATGCATGGACCCTAACATATAGGGAACGTAGTAACTGGAGCTCAGGGGGGATTTACAAATTACTTTTTTTATAGTGTAAAATATATGTTAAGATGAGCAACTACATAAGATAGGACCTGGCCGTGGAGGTATAGTACATTCAACTGTATTATGAGTGATATTTAACCAATCAGTTTTAAACCCTGATCTAAAGCTTTAATAACTGGTAGTGATCAGTATAGAGATAAACGAAGAGTAGTTGTTTTCTTGCCACTGGTCTCATTACAAATAGGCTATAGCATAGAAATAAACACAAAACAGAGGGGCGCCTCATGTGTAGATCAAAAATGCCAGCAGCAAAAAAAACATCCATAGATGCCAAATTGGTACTCACATGTAGCAATAGCACCCTTATGTGCTGGTAGTTGCAGGCTGATAACTCAGGGTGTATCAGCTAACCCTTGTCCTGGCTTCAGACTGGAAAACAGGATGTGAGTTCAAAGAACAGTGGGCCCCAGGATGCAGTTCCAACAGATAATAAGGTGCTTGCACTTAGATTTTGTTAAAAATGGCTTATTTAAAAATCGCATTAAAAACATCAAACAATACATTTATTTAAAAAGCATATTTTCAGAATAGATTAGGTGGAATTTATCACATAATGGAAAAAAGCTTTCCATACTTGCTCGATAACACTAATTAATATCCTCATTAATTATAGGGAATATAGACTAAAATTAGAAAAGGAAATTAACATCAATAAACATATTTAACGTATTTGTGACTTTAAAGAAAATAAAATGTACTTTTATAGAAAGAAAAAACAACAAAACTAATAATGACAAAAATAACTATAAAATTTTATTCCTCATAGAAGTGTAGTCTTAGAACTTGATTATGATCTCTAAAAAGATGATTTTAATAAACTCTATTTATAAGTGAAGCAAAAATTAAAATATCACAATAAAATATCACACATTAAAAAATGTACATCTACAATCTTACACACATAAACATATAAAATGAGTCTCAAATACCAGCAAAAGAATTCATGTGGCACAATGATAAAACAAAATACATATACAGTCTCTTAGCTTGAAATTGTCCGTATATTAAAGTCTTTTTGTAGGCAAGTTGATGTGTTAGAAGCAAAAGAGACGTCAAGCAAGCTCCAGTTGGGTTAGTAGCCAGCACAAAGCTAGGTGATAGGGCGAGAAGAAGGATATAAAGATCCTTTAAAACAATATGAAAGTTTAAAAAAATAAGGTGTACTCTTTTACTTACACCAGATGTTGATGAACAGTCACAGGGGCTCCTTCCAAGGGCAAACCGCTTGTCTTTTCCAGCGTGTCTTTTCCAGCGTGTCCCAGGCATCTCACAGCAATCAGAGGTGCGGTATGTCTTGCTGTGCGATACAGCCTCCAAAGTGCTCACTCTCGCCAGATGAAAATCCAAGCTGCAAGGCGCTCCCTTACACCAAAACAGAAACTTCAGGCTACGGATGCTCACAGAGAACAAAGTACTAAGCAACGCGTTTCGGCTGGTTCACAGCCTATCTCAAGCTCATTACTGTCGGTATCTTTCCTGCATCCTTTATACGCTCTCACTTAAAGGGGTATCCACTTTCAAAAGTTAATTTTTGTACAAAACGGGTAATTTCATCCTAGCAACTTATAACTGTTTATAGAGACTTAACGGCTAATGTAATTCATATGCAATAAAATAATAATCTATTCATGATATCTCTGGAACCCTAATTTCATAAACCTAATTCAAATGCATATTAGCTACTAACATCATAGGGACTTATCAGCTCATACCAATTCATAAGGAATAGGGTTATACTCAAAACCACAATTCATAAATATATATATAGAGAACTTAAAACCTGTATATATAGAACTTAAAACCTGTGATTACTATTATAGCTAATCCTATTTTACTTATAGCAAATGAATGTTATACAATGACCTAAATCCTTAATTATCATAAATAAACTATAAAACTAAATTAATATCTAATAATAAAATTAAAATTAAAATTAATATTAGCAACCCTATACTGGGAATAAAATTAATACAATTAATAATGGCAACCCTATACTAGAATAGTGATAAACACCAATAAAATACATAGACTGCATATACTAGTATTACTTATTATTAATTCAAAATCCTAAATATGTTGGTAATGGGCAAAGGCACCATAGAAAGACAAATGAAAACAGTCCTGCAAGTGTCAACTATATGAAATGTACATAAAATGTAACTCGCCACTGGATTAAAGATTTTGATAAAACCAAACTTACTATAGAAATTGTTTTTGTTAGGAAACATATATTTAATTAATAAACACATCAGTAAAATTATGTTATTTAAATTTTAAAATTATTTAAAATGATTAAAATGCAACTTCTGGATCTGGTCTTGATGGTAATATTATATTATTTTAGATAACAATTTAGGTCCAATTCCAAATTAAGACCTTGGGGTGTAAGGGAGCCCATTTGGGATATCCACTTTCCTTCCCTTTTCAGGATTTAATTATGCAAATCTCCTCCTCTCCAGTGTTTAGAGACTTTATCAATACCTATGTATTTAAAATGTTTGAGATTTGCATTATTGCATACCGAGAAATGCTTTGGTACTGGGAGATCTTTATAACGGTCTTTGCTATGTTGTTCTATAGAAAGGATATGTTCCCTTATCCTATCACGTAGGGTTCTTTCCGATTCCCCTACATATTGGGCCCCATAATTGCATTCTATCATATAGATCACATTTCTATCTACACATCTAATCATTTGAGAGATTTTAAACACTTCCCCTGTGGAGTTAGACTTAACTTCCTTCTTTTTTAAACCATATTGGAAAGATTTGCATTTATGAAATGGGAAAAAAACTTTTAGGTCCTTCCCCCAAAGGTCTTTCTTCCTTTTATCTTGTATTTTTTTTCAAATCAGACGTGTGGAAGTCTCATTTTTAATTCTTTTGCTTTCCTATAGACTATTTGTGGTGTATTAGAAATAATGGGGCCTAACTTATCATCTAATTTTAAAACACCCCAATGTTTCCTCAGTATTTTTTCTATTATATTTTTATTACCACTATAAGTTGTAATGAAGGGTATAAACATAGAAGTATCATTTGTAATTTCAGCTATTTTAGTTTTTTTGTTTTTTGTGTTCCCCAAAATTTCATCTCTATCTTGTTACCGTACACTCTTTATAGTCTCTTCCAAGGCATCAATAGGATACCCTCTGTCTAGAAAATAGACTTTTAATATTGCTGATTGGGCATCATAATCTGATAGAATACTACAATGTTTTCTCATTCTCAAGAACTGTCCTTTTGGAATGTTCTTTTTCCACTGAGTGTGGTGACAGCTCAGTTGGTGAATGTAATTGTTCGCATCCACTTGTTTAAAATGAGTTTTAGAGTTCAACCTGTTTTCCCTTACAAAAATTTCTAAATCCAAAAATTGTATAGTGGTATGGCTTTTTTCCAAAGTGAACTTTAAGTTTTTATCATTTGAATTCATAGAAGAGATAAAATTGTCTAAACTTTCTTCATTCCCATGCCAAATCATAAATATATCGTCTATATACCTTCTATAGGTGACCAGGTTTGCCCCCATCTGGCTGTTTTCTAGGAATCTCTTTTCCCACAAGCCCATAAATAAATTAGCATAGCTGGGGGCAAACCTTGTCCCCATAGCGGTCCATTGTTCTTGGATGTAAAAGGTGTCCATAAAAGAAAAATAATTGTGCCTTAAAATAAACTCTATACAATCTATAATAAATTTCTTTTGGTCATTGTGTATGTGTTCATATAAATTTAAAAAGTACTTAATAGCCTCCAAACCGTCCTGATGTGATATGCAAGTGTAAAGCGAAGTAACATAACAAGTCACAAGTAAGTCCACTTCCTGCCAATCCATACTCTTTAATATATTCAATATATCTTTAGAGTCCTTTAAATAGGATGGTAGATTTTTTACATATTGTTGTAAAAACAGGTTAATATACTCAGAGAGATTTGATGTAATTGAATTAATCCCTGAGATGATTGGCCTCCCAGGTGGTTTTTCCAAAGATTTATGAATTGTTAGGGAGGCTATATAGGAGAGGTATTTTTGGGTGGTCTATTAGAAGATAGTTTTTTTTTTTCTCAGTTAATATTCCTTTTTTAAAACCTAAATCTAAAAGTTCCTTCAGTGAATCCATATTCTGTACTGTGGGGTCAAGACTTAGGCCTAGATTTGGAGTTTGGCGGTAGCCATGAAAACCAGCGTTAGAGGCTCCTAACGCTGGTTTTAGGCTACCGCCGGTATTTGGAGTCAGTCAAAAAAGGGTCTAACGCTCACTTTTCAGCCGCTACTTTTCCATACCGCAGATCCTCTTACGTCAATTGCGTATACAATCTTTGCAATGGGATCTTTCTAACTCCGGTATTTAGAGTCGTGTCTGAAGTGAGCGTTAGAAATCTAACGACACAACTCCAGCCGCAGAAAAAAGTCAGTAGTTAAGAGCTTTCTGGGCTAACGCCGGTTTATAAAACTCTTAACTACTGTGCTCTAAAGTACACTAACACCCATAAACTACCTATGTACCCCTAAACCGAGGCCCCCCACATCACCAACACTCGATTAAATTTTTTTAACCCCTAATCTGCCGACCGCCACCTACGTTATCTTTATGTACCCCTAATCTGCTGCCCCTAACACCGCCGACCCCTATATTATATTTATTAACCCCTAATCTGCCCCCCACAATGTCGCCGCCAGCTACCTACACTTATTAACCCCTAATCTGCCATCCGTCCGCACGCCGCCGCCAGCTACATTATAGTTATGTACCCCTAATCTGCTGCCCTAACATCGCCGACCCCTATATTATATTTATTGACCCCTAACTTGCCCCCCACAACGTCGCCGCCACCTACCTACAATAATTAACCCCTAATCTGCCGACCGCAAAGAGCCGCCACCTACATTATAGCTATGTACCCCTAATCTGCTGCCCCTAACACCACCGACCCCTATATTATATTTATTAACCCCTAATCTGCCCTCCCTAACATCCCCGACACCTAACTTCAATTATTAACCCCTAATCTGCCGACCGAATCTCGCCGCTATTCTAATAAATGTATTAACCCCTAAAGCTAAGTATAACCCTAACACTAACACCCCCCTAAATTAAATATAATTTAAATCTAACGAAATTAATTAACTCTTATTAAATAAATTATTCCTATTTAAAGCTAAATACTTACCTGTAAAATAAACCCTAATATAGCTACATTATAAATTATAATTATATTATAGCTATTTTAGGATTTATATTTATTTTACAGGTAACTTTGTATTTATTTTAACCAGGTACAATAGCTATTAAATAGTTAAGAACTATTTAATAGCTACCTAGTTAAAATAATTACAAAATTACCTGTAAAATAAATCCTAACCTAAGTTACAATTAAACCTAACACTACAGTATCAATAAATTAATTAAATAAAATACCTACAATTACCTACAATTAAACCTAACACTACACTATCAATAAATTAATTAAATACAATATCTACAAATAAATACAATGAAATAAACTAACTAAAGTACAAAAAATAAAAAAGAACTAAGTTACAAAAAATAAAAAAATATTTACAAACATAAGAAAAATATTACAACAATTTTAAACTAATTACACCTACTCTAAGCCCCCTAATAAAATAACAAAGCCCCCCAAAATAAAAAAATGCCCTAACGTATTCTAAATTACAAAAGTTCAAAGCTCTTTTACCTACCAGCCCTGAACAGGGCCCTTTGCGGGGCATGCCCCAAGAAATTCAGCTCTTTTTCCTGTAAAAAAACACATACAATACCCCTTCCCAACATTACAACCCACCACCCACATACCCCTAATCTAACCCAAACCCCCCTTAAATAAACCTAACACTAAGCCCCTGAAGATCTTCCTACCTTGTCTTCACCATGCCAGGTATGACCGATCCGTCCTGGCTCCGATATCTTCATCCAAGCCCAAGCGGGGGCTAGACATCCATCATCCGACGGCTGAAGAAGTCCAGAAGAGGTTTCAAAGTCTTCATCCTATCCGGGAAGAAGAGTAGATCCGGACCGGCAACCATCTTCTTCCAAGCGGCATTTTCTATCTTCATCCGATGAGGACCGGCTCCATCTTGAGGACCTCCACCGCGGACCCATCTTCTTCCGACGATGACTTCCCGATGAATGACGGTTCCTTTAAGGGACGTCATCCAAGATGGCGTCCCTCGAATTCCGATTGGCTTATAGGATTCTATCAGACAATCGGAATTAAGGTAGGAAAATTCTGATTGGCTGATGGAATCAGCCAATCAGAATCAAGTTCAATCCGATTGGCTGATCCGATCAGCCAATCAGATTGAGCTCGCATTCTATTGGCTGTTCCGATCAGCCAATAGAATGCGAGCTCAATCTGATTGGCTGATTGAATCAGCCAATCGGATTGAACTTGATTCTGATTAGCTGATTTCATCAGCCAATCAGAATTTTCCTACCTTAATCGGAATTCGAGAGACACCATCTTGGATGACGTCCCTTAAAGGAACCGCCATTCGTCGGGAAGTCGTCGTCGGAAGAAGATGGGTCCGCGGTGGAGGTCTTCAAGATGGAGCCGGTCCTCATCGGATGAAGATAGAAGATGCCGCTTGGAAGAAGATGGTTGCCGGTCCGGATCTACTCTTCTTCCCGGATAGGATGAAGACTTTGGAGCCTCTTCTGGACTTCTTCAGCCGTCGGATGATGGATGTCTAGCCCCCGCTTGGGCTTATATGAAGATATCGGAGCCAGGACGGATCGGTCATACCTGGCATGGTGAAGACAAGGTAGGAAGATCTTCAGGGGCTTAGTGTTAGGTTTATTTAAGGGTGTTTTGGGTTAGATTAGGGGTATGTGGGTGGTGGGTTGTAATGTTGGGGGGTATTGTATGTGTTTTTTTACAGGAAAAAGAGCTGAATTTCTTGGGGCATGCCCCGCAAAGGGCCCGGTTCAGTGCTGGTAAGGTAAAAGAGCTTTGAACTTTTGTAATTTAGAATAGGGTAGGGCATTTTTTATTTTGGGGGGCTTTGTTATTTTATTAGGGGGCTTAGAGTAGGTGTAATTAGTTTAAAATTGTTGTAATATTTTTCTTATGTTTGTAAATATTTTTTTATTTTTTGTAACTTAGTTCTTTTTTATTTTTTGTACTTTAGTTAGTTTATTTCATTGTATTTATTTGTAGATATTGTATTTAATTAATTTATTGATAGTGTAGTGTTAGGTTTAATTGTAGGTAATTGTAGGTATTTTATTTAATTAATTTATTGATAGTGTAGTGTTAGGTTTAATTGTAACTTAGGTTAGGATTTATTTTACAGGTAATTTTGTAATTATTTTAACTATTTTAGCTATTAAATAGTTCTTAACTATTTAATAGCTATTGTACCTTGTTAAAATAAATACAAAGTTACCTGTAAAATAAATATAAATCCTAAAATAGCTATAATATAATTATAATTTATATTGTAGCTATATTAGGATTTATTTTACAGGTAAGTATTTAGCTTTAAATAGGAATAATTTATTTAATAAGAGTTAATTAATTTTGTTAGATTTAAATTATATTTAATTTAGGGGGGGTGTTAGTGTTAGGGTTAGACTTAGCTTTAGGGGTTAATACATTTATTAGAATAGCGGTGAGCTCCAGTCGGCAGATTAGGGGTTAATGTTTGAAGTTAGGTGTCGGCGATGTTAGGGAGGGCAGATTAGGGGTTAATACTATTTATTATAGGGTTAGTGAGGCGGATTAGGGGTTAATAACTTTATTATAATAGCGGTGCGGTCCGCTCGGCAGATTAGGGGTTAATAAGTGTAGGCAGGTGGAGGAGACATTGTGGGGGGCAGATTAGGGGTTAATAAATATAATATAGGGGTCAGCGATGTTAGGGCAGCAGATTAGGGGTACATAGGGATAATGTAAGTAGCGGCGGTTTACGGAGCGGCAGATTAGGGGTTAATAATAATATGCAGGGGTCAGCGATAGCGGGGGCGACAGATTAGGGGTTAATAAGTGTAAGGTTAGGGGTGTTTAGACTCGGGGTACATGTTAGAGTGTTAGGTGCAGACGTAGGAAGTGTTTCCCCATAGCAAACAATGGGGCTGCGTTAGGAGCTGAACGCGGCTATTTTGCAGGTGTTAGGTTTTTTTTCAGCTCAAACAGCCCCATTGTTTTCTATGGGGGAATCGTGCACGAGCACGTTTTTGAGGCTGGCCGCGTCCTTAAGCAACTCTGGTATCGAGAGTTGCAGTGGCGTTAAATATGCTCTACGTTTCTTTTTTGGAGCCTAACGCAGCCATTCTGTGGACTCTCAATACCAGAGTTATTTTAAAGGTGCGGCCAGAAAAAAAGCCAGCGTTAGCTACGCGGGTCGTTACCGACAAAACTCTAAATCTAGCTATTAATTTCTTATATGTCTTCTCATTTTTTTAAATATTGTGACACATCTCTATGTATTGATTACTCCTCAGAATCACAATACCCCCCCCCCTTTATCTGCAGGCTTATTATTGTTTCTATTATTAAATTGCCTATATCTCCAATCTTCCCCATTACTTCTTTCAAATCTTCTATTATCATATTGATATGGGTTATCATCAATATGATAATAGAAGATTTGAAAGAAGTAATGGGGAACATTGGAGATATAGGCAATTTAATAATAGAAACAATGGGTCTGCTAGGAATAGAGATAACCCACATTGGAAACAGTCTCCAGTTAGGAATTATAATAGAACTCCAGGGTATACTCAAACTTCTAATAGATTTGAAGTATTAAGCAGTCTTGAGACTGACTCTAAAATCAACTCCCCAAAAGGTCAAAAAGCTAAAGATAAAACTAAACATTTAACTATTAAGGACACACAGATATCCTCCCCTTCTACATCTCATTTTTTAGAATTAGGCCAAAAAAAAGACACGAAACAGTTGCCACAATGAGAAGGGAGAAAAAGAAGATGCTCAGAAAGAGAGGAACTAGAGGAGGATCAAGAATGGCCAAAAAAAAAAAATCATAAATAGAGGCAATACTGAGAATAAGGGAATTTTCAATCTAAGTGGGAAAGTATTAGACAAAATGCAAGAAGATGTTTTAAGTAAGGGTCTTACTTTTGCCCCTACGGCAAAGTTGGATAAATTCGGCACATATATAGATGCTCACAAATTTATCCGAAAACTAACCATCAAAAGATGGTATTTAAGAAATGAACCCCAACTTAAACAGGATCAGGTAGTTCAAGATAATTTTAAACATACTAATCTAAAAGAAAAATCACGCTTTTATCCAAAAAATGATAAAGGCCCACAAGTGGAGACTTTTGAAAAATTAATATTGAAAGATATTGAAAATATAAACAAAAGGAAAATAGACAAAGTGAAAAATAATTTAAGTCAAAAACAATTGAAAGTGATACGGGACCTTGAGAAAGATGAGGATTTAATAATAAAGCCTGCAGATAAAGGGGGGGGGTTATTGTGATTCTGAGGAGTAATCAATACATAGAGATGTGTCACAATATTTTAAAAGATGAGAAGACATATAAGAAATTAAGTCTTGACCCCACAGTACAATATATGGATTCCCTAAAGGAACTTTTAGATTTAGGTTTTAAAAAAGGAATATTAACTGAGACAGAAAAAAAATATTTGCTAATAGACCACCCAAAAATACCTCTCCTATATAGCCTCCCTGAAATTCATAAATCTTTGGAAAAAAACACCAGGGAGGCCAATCATCTCAGGGATTAATTCAATTACATCAAATCTCTCTGAGTATATTGACCTGTTTTTACAACAATATGTAAAAAATCTACCATCCTATTTAAAGGACTCTAAAGATATACTGAATATATTAAGAGTATGGAGTGGCAGGAAGGGGACTTACTTGTGACTTGTGTTGTTACTTCGCTTTACACTTGCATATCACATCAGGACGGTTTGGAGGCTATTAAGTACTTTTTAAATTTAGATGAACAGATACCCAATGACCAAAAGAAATAATTGTATTATAGATTGTATGGAGTTTATTTTAAGGCACAATTATTTTTCTTTTATGGACACTTTTTACAACCAAGAACAAGGGACCGCTATGGGGACCAGGTTTGCCCCCAGCTATGCTAATTTATTTATGGGCTTGTGGGAAAAGAGATTCCTAGAAAACAGCCAGATGGGGGCAAACCTGGTCACCTATAGAAGGTACATAGACGATATATTTATGATTTGGCATGGGAATGAAGAAAGTTTAGACAATTTTATCTCTTCTATAAATTCAAATGATAAAAACTTAAGGTTCACTTGGGAAAAAGCCATACCACTATACAATTTTTGGATTTAGAAACTTTTGTAAGGGAAAACAGGTTGAACTCTAAAACTCATTTTAAACAAGTGGATGCGAACAATTACATTCACCAACTGAGCTGTCACCACACTCAGTGGAAAAAGAACATTCCAAAAGGACAGTTCTTGAGAATGAGAAAACATTGTAGTATTCTATCAGATTATGATGCCCAATCAGCAATATTAAAAGTCTAATTTCTTGACAGAGGGTATCCTATTGATGCCTTGGAAGAGACTATAAAGAATGTACGGGAACAAGATAGAGATGAAATTTTGGGGAACAAAAAAACAATAAAACTAAAATAACTGAAATTACAAACGATACTTCTATGTTTATACCCTTCATTACAACTTATAGTGGTAATAAAAATATAATAGAAAAAATACTGAGGAAACATTGGGGGGTTTTAAAATTAGATGATAAGTTAGGCCCCATTATTTCTAATAGACCACAAATAGTCTATAGGAAAGCAAAAAAATTAAAAATGAGACTTGCCCCCTCTGATTTGAAAAAATACAAGATAAAAGGAAGAAAGACCTTTGGGGGAAGGACCTAAAAGGTTTTTTCCCGTGTCATAAATGCAAATCTTGCCAATATGGTTTAAAAAAGAAGGAAGTTAAGTCTAACTCCACAGGGGAAGTGTTTAAAATCTCTCAAATGATTAGATGTGTAGATAGAAATGTGATCTATATGATAGAATGCAATTGTGGGGCCCAATACGTAGGGGAATCGGAAAGACCCCTATGTGATAGGATAAGGGAACATATCCTTTCTATAGAACAACATAGCAAAGACCGTTATAAAGATATCCCAGTACCAAAGCATTTCTCGGTATGCAATAATGCAAATCTCAAACATTTTAAATACATAGGTATTGATAAAGTCTCTAAACACTGGAGAGGAGGAGATTTGCATAATGAAATCCTGAAAAGGGAAGGAAAGTGGATATTCCAAATGGGCTCCCTTACACCCCAAGGTCTTAATTTGGAATTGGACCTAAATTGTTATCTAAAATAATATATTACCATCAAGACCAGATCCAGAAGTTGCATTTTAATCATTTTAAATAATTTTAAATTTTAAATAACGTAATTTTACTAATGTGTTTATTAATTAAATATATGTTTCCTAACAAAAACAATTTCTATAGTAAGTTTGGTTTTATCAAAATCTTTAATCCAGTGGCGAGTTACATTTTATGTACATTTCATATAGTTGACACTTGCAGGACTGTTTTCATTTGTCTATCTATGGTGCCTTTGCCCATTACCAACATATTTAGGATTTTGAATTAATAATAAGTAATACTAGTATATGCAGTCTATGTATTTTATTGGTGTATATCACTATTCTAGTATAGGGTTGCCATTATTAATTTTATTAATTTTATTCCCAGTATAGGGTTGCTAATATTAATTTTAATTTTAATTTTAATATTAGATATTAATTTAGTTTTATAGTTTATTTATGATAATTAAGGATTTAGGTCATTGTATAAGATTCATTTGCTATAAGTCAAATAGGATTAGCTATAATAGTAATCACAGGTTTTAAGTTCTATATATACAGGTTTTAAGTTCTCTATATATATATTTATGAATTGTGATTTTGAGTATAACATTATTCCTTATGAATTGGTATGAGCTGATAAGTCCCTATGATGTTAGTAGATAATATGCATTTGAATTAGGTTTATGAAATTAGGGTTCCAGAGATATCATGAATAGATTATTATTTTATTACATATGAATTACATTAGCCGTTAAGTCTCTATAAACAGTTATAAGTTGTTAGGATGAAATTACCCGTTTTGTACAAAAATTAACTTTTGAAAGTGGATACCCCTTTACGTGAGAGCGTATAAAGGATGCAGGAAAGATACCGACAGTATTGAGCTTGATAAAGGCTGTGAACCAGCCGAAATGCGTTGCTTAGTACTTTGTTCTCTGTGGGCTTCCGTAGCCTGAAGTTTCTGTTTTGGTGTAAGGGAGCGCCTTGCAGCTTGGATTTTCGTATGGTGAGAGTGAGCACTTTGGAGGCTGTATCGCACAGCAAGACATACCGCACCTTTGATTGCTGTGAGACGCCTGGGACACTCTGGAAAAGACACGCTGGAAAAGACAAGCGGTTTGCCCTTGGAAGGAGCCCCTGTGACGGTTCATAACATCTGGTGTAAGTAAAAGTGTACACCTTATTTTTTTGAACTTTCATATTGTTTTAAAGGATCTTTATATCCTTCTTCTCGCCCTATCACCTAGCTTTGTGCTGGCTACTAACCCAACTGGAGCTTGCTTGACGTCTCTTTTGCTTCTAACACATCAACTTGCCTACAAAAAGACTTTAATATACGGACGATTTCAAGTTAAGAGACTGTATATGTATTTTGTTTTATCATTGTGCCACATGAATTCTTTTACTGGTATTTGAGACTCATTTTATAAGTTTATGTGTGTAAGATTGTAGATGTACATTTTTTAATGTGTGATATTTTATTGTGATATTTAAATGTTTGCTTCACTTATAAATAGAGTTTATTAAAATCATCTTTATAGCGATATATATTCTCTCTTCTATAGTACTCCCCTAGTTTTGGTTGCTGCACTCATTTAGCAATCTATTGCGATAGCGCAGCAGTGTTCAATTACCTGTTTGCAGTTTACTGCAGTCAGTGTAGTTAACTCTTTATAGCACTTTGATAGTAAGGAGTGAGGGAATCCTTATTTATACACTGCTGCTTTGAGTTATATTTCCAGCGCTAAGGTCAATTTTTATCTTTGTTTGATATAAATTCCTTACAGAATCTGTGTCTGTTGACAAAGATAGCAATCAGGGGTTTATAAACAGAGGTGTCTCCTTTAAACTGACCTCCAAGTTTTACCCAATACATAGTAGGGGTAATATAATAGAAACCTTCTTTAACAGGATAGAGAGAGATTTGATGGATTTGAAACAGTCATACACTTCTATGGAATATAATTTATCTAGAAATGAAAGACAGGCTCTAGAAACCCTACAGGACAACCCAAGTATTATAATTAAAAACTCAGACAAGGGCGGCACAGTAGTAGTATTGGATAGAACATACTATATTGAATAAGCCCTAAGACAACTAAATAATACAGATGGATATCTAGTGTTGCCAAGGGATCCCACCAATGCCTATAAAATTGAGCTTTCTCAGATCTTAGATGATGGCTTGGAAGAGGGTTTTATGGATGTGAATAAAGCAAATTACATAAATGTACAGAATCCCAGAATTCCGCTTTTCCATCACCTTCCTAAATCTCATAAGTCCATGAATAATGTCCATGGTCCACCAATAGTCAGTGGGATAGGGTTGTAGGGTTGCTCACAGAACACTTATTCCAGTGGCTTGACTCCATATTACGACCCCTAGTTGTTTCCCTACAATCTCATGTTAGGGACACAAGACATGTCCTTAATATATTGGAGAATCAGGAATGGAAAGACCCATATAGCTGGGTCACTGTGGATACTCAATATCCCATGAGGAGGGCATCAAGGCCATAGGTTTCTTTTTACATTTTTTTATGGATTATACACTGGATTTTCAAAAATATGTTTTGTGGGTCCCAAACTTTCTGCTTACACATATTTTTTTCCAATTTTAGGGTGATTTTCTATCTCTAGAGATGTTGAACAGCGATGGGAGCGAAGTTCGCCCCATCCTACGCCAACCTGTTTTTAGGTTGGTGGGAATTATTCCACTTCTTTGGAGATAGAAACCCATTCAAAAAAGATATACAAATGTACAGGAGGTACATTGATGACCTCCTGTTCATATGGAGCAGCTCAAGAGAAAATATAGTATCTCGCTTTTTGTAGTTTATCTCAATAATAACCAAATTGGGCTTAGTTTCACATTTGATAGTAACAATTCTGAGATTAACTATCTAGACTTATCCTTTACTGGATCTAGTCACAAAAGTTTACAGGAAACCTATTGCCAGAAATTACCTTCTACATGGGAAGAGTTGCCACCCTAGGCACACAACATCTGGTGTGGCCAAAGGGGAATTCCCTCGTATAAAAAGAAACTGTTCTAGTAGTGAGGAATTTCAAATACAAGCTAAAGATTTGGAGGACAGACTGAGAGAAAGAGGTTACTCAAATAAAACCTTATTATCAGCTAGAAAACAAATATAATGTAAGCAGAGAACCCAATTATTATGGGGCACAAAGAAGGATAAACAAACTTTTAAGGGTGTCAATTTTGTCAGATGATAACTTGACAGCACTAGTCAAAAAGGGAATTAGATGCAGTTCCAAGAGGTGTCCCACTCTTGGATCTATTTTATCTCCCACTCAGCTAAAACAAGAATATTTACAAGTAGTTCCTGGCTCACTAGTACAGGAATGTTTGGTTGTGGTCACAGAAAATGCAGACTATGTGAATACCTGGAGAGGACTAAAGAATTCAGCTCATTCATTACTGGGAAAGTTTTTCCCATTAAGACCTGTATGAATAGTATGTCCACACAGGTCATTTACATGCTGAAATATGAAGCTTCTCAGGTTCAATACATAGGTCTCACATCTAGGGACATAAAATCCAGGATACGGTAGCATCTCTCTACACTTAGCAGGGGTAGGTTAACAACCCCCCTAGTGTGTCATTTTGTAGAGAAACATAATGGAAATCTTAACACTTTAAAATGGTGTGCCATCAAACAAGTCAAGGTGCCAAAGAGGGGAGGTGATGTGGGCAAACTCCTACTTGAAAGAGGTGGGAGTGATGGCACTACTGATTGTAATAAACTTGGATGGGCTTAAACTGATGCACAACTGGCCTTATAAAGTGTAAGAGTAGCCCAAAGATGCTGTGTATAAACAAACACTAGTACTTATACAACTAAAGAAAGTTAAAAAAAAGATACACAAATAGCACTCAAATCCCATTTGTGTTATACGTATCATAGGTATAGAAGGTTTGCATCAACACATAACTATTAATAAATGAAACTTTAATAGGTATATTTAAATGGTTAATTTAAAATCAACTAGAGAATACTGGGGTAATCAGCGTATTAACCCTGGGGATAATTTACACCAGGATTAGGTATTATGTTAAGATAATGGTCAGGTATAATACTGAAATAAATAGTAGATGACCAGTGATTATTGTCTCTCTCGGTTACTCATGTGGACATAGATATTTATAAGTGAATATATTTAAATTGCTAAAATAAGAACCAAAGGCAATTACTTCCACCATAATAAAATAATCTGTGTTTTCTATCCGCCTATGGTTCACAAGTATGTTATGAGAATTGAGACTGCTTGTATCCGACAGCACTAGTAACCAGTTAATCCCTAGGTCAGACTCAGATTTATCGGTCATACTACATGAGTAACCAAGAGAGACAATAATCACTGGTCATCTACTATTTATCTCAGTATTATACCTGACCATTATTTTAACATAATACCTAATCCAGGTGTAAATTATCCCCAGGGTTAATACACTGATCACCCCAGTATTCTCTAGTGGATTTTAAAGTAACCATTTTAAGATACCTATTAAATTTTAATTTTGTAATAGTTTCGTGTTGATGCAAACCTTCTATACCTATGATACATATAACGCAAATGGGATTTGAGTGCTATTTGTGTATCTTTTTTTGCAACTCTCTTAGTTGTATAAGCACTAATGGACAAGCTCCTAGCCAACAGAGAGAGATCTTCTGGATTTTAAAACTAAGAATGAGACATCCAGGGTCTCAACTCGAGGTTTGATATTATACATTATTGGGAGTAATTCTTTGTTCTTTTTCTTCTTTTGTTCTTTTTCTTCATTTACCCACTTAGTTTCAGGTCACTTGCACGTTTTGGCAAATAATTCGGAATAGCACACAGTCCTGATTAAGATATAGGTCTTCCTTTGGGCCCACCCATTGATTGACTTTGTATAAAGTTACATATCATCTTGACATATCAATTTAATCTTAATCTTCAAATTATCTTTACTATTAGTCCTATTATACAGCATCAACAGGCTGCACCTTTAACAAATACAGAAGTCTGTATATTGTACTTAATGCATTTTACCTTATGATTCCCATAGTAAAGAGAAAGGGGTAACTTAGATCAAACACGTACATATTTCAGTATAACTCATTACCAAGGTTCATGCCCTTATGATGTACTTTATATACTGCATATTGTTCGAAACATAACGTAAAAATGTTTATTTAGAATAGATCAGACATTATATATGTATTATATTCTTTTGTACTATTGTAAACGTGGATATAAGTTCCTTGCCGTTACTTCAGGTGACAGAACAGTGATGAGGGGTCAATCAACCAATAAGGTGCTTTTAACTTCTTTTTAAGACTTCTAGGATTTTTTTACGCACAGTAGGCTACGATTACGGCAGATTGCCGAAATGCGTAAGCCATCTGTGCTGCGCATCCACACAGTATTTTTGTACAGGGTAGCTCTGTCACTTTTTAAAGAGTCTAATAAAATTAAGTTTTATATTATAGAGCGTGGCCTTCCTTTCACTACTTTGTTATTGATTTTAATCATAATATATGGAATTAGAATATAATTGATAGTCTGAATGCACCAATATTGCATATTATTTTAACTCTTTAATACTATAACAATAAAGTCCTCAAACTTTATTCATACAGATCCTATCTCATTTGTATATTATAAATGTCTAAATACAATAGAAAAAAAATCACAAATGAAGAAAGTGTGAGGGAAAATTAGACATGTGCACAACGGAAAAATTTGTTTTGGTTCGTTTCAGATTATTTCAAATTCTGTTTTGGATTGATTCAAATTCAGATACATTTGAATGTATTCGTTTTGGATTAATTCAGAGTCAAATAAATTTGGATGTATTCAGATGTATTCGTTTTGGGTTAGATTCGTAAATTCGGAAGGTATGTGTTATGTTGATTCAGAAGGTTCCAAGTTACACAAACTGAATTATTTCACTGTTCTATCTCGCTAAATCTCACTAAATTTAATTTTGATATTGAATTATGATTAGTCCATGGCCATTCAAATGTAACAAATAAATCCAAACTAATTTGAATCTCTGAATTTGGCAAAATCGTCCGCATTTCAATTAGGAAAGAAACGCACATGTCTAGGGAAAATAAAAACAAAACAAAATAAAACTATTCTTAATACTAATATACAATAGTTATACTACATTAAAATGACTAGTGGTATTTGCAGCACCTGCTTTTCTTACACAGTATACAATAAACCTCTACTGGGTCGACCCAGTTCAAGGTATCTCCACTACGAGCTGTAAATTCTCAGAACGAGTTTTCCCTCTTTCAGCACACCCTCTGTAATACACGTCCGTTGTGTTTGTCTTCCGTGTTGCTGCTGATCCTCCAATGGTGTGAGGCATGTAATGTGTGATGTGGGGGGAGGGGCTTGTCTGAATCCTGGAGACGCTGTTACTGATACCGGACTCTGGAGCCAAATGCTGGGGCTGTTGCACTGCCTGTGCTCAAATAATCCGTGCTATCTGTATATCCAATGATGTAATCAAATAACCAACATGAAGAGATATGTTTTCCATGTGTGTTTCAAAGGAATAAAGAGTTTCTTTTTTCCCAATCCGGTGCTCTCTTGATGTTGGTTATAGTACATTAAGAACACCAATATATATCTATGTATTGTTATTAGTTAATTATTGATAAATTGATTTCTCAACAAATCATTTATTCAGTAAAACAGTTTTTTAAATTTTAAAGTATAATATTATACTATAAATAAAACGTGAATCTATTTTTACTAATCTCCTCAATATTTAACCTGTATACATACAGCTTTGTGTCTGAAATGTCATTAATGCCATTATGTTTTCCGGTTTTCAAATGATATATCCAAAACACTTCTTTGTTATTGAGGATAGACTGCCTGTCTGCTTCTGTTATTCTTATTGGATTGCAAGGCCAACGAGGCCAGTGACACAGTTTCTCGGCGGTCTGTCGAAGTTTTGAATATGGGGGGGCCAAAGGCTTGTATAACACAAATAAAAACTCCACTGATGCAATACACATCACTGCCAGCTCATTGAGCAGGTATAGAGTTTGAATCCTAACGCTGTAATCACAAGCAGCATATGTAAATACCCAAGACAAACAGGATTTCTGTTACTGACCATCATCAAACTACTTTAGAAATAATTTGCACATCATCAGACATCATCAGGCTTGTAAAGTCATCTGCTAACGTAAAAAAATTCTGGGACTTTGGAATGATTAGAAGATTACCTTACTGATTGCTTCACAAGCATGAACAGCCAGTGAATGACTCATGAGTCATGTCACTTAAATATTTAGGCCTGTGGGCATACTTCAGGATGGCTTCTAATGACTAGTCTGGAGTCATCAATTACTTCATAATGACTACAGAAAGATCATCCTTTTTAAATAGGGATATGGTGCTTTAAACATAACTTTTACTAGAAGCATGTTTGCTAATATAAGTATATTACATTTTTTTTTCTATTTTATTCCATTTGACCTTTCTATCCCTTTAAGCATTGGAACATCTGATCTAAATTATATATATATATATATATGTGTGTGATCACATCATCTAAGCCCACAATATTTGTGTATAAAAAGTATATTTCAGCAACTGAAATAAAAAAGCATTTAGATATTTTCTTACGTGAACCTATATCAATGTAAAATATAATTTGCAAACATATTTAAACTATAAAAATATATGAATGCAAAACTTATTTGAATTTTTAAAAATCAAAAGATTATTCAGGAAATTCATTTTTTAACAATATATTTCAAAACCTGGATAAAAGCTAGTTACAAGGAGTAGAATACCAAAATATTTAATTCCCTAGACTTGACCAAAAACAAAAACAAGCTGCGCTAAGTAGAAAATACTATCGCCTAGATAACAAGTTTTGCGGTAACAGGGGTGCGTTGCTAACAAGCCTTTTTTTCTAATGCTACCTTAAGACAACACTGGTATTACGTTTTTTTTTAAACCTGGTGTTAGCCGCAAAAAGGTGAGCGTAGAGCAAAATTTAGCTCCACATCTCTCACCTCAATACCAGCGCTGCTTACGATAGTGGTGAGCTGGCTAAACGTGCTTGTGCACAATTTCCCCATAGGAAACAAGGGGGGCTGAGCTGGCTGAAAAAAAAACCTAGCACCTGAAAAAAAAGCAGCCTTCAGCTCCTAACGCAGCCCCATTGCTTCCTATGGGGAAATTAATTTTATGTCTGCACCTAACACCCTAACATGAACCCCGAGTCTAAACACCCCTAATCTTACACTTATTAACCCCTAATCTGCCGCCTCTGCTTTCGCTGACACCTACATTATATTATTAACCCCTAATCTGCAGCTCCGGACACCGCCGCCACCTACATTATACTTATGAACCCCTAATCTGCTGCCCCCAACATCGCTGACACCAACATTATAGTTATTAACCCCTAATCTGCCCCCAACGTCGCCACAACTATATTTAATTTATTAACCCCTAATCTGCCGTCGCCAACGTCGCCCCCACTATAATACATTTTTTAACCCCTAAACCTAAGTCTAACCCTAACACTAACACCTCCCTAACTTAAATATAATTTAAATATATATAAATAAATTTACTTCAATTAAATAAATTATTCCTATTTAAAACTAAATACTTACCTATAAAATAAACTAAATAGTTACATTGTATCTACCTTAGGATTTATTTTTATTTTACAGGCAACTTTGTATTAATTTTAACTAGGTAGAATAGTTAGTAAATAGTTATTAACTATTTAATAACTACCTAGCTAAAATAAATACAAACTTACCTGAAAAATAAATCCTAATCTAAATTACAATTACACCTAACACTACACTATAATTAAACTAATTACCTAAACTACCTACAATTAATTACAATTAAATTAAATAAACTAAATTACGGGGAAAAAAACACTAAATTATAGAAAATAAAAAAGAATTAAAAGAATTTTAAACTAATTACACCTAATCTAATCCCCCTAATAAAATAAAAAAGCACCCCAAAATAATAAAAATCCCTGCCCTATACTAAATTACAAATAGCCATTCAAAGGGCCTTTTGCGGGGCATTGCCCAAAAGTAATCAGCTCTTTTGCCTGTAAAAAAAAAGACAATACCCACACACAACATTAAAACCCATTACCCTCACACCCAACCTTACTCTAAAACCCACCCAAACCCCCTTGAAGATCACCCTACCTTGAGCCGTCTTCACCCAGCCAGGCACAAGTGGTCCTCCAGAAAGTCCAAAGTCTTCATCCTATCCAGCCAGAAGAGGACCTCCAGACCGGTAAAAGTCTTCATCCAGGTGGCATCTTATATCTTCATCCTTTTGGAGTGGAGCGGGTCCATCTTCACGACATCCGACGCAGAGCATCCTCTTCCTCTGATGGCCGACGACTGAATGACTGGTCCTTTAAGTGACGTCATCCAAAATGGCGTCCCTTGAATTCCGATTGGCTGATAGAATCCTATCAGCCAATCGGAATTAAGGTAGGAAAAATCCTATTGGCTGTTCCAATCAGCCAATAGAATGCGAGGTCAATCCTATTGGCTGATTGTATCAGCCAATAGGATTTTTCCTACCTTAATTCCGATTGGCTGATAGGATTCTATCAGCCAATCGGAATTCAAGGGACGCCATCTTGGATGACGTCACTTAAAGGACCAGTCATTCAGTTGTCGGCCATCGGATGAAGAGGATGCTCCGCGTCGGATGTCTTGAAGATGGACCCGCTCAGCTCCAGAAGGATGAAGATAGAAGATGCCGTCTGGATGAAGACTTCTACTGGTCTGGAGGTCCTCTTCTGGCCGGATAGGATGAAGACTTCGGACCCTCTGAGGACCACTTGTGCCCGGCTGGGTGAAGATGGCTCAAAGTAGGGTGATCTTCAAGGGGGTAGTGGTAGGTTTTTTAAGGGGGGATTGGGTGGGTTTTAGAGTAGGGTTGGGTGTGTGGGTGGTGGGTTTTAAT